>NW_008824939.1:1270903-1285791 GCF_000699105.1 Pygoscelis adeliae | reverse complement strand
AAATGGGACTTCTCACAAGCTAAAAAATTGCCATCTCCTTAAGTGTCTAGTTGAATCCCAGCCAATGGGCTTCATTATACGCTTTATGGGGTTTATCATTTTGACCTTTACCACATAGTAAATTTCGTCCTTCTTGTGGTATTTATAACATGTTCTATGCCATACTTGCAAAGGAGATTACCACAGATTTATCTGCTGCAATTAGAAAAAGATGAGCTTACAGTGGACTGTAGTGGTTGCACTCCACAGAAAAATGCATATTGCATATATTAAAAAATTATTATCTTTAAATAAATAGACCGTTTTAAAATTTGTGGTATTGAAGTCAGAAATTACATGAATAGAATGCAATTTACGCATTTTAATTTCTTGAAGTAAAGGTGACTCAATCAGCATATAAAATCTGTAAGACCCATTAAGTCTTTCACAAAAACAGTATCATCTCAGGCATTTAAGAAAATAAAAGTGGAGTTTTAGGTCTGATGATTCATTTTCCCATCTACCAAACTCTAATGTTACAATGAAGCTATAGTGTGAAGTTTTGAGTGTTATTTTCTGCACTCATGTTTCTCATTATTATTTTACTCTTCTTCATTTTTTTCAACTGCTCAGTCCTGCATAGATCATGAATGAATTTTTCAAGAAACCATATAGGGTATTTAACTACAGCCTATTAGGACCATTTTCCCTCAGATGCATCTGTAACCTGTAAAAGAAGATAACTCAGAATACCTGATGTTAAGTTTTATCTCCAGTCCCTTGCCAGAAATGCCCACTTGTCTTATTTTCATAAATAACTTACTGATTCTATGCAAAACACCCATAAAGTTATAGCTTTGGAAGAAAATAGCCAATAGAAAAATTCAAGCTGAACAATTCAACTGTGAACAGTACAGTTTTGCAATAAAAGGTGTCAGACAATCTTGACCATTGATTACAGCGTTTCATATATAGAACACATGGTTTTATATACATGCATATGTGTGTGTGTGTGTGTGTGTTACATATATTTTCGGTATGCTTAAGTTCAAGGGGGCTGTACAGCTAAGACACTGAAGCACTTAAAATTGCCAGCCACCAATTTACATAAGCCAACTAGTTACATGTAAGTCACACATCCATACTTTTTACGAAGTTCCATAGAAGCAACAAATCTAAAATGAGATGCTTGGATAATACTAGTAAGATATATATTACTCAGTTGCTGAGGGTTATCAATTTAGCAAGTTGAAAGATAATCAATGCCTAGAGTTATTAAACTTCAAAATCAACAAGGACTGAATGCATCAAATAGACTATTATGAGAAAAATATGCTTTGACTTATATTTGACAGGGTTCTGCTAAAGGGTATTTTCAAGAATGGATACATGATGACTTAGCATTAACCCTTTCTATTCTTGATTATTAGCCAGAATTTCATTGCAATTCAGCCCATACAAACAGAGCAAGAGTTCATTTCCCATATAGATACCTAAATAAATTATGAAAGTTGTCTTTTAAGAACCAGCACATGGAACACGCAGTTTAACAGAGTGGGCTGTGGCTGTGAACACTGCATCATTTTGTATTATGAATTCCATTTTGCTCTATGCCTGAAGCAGGTTGTGTCTCAAACAGGTTACTGTAATGCGTTTGAAACAGATGTCCAAGGAAGGCTGATGGACTATTATAGGAAACTGAAAGCCAAGATTGCAAATAAAAGGCCTCAAACTGAGACTCATTCACTATTTTTTCTACAGAAAGGTTCATGGGTGGAGTGAATGTGCCAGAGCCTCCCAGAAGAGCACATGAGCCAGAGCACAGTCTTTCTCTGAGCAGCAACCAAATTTTCATCTTCCAGGAAACATTAGGAAACATATTTCAGGAACAATTTAATCAATTTGCAAAAGTATTCTTTTTTTTTTTTTTTTAAGTGATTTTGCCTTAGAAATTCCTCTAGTATATCTATGTTTCTTCCTTTCCTGTGTTGTCCCCAAGGAGTAAATCAGAAGCCAAGAGTGTGAGTGTGTACTGTATAGTAACGTTGGCCAAGAGATGCTAAGGGATCTATAGCCTAATAGGAGCTCTGAGGAAGCATGCATAAGTGATAGAAAGGAAGCGCAGCAGGCACACCATCTCATGGGGGAGAGCCTGAGTCACTAGCTGTAGGGTTTGCAGTGACAGAACTTTGGAATCACCCATTGTGATGAAGTGAATTGAGCCTGGATGTATGCTCTGAACCAGATGCCACCCAGAAGCAGTTGATAAGAGAAGCACAATTTTATCTAGCTATTTAGTCAACAATTGTATCCAACTTGAAAAACAAAGCTGGCAAAATAAAATCATGCCAAGCAAGCTGGAACACTATGTGAAGACTTCAAAAAATCCAGACTTCTTGGAAGGATACCTTTCCAATCCTCCTCCATTTACTTTTTAGCACACGAAAACTTTATTCAGGGGTCTGTCAATGGTCTGTCTCATTAATATTATTCAGCATTGACCTTTTTTTTGTAGTATTTGCACTTCTTACTAACAGAAAGCAATGTTTTGCTATTAAACTCTTTAGATTTAGATACTCAGCTTAGAAAATCCAACTCACTCCATGGAATTGCTTACTATTTTTCTAGCAAAAATCCCCTACCTAAAGTTTGTTCTGAATCACACTTAGACTATTCTGCCTGAAGCAAATTGGGCAAATATCTTCCATCCTGTCCAAACAGAAGGGTTACAGCATGCGCGTGTGCGCGCGCACACACACACATCCACACAGACAGGAAGTCACATGAAATATTAAGTCAGCATTCAGTCTTCAGCACATGTCCAGCAAGTTGTGGGAGGGCACCATGCCAGCCTAACAGATGGACATACATATGGGTAGTCAGGACATGATGTGAAGCCATCAAGTATGGATACTAAGGGCATGATTCCAACCCAAAAACATGAGCTTTCTGTGAAGGTTAAGGGGATGTTAAGCTGGATTTACTTTCAAAAATAAAAAATAAATTCCACTGCCATGTCCAGTAACAGTTATGCTCTTAGTTAATCAGGTGGAGTTGTTGGTGGCTAAAAAGACTATTTTTCGAACAGAATTATTATGAGGTAAAGTTTTAACATTTCATAAGGGAGATTTCATTCTGACAAATGAACATGTATTATTTGTGGGGAGATGTAGTTAATTATAATGATTTTGCACTGGCAGTGTTTTGACCCTGCATCACCACCTGGCCTGTGCCTTTTCCCTAAAGGAGACAGGAAACATATTTGAGCAGCAAATGCAGCCCAGAAAGCCAAATGCATCCTCCAGCAACCATTACTGGGAGGGTCAGAGTTGGGAACCACTGCCCTTTCCTGATGAGGGGAAAATGAGAAGAACAGAGGCACAACACCTCCACACACATTGCCCTGGAGAGTACTGAGCTAGCATTGCTGATGCATCTCAGTGAAAAACAGGCATGCACATCCCACAGCCGTCTGCTGCTATGTCCATCAGCAAGAGAGAGAAAGAGGTTAGGAGTCACTCCTTTTGAATTTAATTCACTGCTACACCACCATAACCCAAGGACGGGCCAAAGCCTGCTGCTGAAACGTGATCCCACTTCTTGCTAAGGTCAGAACATAGAAATCTGACTAGATCATGAAGGGCCTTTGAAATTTTACCAGTTGACTAAGCAGAACACATGAAATTTTATTCCCAAGTACAGGGGAGAGGCAGCATCCTGGTTTATGGAGCACTGTGTATTCAGAGCAAAGTTGGGCCAGGAAGCACTGAATTCCTCTTTCAACTGAAATGAGATATTTGGAAGAAACGTTAGAACTTTATGAAGATGAATAGTACATAGGTTTTGTTGACTAAAAGGACTTGTCTGTTTCTTCCGGTCTTGATCGAAAAACATAAAGAGAGGGAGAACCACTGCTTCCTCTGATGGTTCATTCCAGAGGATACAGCTTGAATTATCTGCTTTCAGCTTCCAGGTATTTAGGTATTCAGCGCTCTTTCCATGAAGTTACTTATTGCAATGCAAGTCACTTCTCAAACTACTTTTCACTAAACAACAGAGACTGACATCTTTAAGATTCACCAAAGGAATTCTCTGAAGAATGCTATTCCTCTGCTCTTTTTTATGCCCTCTCCAATTTTTCAATGTCCTTTAAGAATTCAGATGCCAGAAAACGTATGCAGTAATCCAGTTTTAGTCTCCCCAGTGCTATATACATAGGGAAAGGTTGACTTCTTATTCTACCTCTTTATGCAGACTACGCTGGCTATTCTTACATATTATCCTATTATTTCTTTTGTGAGACAGTACATTCCAGGGTATAGCTACCATTTTTTAGTTTCAGCCTACGTGCCCTGGTTCTATAACTGTATGATTAAATTTACCATTTCAGAATGCATTTGTTTGCATTTAATGTCTCACTTACAGAATAATCCAAATTCTTTTATTTTGACTCCTTACCATGTCATTAGCCACTTCACAACTAGTTTTTGAAGCATCCATACATTTCATATAAGTGATTTTATATTTTCTCCAGATCTTTTCAAAGCAAATTAATGCTGTTGTGGTCATTTATGTGGACTTTCACTAGAAACTCTGGCACTGAATTGTGATCCTCCATTAATGACTTTTTGGAAGCTCTCAGGCAATTTGTAAATTGTATAATAAGCTTTTTATAAGTATAGTGTTATTACTTTATTAGAATATTGTATAGCAATCAGTAGAATATCTTAAAAAGCGTATGTCTGTAATGGCTACTTGCGTTTTTTTATACAAAGAATATAATCATCAAATCAGATTTCTTGTCCATTAATAATGTCTGTATTACCATACTGAGTGACATTAATTATATTCCTGTCAGGTATTCTTTATTAAATTAATCTAACATCACAAGTTTCATTATTTTGCTTAGAACTAATGTCAGGCTCACTGCCATACAGTCATTTCAACCACTATATCCCTTTTATGAATGCTGGCACAATATTAGCATTGTTCCAACCTTCTGGAACTTTGCCCAGCAAGATTTGTTAAGAGGTTACATCAGAGTTGCAGGCTGCTGAGTTGTAGACCTAGACCTTTGACTACAATTTTTCCAAGTTTGCTCATGTTTTGGATCTAGCAAAGAACTAGCACATTTCAGAAATATTTCTTAAAGGATCCATCTGGTTGTTGCATAATAATTATCACATACTTACTAACAATTTTACAACTGTTGTCATTGGGATTTTTACGGACTTTTGCTATTATTGGAATTATTTTTTGCTTAATGTAGCTACATACCTACTTACTCTCCTTAGTCTTGCTCTGATGTTGTCACATTCCTCTATCAACTTTCTATATGTCATACCTCTTGGTTTCCACAGACGTGTATTTACTTTTTCCTTTCTCCATTCACTATATGCCTGTTAATTCCTATTTGCTACCTTTACTTTTGCCATCAATGGAGATGGACCTGCAGCTAAGATTTTCAGCATCTTTGAATCATTACTCTTTTGTTATCTAACATTTTCATTAAGAATTCAAATTTTTCATTCATATATTTGTTTGATTTCTCCTCTCAATTATTTCCACGTACATTTTTCTCAACCATAGAAAATTACCCATTTAGAAGAATCACCATTTTACTGCTTGGGATTGTTCTTTGTTTGTCTACACTGACTGTAATCAGGTCATGAAAACCACCCCTAGGGCAGTCATGAACTTCTAGTCCAGTACGTTATTCATATTTATCAATTCTAATAAGATTTTAAATTAAAAATACATCATGTTGGGCATGAAGACTTTCCATTAGAAAAATTTTTTTTTCTTTTTACAAAAATTTAATATTTTACTAGTGTGTTTGACAAACCTCCAGTACATAGACCTCCCACCACATTTATTAATATGCATGCAAAATCCCACGATTTTGTGTTATCAAGAATATATCCAGAATACCACGTCTCTTTTAGCTACTTTGTTTGTCCTGGGAGGATACACTTGTTTTACGATCCCAGTAACTTGACTACTCCCATCAGCTTTCAGAATTGGCTTTCTCACTGATGAGGGTTTCCAGATCATCGTCTTTGTTACCAAGACCTCATGATGGCTATTTCATACAACAAGAATCCCTCATTTTCTGTCTGTCTGTTCTCTCCCTTCAGACACATTTTGCTGGATAACAGTTAAGTACTATAATGCATACACTATGACTTTACATCTGATGCTGTATATGATGACTTTTTTTTTTTCCTACAAGTTTGGGTTTTGTGTGTTTCTAACTACTCATGATCAACTCTCCTATAAAGCATCAGGAAGGGTATGTTTCCATTAGTATGATTTTCCAAGGGTATGATTTCCATGAGAAAGGCACCTATATTTAGAAAATGTTGCTCCTTCCATTTGGCCAATGGAGCTGGATGCACATTGCACTTGTGAAAGTTTGCAGCAATGACAGCATTTCTCTTTTGCCTCAGGGGACCTGCTGTTGATCTGTTTTTCTATATCACCCTTCATACTGTATGGCCATTTAATGCCTTCTTCTTTTTGATATCTATTAAGAACTGTATCATAAAAAAACCTTAATCTCCCTGAAATGGCACAGTGTAAGTGAGAACAGAATCTGGATCACTCCTTTACTTCATAGTACATTCTGGACCAATACCTTGGACAAATGAAACAAATTACTGAAATGGAGTTCCGGGGGTTTTTTTGCCTTTTGTTTTCCTTCCATTCTGCTTTGTAAGGTTATTCAATTAGTTCTTAAAATAGTTTATGTAGTTTAATTTGGGGAAATAAATGAGGTTACTTTCACAAAAATGTCTTAATCTGCACTTTTTCTGCAAGATGGACAATATTCAACAAATCTGAACTCCCTTTTCTCATGAACATAATAAGGCATTTCTCAGTTGAATGCCCAGAGGTGCATAGCTTCTAATGAGGGTTTAGAAAAGAATAGCTGGGGGGGGGAGAGAAAGCGAACGAGAGAAAGAAAGAGAGGAAAAAAATAAAGAAAAAAGGCATCTTCAATTTTAGCACATACAATTAAATACATGCTAACTCTTAGCCAACTAGCCAAAAAATAAGAAACTAGAACCGTTATTTGTCAGCTAGTTGTTTTTTGTAAAGATTATTTAAGTTTAAGGTATATTTAACCTTAAAATCATCACATAATGTTTGTAAACAGACACTAAAGCTCTGTAGTTCTTTATTTTTCTGTTAAAAAAAATGTAAAAGAAAATGTGTCCTACCATTGTTTTTCACCTTGAGCTCTACATCTGGTCTTCCTTGCGTGCTACGCTTTAAATAAGCTTACTGAAAATGTGAATGAAAAAAGTCAAAGCATTTTCACAATGAAATCCAGTTGTTTTCAAAACTATTCTAATTACATGTAATTCCACTGAATTAATGTAATCCCTACTGCTATGAACTTTCCTAATTAAAAATTCTCTGTCTTGACACAGACTGAAAAATGAATGAAAATTACTTAAACTAATATGTAAATGCCTGTTGATACAACTGAAAACATAGTATAACAAACTCATTTTCATAGTGCTTCATTATTATTACTTGGGCTAAGTTGTTACATTTTTTTCACCCACCTCTTCAACTTCAGAAAAGAATCTGATATTTCATCACTGATCCCTCTCAAATGGTACTGATCTATGTCCAATGACATTAGACATTGGAAATTTTTTATTGTCTACTGTCACATATTGGGATGCTCTGTGTTTTATGGCATTACATTCTGGGTTCTTTTTTGTTAATAGACATAAAACTCTACTCAAGTATATCCACATTTAATACCTAACAAAAAGCTCTTATTTTAATATGTCCTTAGCTCAAGTGTATCATGCAGCTGAGCAAACAATGGATTTTCTATTCACTGTTAATCCTGAAAATTTTTTTTTTATATATTTTCAGTGAAATGAACATTTTAAAATATTAAGTTTGTCTCACAGGAGTATCTTGTGCAATGTAGAAAAAAATCACATTTCAATATTGTTCCTTTAAAAATGAAAAATATTTCCTTCTGAAAATGTCTAAGAGAAACATTTCAGCTTCTCTCTTCTAAAATAGCACTGTTGCTTGCAATATTTCCCTGTAAAAAAGTTCAGTTATGAAATTCATCAAGTGTAGTATATCTTGCATTCACTACAACTATATGGCGAGTGTCCACAAAATCAAGCATTTATACTAAGACAAAAGATGAAAACCATTGGGCTTGCCTCATTCACATAGTCTGTAACAGCTATAACACAAAAGAATGAAAAATCCTCCCCAGTTATTCAACAGTCAACCTGCAAAGAATTTACAGACTTAACAATTAATTTTTTTCAGAGATGTAGCCCTTTGTACAATCTGCCGTGACCTTCCATGTCTGACTGCTTAGCATCTGGTAATACACTGTGTGTGGTGCACACAGAGGCTTAACACAGGTGCAAGGAACCAGGCACAAGATACTTAACTGCATATGCAGAGACAGAAATATTCTCATTAACAAGTGAGAGACATTGCTTTTCAGAAGCAGCACTGCTTGCTATATCCTTCTGGCAGAAAAAGTCAATGTGTAATAGAGATTTTAGACTAAGTTTAGGACCTAAAAGGTTCCAAGTAACACTCATGTTTGAACATACCAGCTTTGCAAACTGCCAGTAATGAGAACCCATCCAGAAAACAATTTCAGACACAGCTTTCACCCCACTATGCATGTACCAGAGTGTATCTCTGAGAAAGATCAGTTTGTTCAAGACTGACTGTAGGAACTGGGCCTCCTGACTTCAGTCTGTGCTCCAGAGAAACCCCCTCTGACAAAACTCAAATGGAGTTTTAAGGTGAACTGAGACAGAAAGACAAAAGCCTATCTTGCAATTTCTGCACCAGCTGTGGTTTCCTATAAATTATTCTATGTGCAGCCTGGAACCTAAGTCTTTACCCTTTCATGTACAAACAGTTTTCAACATTTTTCACTCTATGCTCTTTTCTTGGTTTCTACTTTATAGACTTACAGCATCACTGCTGTTTATTTTTCATTTCCTTTTTCTTTCCTTGCCAAATATTTAATTGCTCTATAGCTTTCTGCACACATTTATATATGCATAAACAACAAAGCACTAGGAAATTTGCCTCCCATATAAAATGTGTTCAGCATTACAATTAATTAACATAGCTCTATTAGTGTAGGTGTAGATACTATAATTAGGAGGTTAGCAATAATTTTGTCAATGCAGTAGCATAAGAAACGCTGGAGCGAGCAGTTGAACAGTATTTATCTAGCTATTGAATTATATTATAAATGGGATAAAAAAGGAGAGAAAATGAGATATTTGTATAGGCCAGTCTAATAATGAACTTGTCCACAGCCTCCAGAGGGTAATTTTTTTCTTAGTTTGCTAGTGTAAAAATTCTTCCCTCACCTCTAAACACTGTAAGTTAATACCTTACAAAACCTACATCAGTCCTATAAATCAAATCTTAGTATCAGCAACCATGAATCAGTGACAGAATGAATATCTATTTGATATGGAGGGTGGAGTGAAATGTCAAAGGGAACAGGTCCCATTTAATCACTGTAAGCTCCCTAATAAATATCAGCCAAATATACTCTTCTTGTCTCTACCCATCCCCCTTAAAAATAGCTATTCAATTGAAAAGGGATATAATACATTTCAACCTGCCATCTATTTTTAGTTGTTCTCTGCAATGAATCTTTTAAGAGAGACAGTCATACAGATACATCTGCAGCAAGTTTAATGGGAAGCTTGTGAATTCCCCATTCTTGCCACACATGGTAGTTTGTTTTCAGTCAGATGGAATTGGAAAATGGTGACATAAAGACACAGCACAGGTAAAAGATAAAGAGAATTGTACAACCCATTACCCAAAGTTCTGTGTGGAAATATACTAGACACCTTTTAACAGTGTGGGGCTGTTATCTACTAATTCAATTGTGAAAATGGGATCAAGAGTTTCTTTGTGTTACCCTTAGTTTCTTCATTCATTTTTGATGCAGCTTTGGATAAAACACTTTTCTTTTTATGCCTCAGTCCTACCACCTTTAGAGGAAAGTAAAATAATACCTGTACACTTTGAAGGGCAGCAACAGGCAACGTTTGCAATGCGGCCTGGGATTCCTGGAATAGATGCTCTTTATGGGTATAAATATTACCATCGTTAGTCTTAGCATCGCGTTTCCTCCTATTCCTCATGTGTGCAGCTACATAACAAATGGGGGGAGGGGAGGGGAGGAACATCCAAGGGTGATTCTTTCCTTTAGAGCCAAAGTTTTCACAAAATTTAAATAGGGTCTTTACTGTTCAGATATCTCCAAAGATCTGAATAAATGACATCAAGTGCAAAGATGCAAAGAGCTGCCGGTAAAAACAGACAGAAATATTTGTCTGCTTTTTTTTTTATGGGGTTATTACTGAATTGAGCAAGTAGCTACATGGTATCTGTCTCCAGTGGTCTGATTCTACATCACTAAGAGCTGGGCAATTTTCTCAGGGCAGATTCGGTCACTCTTCCACTCATTTTTATTATATAGACAAGCAGACTATGGATTTGTGAAAATCTGTTAGTAAATAGTTCATTTCCATTGACACAGAAATGGGCTTGCAAAGGCATTTGGAGCCGTTTAACATCACAAAATGTGAAATTCTGCAGGATCTTCACATGACTATTTTCAACTTAACACCACAGGAATAGAGTTTTTAGTATGATTTGAGAAAGAAAGCAAACCTTTCCAGTAAGTCCACTGAAAACAAGATTCCCTGTGACATGCTGCATTATTCCCAGCTTGTGCTTGAATAGCAACACAAAGGAATAGATTTTCAGCCCTTGATTTGTCATGGTGAGTCCCCACATCACAATACATATCAACCCTCAATATCTGACAAAATGGCTTTCCCTTGAATATTAAATACACATCCCCAGTGCAATTGTCCCTAAATGCCAACAAAAGCTCAACTAAGTACCCTGTTTGCTTAGAGTAGACGTCAAATCGGAGGCAAATAGGCTTCTGAATTTTAAGCATAAAAGAAAAGGAATTTCTTCAGTGATAAGTCACTGAAATCACACAAGGCAGAGCAAATATTCACTGGGTACTGTTTTTCTTCCAATTTCCTTTTCTTTCTTTCTAACCCTTCAAGGGTACAAGGTGCTTTGCTTTACTGGTCTCATTAGTAAATTACAACTAGTCATTTTCAGGTGTCATTTTTCTGCACCATTCACAGCTTGATGAGAGCACTTGCTTGCTAAAACAAGGTTTTAACCTGTTTGTTACCAGAATCTTGACAACATATAGAAAAAAGTTTTGGCTTGCTTCCATTTCTTTTTTTAAAGTTTGGCTGAAAGTAGATATGGAGCAACAGGGAATAAGGTCACAATTCAGAAGATCACACGTGAAGTTGCTTCAAGGAAGGGTATTCTGCTTATCCTCAGGACATTTCACGAATGCAAAAGTCTTATCAGCAGTGTGCAAAAGGCAGCCTTATTTCACAAGATTTTGTATCCCCCTTCCCACCTTGCCTTCCATCTATTTCATCTACCACCCAGTCCCTGTGACCCTACCACACTGGTCCATATAAGGAGCATGTCCATGTCCTTTATCTGCCAGCATCTGGCAACAAAATGGATTATAAACAGCAGTCTGGACCAAAGAACAAGACTTGAGTTATAAGCATTTCATATGCTCCTAAGGGGCTTGTTACTACTTGTATTTGCCATGCTGGGCACGGTGGACAAAACCCACAGCTTCAGCCTTCCAGAATGCCCACACAAAGCAGGACAGTCTTTCCTTTCCCAAGACCAGAGCATACATTTCATTTCATTAAATTGCCTTTACTTTCTGCCTGGACAAGTATTGCCCTGGACCTGAATAAACAGAGTAACCAACTTTCCGAGACCTGCCCCAGTCTGGAATAAGTAGAGAGAGATGTTCTTTTGTCCATTAGGGAGGAAGAGAATATTGGATTTGGGGAGTTAAGGAGTTAGGAGAAAGCCATGCCTTGGCTTCTTGTCTCAAAGATGAAGACTCCATGAAGGATGGGCAAAGTCAAGAGAAAGTCTCCTGATCTTCCATATTCATTCTCCCTTGGATTATGTCTCTTTTCTTTTCCCAAAGAAGTTCTTATTAGCATTGGCAATCCCCATGAGCCATGCTATGATGAAAGGACAAATAAGGCTGTAAATATGAACACAAGATAACAAAATGTCATTCATTATGTTTTATTACATGATGTTCTTTGTATTTATGGAAGTCAATTCTTTCTTTAACAGAGGAGTATTAAGTTTCTACGTAGTATAACAGTGATCAGACTCTAATAATGTCAGAGTAACTAGTCAAAAATGAACCTATGAAAACAATACGTATTTCACCTCATTACTAAACAAATGGGAACTATGCAGACTTTTCTGTGCTCCTTTTCAGTAAAATGTTGATAGAATTAAGAATAAGCCTAGTACACAGTTTAATATGAAATGTATTTAGTTGCATTTCTGCTATAATTGACAGTTTAAGATTTTAAATTAAAATGTAAAGTATAAACTCTATGTAACTAATATGTTCTACGCTTGTGCCTCTGAAATAAAGCATTTTGAGCATTTATTTTGATGACAAAACGTGGATCATATCAAGGGAAGTGGAGGGTAGTTCTTTCCAAAATAAACATGCTGATTATTTAATAAAAGTGCAAAGAATACCCAGCTTCCTTCTTTTGTCCCTATATTATCATAAAATTGTCACGTTGCAGAAGTGTTTCATTCAGATCTGTCTTCAAACAGAGAACAGGACTGCCTAGGTCTGGAAACATGTACAGTATCTCTGCCTCTAATTTTTAACTGTCTTTGGTCTTGTTCTAGTAGGCAAGCTGTTGTTGGCTCTTCCTTTGTTCTGTTTTGATTTATTCCATCTCACCTTCAATTTTAAATGAGCAGAAGTGGCTATAGATTGTACAGATACCTACACTAGACTACTTGTAGGTTGCAGCAGTAAAAAATTACCATAATCCTAGAAAACTCTTGTATGAGGTCAATCTGTCCAGAAATTTATATATGCACACAGAGGACATACTCAACATCTTTCTTTCTATAGCCTTAGTCAGTTATCCACAGCAGCTCTAGTAACAAAAACTATCTGAGAAGTCATAAATGTTTTGGCACAGGGAGCCAAGATTGGTTCCAAAATATGTGGGAACCAGTCTCAGCCCCAGTGAAGGCAGTCCTCAAATTTGTACTGAGGTGGGGGAGTCTGAAATTTTAATGATGAAATGCAGATAGCAACTGTCAGACTCATTCAGGGCAACAGGGCTGCAGAGCCATCCTGTAGAACCACGATGGATTTTCAAGGGTCCCTGTTGTGTGAAAGGTGGGGCTTCTGCAGAATTAGGACATAGGAATTACCTAAATGCCACAGTGTCTCATTTTTTGGAGATCCTTTGAGCCTGGCATATGTAATGACCTGTGAAAATTTTGTTCCCAGGAAGGCTGAATCAAAATAGTTGTTTGGGATGTGTCATTTTTCAAAGTTTGCTTGACAGAGTTTTGCATATGAGAATGGAGGCTCTTGTAATTTGGAATGCCTTCACTGTTGTACTAATTGTATTGTCCTCTCCCAATTGCTCATAAACAGAGCTACTACAATTCAAATAAATGACAGTGGTTGTATCTAGAAGATGCAGCCCGACAAAAATCTGTCCTAAAATCTTCTATAGAAAATCGCTGTAAAGGTAAATAGATTTTATGAACCAGATTAATTGGTTTGATATGCCTGCTTTGTACTGCTCTCATGAAGCAAGTCAACTTTAAACACCATGCAGCCAGATATTTAAACAGGCTTTGCTTCACCAGAATTGCTCAAATGGTGCAATATACACTTATATAATCCTAATATATCCTAAATCTTTATTTCTTAAATATTTATTGTCACTTATGTGTACATTTTGGCAGCTATTTGTTTTACACCAGCCTGTCTGGTCTTGTGAAATCATACTGTTGAATACATAACTACAGAATCATACATCATATCCACACAGCGTATAGGGGAGCAGAATCTTTTCTTCACATATGGATATTTTGCCACTAATTTAACTAGATGAAAGAGTGGGCTTCAAAATGCCTTAGACAAAAGAAAATAAGCCCTTACAATCATGGAATTCAAGCTGAGAAGAAAATATCCAGCTTTTCCTCTTTATCACCTCCAACAATGATAACAAGAGAGCACAACAGGTATATTTCATGATTACTCCTCAATAGTAATCTTTAGAAAATCCATATATATTGCTATTGCTGGATATTGAATCTATTAATTATAAAGGTATAATTTTCATAATTATTCTGATTATATCATCCACTTGCCCTGTGCTGTTAGATGAGAAATGCATATTCCAGAAACTTCATTACAATTTTTATTGCTCATCAGGACCATTTCTTACTCTCAAAATAGTCAGTATAGAGACGAAACTGGGAAAACATGCTGAGTGCCATGAAAGGCAGTGAAATGCCAGAGTGTAAATGCTGAATAAGATTGTTTATAAAGAAGCTACTTCTTAATATTTCTTTATCGCCATCAACTCCAACAACTCAAAGCTTATCTTTTGAATTTCCTTGTATTCTTTCTTTGTACCCTACTCTTATTTTTCAGTCACACTAGGGTCTTCCTTGTTATTTTGTATTTTGTATTTCCTTATTGCCATTTCAATAGCGATAGATACTGGTAAGTGTATAGCAGATAACCGTTTCTGTACTAAAGATAAACACTAATAGTGACTGCAACAGGCATTGTATTTTAGTAAAGTTGCAGAATCCCAATTCCAGTCATTCACACAAAGTAAATATTCTATGCCTCTCAAAAAGCCCAGGTGTCTTGGAAAAGCTTCAGACTAATGAACTACACTGAACTCATTAGCCTGCTGGTGCAATTGGTCTTCAAAGGAACT
>NW_008824939.1:1259572-1270875 GCF_000699105.1 Pygoscelis adeliae | reverse complement strand
TCCCATTTTTTGTTCCCAAAATATTTCTACATACAGCTTAAATTTTTAACCCTGTGCTCTTTTTGCCACGTTCTTAAGCTGTGGACTGTTAAACAGTTTCTGCATTTCCCCAGAGATGCGAATCCCTAGCTCCAGTACAAATGAGGTTTGTAAATGCTTGAGGGCGGAATGTTCTACATAAACGGGAGATAGTGTCATTACTTAGCACTGTGGGAAGAATTTCAAAAGCTGAAACACCCTTGCCTTCAAAAGCAGGAAAGTTTTTAGAGAAGTCTGAGGCTCCTTGTCATCTTTGTTTGCAAAAACTGATAAACATTTGATCCACTGGAGTTCAGTGTTCTTCAAAGCCATGCACACCTCAGCCTAGCCCCACCTCCAGTCCTTTGTGTTAAAGGTGTCCGATTGGGGGATATCTGCCCAACCTATAAATCTGCATGTCAAAACATGGTCTATATCATGAAATATTAAGTATTTCCTTCCAAGCAAATCAATAAATATCATTTTGACTGTTTAAACTCAATATGTATTTTTATTAGTTAGCAAAAACCACAAAGATTATTTCTAAATTCTCTTCAGACCCTCCATTTAACCAGTCTATGTTGCAATGCTTGGCCTGCGGCACTTCTATTTTTAGCTCTAATGGAACAGTCTTAAATTGCTTATTTTCTGTTTACTAAAGTCATTGAGCTTGTAACCATGGCAACTGTGGCAAGTGCCACAGCTTAACTGTTTTATTAAATGGATTGAATGTACAGCTGCAAAACTTGAAAGGCCAGCATGTCAATTTTATACATAGCTCAAACTGCCATATATACCACATTATAGCAAGTACTACATTAAATATGAGAGGCCAGAATCTGATCTTGTTTATAATGATATAAATCTTTACTATCTCTCTCCTCAATGGCAAAAAAAAAAAAAAATTATTCTTGTGTAACGCAGATCAGGATCCATTTTTGTCAAATTGCACACCCTGTCAAGTTTCAGTGATTACTGCATTGGAATGCATAAATTGCAGATGATGTACATTAAACCAGTCCCTAGTTATCATGGAAAGACACCATCTCACAGTTGTGTTTGCATGAAGCTTTTAGCACGTTATTGTATTGCTTACAGCAATCACATTATTTTTGGAACCATTATATGTTGCTAGAAGGAATTAAATCAAAACTAACGACCTTGACAAATGAAACTTCTTAAGAGTTATCCTGGAAGAATTAACACAAAGAATTCTTTAAATCTGTAATTAGGCATTTGAACAAAAACACCCTGAGTACCAGAGGTGTTGAGAAATTACACCTTCTGTTCATTTCAGTATAAGCTGGGTATGCTCCATATATATGAAAACTAGTGTACTTTTAAATTCATACTTCAAATTGTATATAACAGTTAAGTCAAATACTTCTGAAAATTATTGAAAATTATTACCAGTTTAGAAGTTTTTTGTGATAGAATATAAAATCCCATAGGATCAGATAACAAATATCAGTTTTAACACAAACCTAAACAACATTATACAGCCCCCAAAAGATTGAGAGCTAAAATAAGAATAGTGATATTTTTACACCTATAAATATTTAATGCATGATTCATCCTGTTGTAATAGAATCAAAAGCTTGAAGAATGTTTGACGTTTAGAAGAATGGGGTTCTGCTTTCTTTGCTAGTGTTGTGGTTGGAACTGTGTTCGCATTGTTACTTTTGGTGCTAAATGTCTCCATACGCAAGTCTGTCTATACAGGTACTTCCAGTGAATAAAAAACAAAAAGTAAAACTGACATTTTTAAGGAGAGATCTTTTGGAAGAGGTAATAATCTAATAAATTATCAAAATATGTATTTCTTTCTAAGAAACTGTTCCTGTTTAAATTAAAGAATAGTGTGTTTGATGTTCAGTCATTAAATTCAAAAAAATATTCTTCACTATCTGTTGGTGTAACTGGAATTACTGGAGTGAAAAAATAGTGGTTTCCTTTCATTTATGTATTTCTTTCTTTTTTTCCTCCATCTGCAGGATCTACCTTCATTTGCAACACCCACATAATTCCAGTAAAAAATCAAGAGGGAGTAGCAATGATGTTTATTATTAACTTTGAGTATGTAACAGATGAAGAGAATGTGGCATCTCCCGAGAAGTGCAAGCCAATATTGCCATCCAAACTTGTAAATCGTAAGTTACTCATTGAAAGTTCTGTGCTTACCTCTACTCTTAGCTGGGAGAGTAATTAGCCTGGGCAATAATGATACCAAAGAAATGATGCAATCCCCATTGCCTGACTTATTTAAGACAGAACTCAAAACAATAAGAAGTTAAATGTAGCAAAGCTGTTATAAAGTTGGCAAGATAATCAATCAGATCTTTGGTAGTACTAACAGCATGGATATTGTGAGTACTCCTAGGAAATATAAATTCATTAAAAGTAAAACATTTCACAGAAGTGCATTACCCTTGATAAAAATTGATTATGAACATGAAACTGCAAAAGAAGCATTATGATATAGCCCAAATATTTCACCTTAACCTATTCAAAATTGAATATTGCTATTTTCCTTTCCAAAGAAAAAATAGTTGGTGGAAGGTTTGATTAGATTAGACTAGAAAATATAAAACATTAAAAAAAAGTTAAAACATAATTAAACATCCTGATTTTATCAAATTGAAGTATTTAGAGTGGCTTGAAGGATGTGGGGTTTTTTGGATATACAGGAAAAGTTTTTGTTTTCATTCCACTCTGGAACATAAGTATTGTCAAAATCAGAAAACTCTACACAAAACAAAAGTCCACTTTTTATACAGCTAGACAGTGTAGCTTTCTGTCCCACTATCTGCAGAATGTGCGCTCTTTTGCTGACCTTCACTCTGTGCAGCAACAGCACATGATCCTTCTGCTTTGCATCTGCACTCACGTAATCTGCTCTTACTACAAGATTTCCCAGAACACATCCACATTTGTACAAGCTCTTAGTAAAGCACAGCATGCTCTAACAGTGAGCATTAACACTCTCCCCTGGCTGCTTCAGCAACAGCTGGAAAATACCTTTTCACAGTGTAATAATCTTTAATGTTAGTATGATAAAGGGACCTGGAACCTAAGTTTTCTGATTGTTAAATCAACACTTCAGCTTTCTCTAGATAGGAGACAAAGACCAGTACGATCTTCACTGCGAGAAGCAAGGGGAGAACTTTCCCAATGTAAGCACTAGGTACTACCTGAAGTGATGACATGCTGTATTAATTTTTCCACTAGTTGTGTTGAGAAGATTGTAAGGAGCAGGCCTGTAGCTGTGCATATAACAGCATTACCAGGTTCCTTCTGATAAAAACAGTCTTTCCCGTTCTTAATAATCTAAACTTTCTGCACTGTATCTTCTGGACAAAATGCATAGGACCTCACTCAAAGCTCTGTGACTATCAAAAAATACATAAACAAAAAGTCCCCCCCATAATATTGCCAAATCATTCACATTTTTAAAAATTGCTATTTACTTCTATAACTAATTGGGATACTAAAAAATACTATTTTCATTAAGCGTGGAGAAAGAGCTCTGACTGAATCACTCCGGATGGGCCAAAGTCTTTCCACTTATGTCCGTATAACCCTACAGTGGTAATAGATATAAGATTGTGGAAAGGAAAATTCCCATTACTGGAAACTAGCAGTCTGCAATTAATTATTGTTCATCAAACATCACATTTTTAAAAGAGCCTTTGTAAATATTCTTTACAGTGCATATTTAAAATCTTGTGCTTTTGTACTTCCTTTTCTTATTCTGTTTTGCAGGGTTTTTTTGAATAACCAATACAGCAGTATTTTTCATTTTTCTTGAGATAGCAAGAAAACTTTTTTTTTTCCCCTAGTAATGTTATGGTAAAAATCCCATTAAGGGGTATCAGAAAAAATAATAAAATTGCATCAGAAAAAAAAATGGTAAAAATTACATTAAGTAAACCCCACTCATATTCTGTTTCTATTTCAGGATGCCATAATTTTGTGAATTTTGAACACTTTACTTCCTGGTTTTAAAAAACAATTTTATAACATAAATAAAATTGTTCAGCTGGTCTATGCTTAATGTGATTTTATTGACAAAATAGAAGGTAAAATACCAATTGGGAGGGGGGGGGGAAGAGCTTCATGTCCTGAAAAAGAGCTTTTTGTTCTGCTATCTGCAATACATCACTGTACATTTTCAAGTGTTGTCACTTGCCGTATTTTAAAGTGAAAAGCCGCTAAAGAGGACATCAGCAAAAAAAGCACTTAGTCAAAACAGCCTTCTCTTGTTTTACAGTAGTTATGCCTGACATACACAGGGGATTTCCTTGCTGAGAGTTCTTGAAAAATGAATAGGTGCGGCTCCAAGCTCAGTACATAATAGAGAAAGATCAATGTGCAAAAGGAGGCAAAAAAAGGTGACTTGAACTATTTTCCTGCTAGTGGGTACAGCCAGATGCAAGAAACTGGCAGAAACTAGAGCAGGCACATGGCTGCTCTTACTCCTACCTAGCTGCTTGTGGTTTCACAGACGACTTATGTATGTGGGCAGGATGGGAAGAATGGTGATACAAAATATGCTACATAGCCAAAAACTCCTCTTGGCAGAAAGAATTCTCCAGAAGGAGGCCAACCTGTGCAAAACATCCAGAAATAACTGCAAGATGTTGTGTATAGGCCAATGGTGGGTTTGAATTAAAACAAACAAAAGCCTTGAAATTTAGAAAAGGCAGAGAGAGACCAATAAGCAATAAAAGAAGTCACAAAAAAGGTGGATTGTTTACCAGTAAAAACATCCTTTCTAAGTCATGTTCCCACCATAAGAAAGGCAAACAGCAGATTCTCTAGGAGGAAGTTAGTTTTTCATCATCTTACTCTATTTTGAACACACATCAACAGGTAAAGCAGGTGCTCTGTTTTCATTAGATCACACACACAAAATGGACAGTAATAGGTACTGGTTCAGGAAAAAAAAAGGCAAAGAAACAAAATCCCTTCAAATCCAGCAACCAATTTAGAGAATAAAAGTAGAGAGGGCTATAACCCTCTCTATTTTACAGCCATATAACAAGTGCAATACATCCCTGACAAACAACCAAGATAAGCAACAGCTAATGACAAAAGACAAAAGATTTCGGATTGCATTAACATCTACTACCCAGAAGTACACAGATCATGAGATATTTCTTTCCAGAGCTCCTTAGATTGAGTTTTCTCATACTAGAATGTCTTTTCAACATGAGAACAAATAAAAATGACCGAGTCAGGTTGCAGGAGAGAAGAAGTAAAAGTGAATAGGCCACAAAAAGATTAGTTATTTTCCTGACCCTAGAAAATAAGATAACTCTTCCATACTATCATTCTTCCTCTAATTGATTTATTAAGAGTTGACATCAAATTTATCAAGTGTAACTTTGAAAAACCCTTTCTTTTTCTAAAAGCATCTATCCTGCGAGCTGCAGCCAACAGTTTTGAAAAAGATCACTTACCACAGTGCTGCTCATGACTGAAATCTAACACAATGTAAGAAAAAGCATTTCATGCTGTACACACAGTGCATTCTGTTTTCAAAGGCTCTAAAGAAAGAGGGATTCCAATCTGTTAAAGAGCTGAGGGCCCTCTGAACAAATTAAAGACCTATGGAAGGCAACTGACATTTGCTAGGTTGAGCTCAGAGACTACATTTTGTTCTGGATAGGCAGGAAATTAAATAGTGTTTGTAAACTCTTTAGGACTGGGATCCTGTCTTTTGTTATGTGCCATTATGATGGCTAACACAGCTACGTTCTGATTCAGCATTGGGCTTGGCAGATTATTATAATAATAGATTATTAAAAAAAAATATAATATGTTACCAGTAGTTTGATGGCCACATTTGAGCATAAATAGAATTTTTTCTAGTCTGGTGCTCAAGAGCTCCTATCTCACATGCAGCAAAAAGCTGAATAGGCAGTAATGTGAAAAGTGAAGACACTGGTTTCACAATAGCAGTGTAAAAATCCTTACAGCTGATCCTTTTGTTCCCTTTATTCTTCCTTGCAAGAATTTATCATCAGTTGTCTATGTCAGTCTGACCATTGTTTGTATAATCAAATAGGTAAATTTTGGAAAATCTTTTTTCTTTTTAAATTCTTCCTTTTGGGGGGGGGGGGAAATCCCAAAACATTTTTCATATCTTTTTGTTTAAAATTCTAACAAAATTTATTTAATACTATATCTGTCCCGTCATTATATTCAGAGAGGTGAGGAAATTTCTTCTGTAAGCACTTATTCCATGACTGGGTAACATCCTCTTTTCCAGCTGAGGATTTATTTGTGCAGTTAAAGTAAGACTTACAGAAAGCGATTTCTTCTATAGGTGTCCATTCATCATTCAATCACTCTTTCTAAATTTTGTCTCATTTCAGATATTCTGATATATTCAGATATATTCTATTCATTCTTACTTCAAGTCTTTTCTAATAAGTTTGTTTGCTTTCTGTGTTGCCTTTTCTTAGATCATGTAAATGTTTTATAATTCCAGAAATTAACTTCTATACCTAAAGATAAAAACACTTAATACCTTTACCCCACCTCACTTTATCTGTGAAATGCTTGAAGACATAAATACCTGCTTTTTAAGTGAAAGGATATTTGTTTAGCATCTAAAAGTGTTAAGATCAAAAGTTTTGATCCACATAAGCCCTAAAAATTGTTTTTACTCGTACTATAACATTTCTTATGGACTGTTCTCTGTCACATCTGATAAGACACTAACATTTGCTTGATTGTCACTACAATGATAAAAAATTATTCCCAAAAATGTTGTTCATAAATTTTCCTGAATCTAATCATTTGACAAAGTTGTATAAAATTTTCAACTCCAACTGAAATAATGCATAAATAATGGATATTTAGCAAGGCGCTTTTAGAAAAAGAGAACTCACTCCTGTTAGACTCACTGTAAAAGAAAAAAAATAGAGCTTTCTGTAGACTGTCTACAAAGAACTACAATAAGAAGAGATGTGATTTTATACCAGTTTAGCAAAAAACCTGTGTGAACACTGCTAAACGATAATTTAAATTTGTCTACTAGTAACAGTTGTTAGCCAAAATAAGATAAGAATTCCTGTACAGTGTCTTGTACAGACTTCATTGAACTCTTTATTATAAGTGTTAAGCTACTACAACTTCTGTATATAAATATGGCTTTTAAATCATCTGTTGAGGAAAGGGAATGTAAGTGTCCAACTTTATTCCCAAATCTGTCAAACATTCCAAGCTGGCATGTTCATCCACTCCACCAATTTGATGAGGAATTTTTACAGAAATTTAAGGAACTGGTGACATAAATTAATATTTGCTCCTGGCACCTGATTCTGTTCTTCAAAGCTGTCAAATATTTTGCATCTGTAAAGCTAGTAACTGCAAAATATCAAAATCAATCATGACACAGAATGGACACAGAGGAAATCAGCAGCCATTTCACACTGACAGAAAGTCATAGATTTGAGGATACTGACTTTGATATGAAGAACGTAGCTATAATTTTTCTACTCAAAGTAGACCATTTGTGGGATTGTAATGTACACACATGCACAAGATGAGAAAAAACTCTGTGAATTTTAATTCTGAGTTGTCTTCAGCTTCTGCCCCACCTAGAGCATGCTGCTTTTTTACTGACCTGTAAGTGTTTTTTCTAACTTTTACTCCAGTCCTTTCTAAAGCAAAACTCCTATTAATATGTACGCTAAAATAGCTAAAGTCAGATGAGGTAACTTTAACATAAGTTTTATTCATTTAACTTCAAAACATTTTGACTAGCTAGAAGTACTAACCTATAAGCTAATACTGGTTCCCAAACACCGTGTTCATTACCTCATGGGAGAAAGCCCAGAGACTTATTTGATTAAGCACATAATTGTATTCTGCAGAAAAGGGATATTTGAGGATTGTCTTATCATTTTATCACTTCAAAATCTATAAGCCTATTGAAGACACCCTGGAATAATTTCTTGGGTTTCTTCCTCTAAAGGAAATGAGAGGATGTCTTATACATCCAATAAATGCATAGTTTTTGGATAAGCAAGGAGATCCTTCAGGGTGCTTACACTTCACCAAGTTTGGCTCTATCCTGGTCCTAGCAATGGAGTTACATCTCAGGAGTAGAGATCACTGCATCCACTGAAGGTACAAATAAAACAAGCACAACTGAAATTCAAATCAGGCCTCTCCTTTAAGTAAAAGAGTTAACTCAAAAAACGGTATTTGTTTTCCTCTGTGCAGAGCACTTTGCTGTATAAGTAAGCATAGCAGTTCAAGGAAAGGCAAGCATATATTTTTTTCTAAACATGGCTGGACAACAACAGTGTCATGAAAAATTGTATACCGTTTGATGCATAAAAGTTTGCCACATAGAACATGGCACGTATAAGCAATAGTAACCCCCTGACTTTTCCTAAAATGTAATGAGGAATTTGTCCAGGGTCTTATTTTTACCTGCACCACTGGGAGCAAATTCATCATAAGTCAGGGCTAGTCAAGAAAAATTGTTTCCAGGAGGACAAAGGTTTCCATCTAGCCAACCAGCAGCATAGTTCTGACAACCCCAGTGTCAATATGTGTATTTGTCTCCAAGGTAAATTACAGTGAATGTTAGGTGAACTGAGACAGTGTTGAACTCTTAGCCAAGGAATATAGCCTAACAGCCATTAACAGTAAAAGACAGAAGGACCTCTGGTACTTTTACTTTCAGTGCTCCACAAATACCTAACTGCCTAATTAACAGAACAGCCATTAAGATAAATAAATTCTCTTAGTTTTCCTTTACAGAGAAATACAAGTGGGGTGGCTATATTTTGTTTCTTCATGACAGCTACTATTGGGGCTCAGATAAGAAAGGAAGCCTCCCTGGATTCTAGCCACTGTAATTAGCTGTTTGCGTTACAGCCTCTCCCAGCTAGGATGACAAAGCTATTGTGCTATATCTTGTACAAACATTCAATAAAAAAAAGTCAATCTCTGCTTAAAGAGATTACAAACCAAAAAGAGGGAATGACACAGCTTTCAGTAGCTTTTAGTGCAGGTGACTTGTGCTTACTGGACAGGAAAAGGAACACAAGCTGAAAATACACTGGCTATGCAGAGACTGCAAATTTTCCTTTTGCTATTTAAATACATAGTAAGTATGAGAAGTGAGTATGAAAAGGATTCGTGGATTGAACTAGATCCAGGAGGTTTCTTTCAGTCCTATATTTTTGTTCAACAGGTCTCCTATCTATTTGTTCTTTTCAGGACATTTAGAACAGGTGGGTTCTGTGAGGTAACGTGAAGGCTAGGATAACGATTTTCCAAAGTCATCCCACATTATAATACATATCCTCAGGAAAGTATAAAGGCAGTGAGTTTTGCATCATTCTCTGATGGAAGAGAGAGACATATGTCTCTATTATTCATAATAAGAACTAGCACAGAGAACTTAACACATCTGTGCACTTACTAAATTGAATTAGAGATTTTAACCTTGAAGAGGGAGAATTCAAAGCTATCAGGGTATCTCAAGCTTAGATGAAAGGGACTCTACTAGATAGCAGAAAAAAATATTTAAATGGATTTGAGAAGCTTTCAGATGGACACTGGTCATAAGGAATATGCTTTGTTATTTATCTTATTCAACATGGAGTAGACCTTTTAAGGTAAGCAAACAAAATAGATCTATAGATAAAAATAAGGGGGTTTACCACCACTGTGTCTTATCTCTCAGGCATAGAATCCTATCATTATTATTTGACTATATTAAGGAGCATAGCACCCAGGCAAGTTGGGCATTTCAAAGACCTGAAAGCAATTGGCAAAGACACGTAGTCTGAGGAGTGCTTCCCCATGAAGTCATGAAATAAGTGGGCCCTACCTACGAAACTTCTCTAAGGTCATACTCTAAACAAGTGCCAGTGAATAAAGCCTATTCTTCCTAGGGAGATTATGAATTCTTCAACTTTTCAATAAGTTTCTTCCAAACAAAACTGGCATTTCCTAGCAAAGAATTTATCACTAAGAAATTAGAAGAGGTTCCTTTTCATGAGAAACAATATGCTAGTCTGGATACACCTACTTTAGTTTTCTGTCTGAAACATTAGCCAACTTTAAAACTTGGAATTGGAAACATATATTGATCTATGCGACAAACTTAATAATTATCAAAGTACTTCTTATTGGAATAGTTCTTAAATTTTCCAAATAAAAAGGCAATATACTTTTAGAACAATTCTTCTGCAGATTACATATATTGTATATGAATTCAAGCTACCTGAATTTGCTTCTAAAATGTGTGGAAATTTGATATTCTACCTTCTTTTCTTAATAGTCTGTTTATTTTTGAACCTGTTTCTTTTTAAGTTAAAGCTTTTTGTAAATCTAGTTTAATTGTATTTCAGATGGTAACAACCTTTCGAGTGGCTCTTCTTCAGGTAAATCTATCTTCTAAAATTCTACTTACTAAAGTCCTTTTATTGGTTTGTTCTGGTTCTATTATTTCCAGATCTCATTACATTTTATATAATTCTAGGAGAGTGCAAGTCAAAATATGGCTCTTGCTCCCACTCTGAATACTTATTTCTGCAAAACTATAGATATAACAGCTAAACTATTAAATTTAATATAATTATATGACATATAAAATCCAAATGTAGTGATACTTTTCAGCTTATTATCACTGAAAGTTCTTGTATGCAGAGCATAAAAAAATTTCCATCAATATATGAGACAAAACACACTGCAGAATTTGTTAGCAGTATATAAATTCAGTGTTAAAACATAAAAAGAACTTCTTCAGGCTTCCTGTCTCAGACAAAAGTAATATTTTTTATTCTATGAAGTCTGGCAACCAAGGTGATGAAGGGTTTAGGATTTCTTAAGAACTTGATTTAATAGATGGAATGAATTCTTTTTTCCAGCTACCAAAAACCCCACCATATTCTCAGCAAGACAGCAAATTTTTGTGCTAGTTGATGAATTCTTTGCATATAAAATTTGTTGTGATGCTTGCTGTTTTGTTTCATTGCAGTTATTTACTTTTTTCTTCTTTTCCACTTTTAATTATGTCTAAGAAATAAAAATGCAAGAACTGAAATTTCTTCCTGAGAGGACTAAAAATTCTTTTACCGTATGACTTTTTCACAAAAACACTGTAACTCCTATAATCTTAACTTAATGAATAAGATCTAATAAAATGGCATCTCTATTAACAAATGGGAAGAAAACCAGACAGGTAAATGTACAGGTTCATATTAATATCTGTCATGGTTTAACCCCAGTCGGCAACTAAGCACTACACA
>NW_008824939.1:1156838-1259279 GCF_000699105.1 Pygoscelis adeliae | reverse complement strand
CCCGAGGCCCAGCCAGTCCCCGAGCAACGGCCCCCCCCAGCCAGCTTCCCCCAGTTTATGTACTGAGCATGACGTCACATGGTATAGAATGTCCCTTTGGCCAGTTTGGGTCAGCTGTCCTGGCTGTGCCCCCTCCCAGCTTCTTGTGCACCTCCTCACTGGCAGAGTAGGGGAAGCTGCGAAGTCCTTGACTTAGTATAAACACTGCTTAGCAACAACTAAAACATCAGTGTGTTATCACATTATTCTCATGCTAAAGCCAAACCACAGCACTGTACCAGCTACTAGGAAGAAAATTAACTCTATCCCAGCCAAAAACAGGACAACATCCAAGGATATAACCATTCTGTCTTTTGAGGGAGACCCTGGGAACATTGTTCAGACTAAATTCACTGGTCAACCACACACAGCATAGTCCTACATGTAGCCAGAGACTTCATTCCCTTCTTTTCATGTTTTGGCATGCTACCTCAGAGGCCTATGTGTAGATGGGAGGATCTGGAACCATATTATTCTCTTAGCCATTCTCAATAGTACTTTTTAGGAGAAGTATGGCCTGAAGACAAAAATGTGCCATCACCAGCATAGAGATAAAACAACTTTCTCACTTACAAGGGAACATAAAGAAGATTGCTGTTGCTAATACTGATAAAACTCAAGTGCAACCTTAAATTTTAGAGAAAACTAAAAGAAGATGAACTGAAGTGCCAAAATTAAAGTAGACCGTACCAGAAGATAAAAAGATATGTGTGTATGCAGTATCTGAGAATTATAAATTTAAGCTTCTAAAGTCAATAGTTGGATATGCCTTCCTTTTCCTGCCTGAAAAGAAATGAAGATTATTTAATAAGCAGAGCAAGAAAATGATCCACTTACATATGCTTCTCTAAATTTGGGGGAAAAGAACCAAAAAAAAACCATAAATGGCTCTTGCTATAATTCTCTGTTCTAAGGCCTGCTGAGCCCAGACCGAAAATAAGGCAGCATCGCATGCCTCAGTGTTTGCATAGAGTACATTCAAGTATTTGTTGCTATTTTAGACTGTCAATGTTTAGGGATTCCATTTCTCAAAAGCAATTGTTTCCTTCAGTCTGTTGAATGAGTTGTTAGATGGTATTTCCAAGCCTTTGAGCAACAATTCAATAATTGCCTGTGTCTGTATTTCTGATAACCTAGATCCTGAAAATTCCTTGACAGTAGGCATTCAATTATCAGAAAAAATTTCAGCAAAGAGCTGACTTGTGCTCCTTTTGTAAAAGTAATTTTGCTCATTGTTTGGGAAAGTTTCAGAACAGTATTGTTGAATTAACCCATGCTCTGGAGCAGTCTGTCATAATTGACCTACCTTACCTGCCCTTGTCAAGGAAATCTCTCTCTGTTTAGAATAGGTTGATCTTTGTGGATATGTATGTTGTATTCTTTAATCTTGTATACTGAAAAAGTAACATGTTTCATATTACAGCCAGACCAGTAATCCACTATGATAAAACTATGCAAGACTTGATTTTCTTCAACACTTCACCACAGTTAACAGGTTGTACCAGAAGATGGGCTGCTCAGAGTTTGGTTTAGCTCTCAGCCTAGGACAAGTGGTACGTCATACCAGGAAACAGTTGGGACAGTTTCTACACCTCACTTAATTTATCTTGTGCAAACTTTTTGTGCATTTGAGCTCCTTTGATTTGATTTTGGAAAGTCTAAATCTAGAGAAGTTTGAGAGTCTAATAGACTAAATCTAGCTCCCAGCTAGGGAGCCTGAGACCAGCTACCACTTCTTTTCCCTTTGGTTGACTTATCTGAAAGCAGCTTCAGATACTGGTTTCTGGATAACTACTTCTCTGTATCAGCATGAAAGTAACAATGCTACTAGAGATGCTGCAAAAACTGACTGAGCAATTCTTTGAGGAGCCATCATTACCTCCCAGCTGCTATTTCTTAGGGCTACCCTTCTGCAGTGCTCACGATAGGAAACCAGGAATCCCATGCGCATAGACATGGGCTAAACAGACTTTGGGATAGCACATAGCATCTACCAGTAATCCTAAAACCACTAAAGAAATTGTGGTGAAAGTAAAGCTCTCTCAGTCGTAGGTGTTTCTCTGACTTTGCCACTGTGTCTAGTATGTAAGTATACATTTTCATCACTAGAAGTTTGAGGAGTACCTTCACTGTAGCAAGGCAATATTCAGGCCAAATATCATTTCCCTTCCTTGCACAGAACAGACAGGGGAATTACTTGCCACACAAGTGTATTGTGTTACTAAAGAAATCCTTATTCAGACATGTTTTTGCTGGAATACCCCGTTTTCAAAATGAAATTTGTATTGATGGGACAGGAAATTTGCAACCGTGATCATAACTGTTAATAAGGTCTTTTTGGAACCAATTTTCATTCTTTTTTTTTTCCCCCGCCACAAAATTCTGTATGACAGTATTTAGTGTTTAAGAATTGCAATTTTCCATTAATGTTAACATTTCCCATTTCAATACTTATGGAAAAGCAAGGCTATTAATTTTTCTTATCAAGATAGGCTTTTTTCCTACACTTTTTTCACAAAATTATTAACTAAAACATTTTATTTCCATGAATTCTAAATATCTTCTCCTTTGATCTCCCAAACTATGAGAGAGAATTAAAAAAGGCTTTCAGAAAGCAAGAAAAGTCGATTTGAGTTTGGGACTTCGGAGATAACTACCTCTGCGAACCCTTTAGAAGTGTCCTTTCTTATGTGCAGTATATTTTTGGACTGAATTCTACTATTTAGAAACTCTAAGGGTTAGCTGAGATGGCACAGAGAATAAATGCAACCAGAAGATTAACTCATTTGCAAATTACTTATTCAGTGAAGCAAGGTTTGAAAGGAGGAGGTGGAATGTAAGCCTGGAATTGTGACTCAGACTCAACTGCTTTCCTCAATTGCTCTTAGCAAGCCAAAATTATACAAATCTCTGACTCAGCATTAAGAACTTGGCAATCTAGTCTTCAACTTCAATAAAACATAAGGATTTTAATGTAACATTATCTGTATATTTATAGTAAATAGCTAGTTCCATCTTAAAAATGTTTCAGTATTGTAAGCCAAGATAAATCTACTCTGACACTGTCCCTACACAAAGCAGGGGTTGTCCACTTTCAAACAAAAGATTTTACCCCATAAACAGCATGCCAGGAAAGCTTCCACTGACCCTTCTGGTCTACACTGGGACAGCGGGCCTGGGGCCATTAATTTTGCTTCATGACAAATTGTATTATTACTGAGCTGAGCAAGGAAGTGTAATGTAAACTAGACAAATTCTGAATGGGCCTCCTGATTGCTTTAGCTGCAGTACTGCAGGAGAGAGCTGAATGTCCAACACATCATATAGATCATTATCTATAAACTGAAGAAGAATAACAATACTCCTCCTCTAAAGAATATTCAAATTAAAAAGCAGGAAATAGTGATTTTAACATTGAGACCATTTATTACAGTTTATAGAAGAATAGCAAAAAGCTACTCATTTAAGTTTTCTATTTCATGCCCAAGAGTCTTAGCAAGAAGCAAAATTCTCACTGAGTATTATTTCCAGCTGAACTGCAGTTAGACAGCTAAATCAGTAATGCAGTGTAACATGGTCATATTAACTTGGTGAAGCAGAAAAGACCATCTGCACCACCAGGAATATGACTAAAATAGAGTGCCAGCAAAAAGCCTTTAACAGTCTCTAATGCCAGAAAACCTTATGAATGGTATTTTTAAGAAGTTCATTGTAATTGATAAAAAAGGAATTATAGTATTTGTTTCACTTTTGATGCAATAAGTTTTCAAAATTGATTTATAAACTGCTTTACAACTCAATTCCACATGCATTTAAAAAGAGTATTTTTTATGTACTTCACTAATTTCAACTGTAAGCAATTTGTTCAAGTATACTTAGTAAGTTAGAAGAAATATGCATGTTCCCAACATGCACTCTGCTGAATATCACTGTGCAGACTGAAAATTGGCACCTCTAGCTGCTGTTTAAAACATGCATGACTCTGGTTTTATGCAATAGAGATTTCTGTCTACTGTACTGTTGTGTGCATATATGCATTAGAGTAATAGATTCAATGCTAAATATTTGGAATTCAACAAGCTTTTTCAGAAATTGTCAAGGAAGAAAAAGGAAGATTGTTACATGGATTGATATTTTAAAGTAGGGCAAAAAGGGTGGAAATAATGGTCAGATTTCTAAATACTGAGATGTTATCAGAAGGATCTCACAGGTTCTTTATTATTTAATTTAATACATTTTCAATTACTTGGATAAAAAAGGTGCAAACAGCGAGATGAGAATGTTTGCAGATGTCACAAAATTATTCAGAATATGATATGAGATTTACAGACATATCCTATGATACTGAGTGGCCGAGTGATAAAACAGCAAAGTAAATTTTTTACAGACATAGAGACTAAATTATCTGTTACCAATCAAGAAAGAAATCTCTCAGCTGTTGTGAAAATATCTTAAATTAGCACAGGCTAGGAAGATAACTCAAAAAGGCAATCAAATATTAGGAATTATAACGAAAGGAACTAAGATCAAAACAAAAAGCTGTTATGTCACTGCACTGATCCCTGGGTCTGGGAGTAGCTCAGGCCACTGTCAAAAATGATTACATTAGAAATGAAAAGGAACTGAGAAGAGTGAGAAGGATGATCAGAGGTACACGATACCTGCGTTACACTAGCATTCTTCAGCTTGGAAAAGAGGTATACAAAGAGGAATGCAACAGATATAGGAAAAGCTATAAACATTATTGAGACTATAAAAAGGGAGCAATTATTAGCTATTTTTCATATCATAAGATCTAGCACCCTCCCCACGGCAACAGGCTTATAGCAAGCAAGGGGAAGTACTTTTTCACAAAGGTATGCTAAAATTATGGAACTGTTTCCTATAGGATGCTTTGCAGATCAAAGTACAACTGTGTTTCAAAAGCACTGAGACAAATTCATGGAAGAAAGGTACACCAAGCATTCAGTTTGTTTTGAACACAATCTCTGTCTCAGAAAGTTTCTGAACTGCAGATAGGCAGAAACTGAGTAAATTTACTGGGAGAAATAACACGATGTAGTGGTTCTTAAACTCCTTCTCCATGTATCCACTACTGGAAAATACCAGACGTCCAACAGTGTGCTAGATGGACCTGTGGTGTCATTTAGTATAGCAACTTTAGCTCTTAAACAGGTTTTCCTTTAAGAAGAGCAGGGCACTCTCACTTTCATTCATTTAGAATTCAAAATACATTCAATACTAAATATATAGGACATTCATTTTAAAACATTAAATTATTAAGCTGTGCCGTCAATTGCTCTACACTTACTGTTGGGCATAGGCATCAATGAAAGACTATTTCAAAACATTTCAGTATGGGATGATAAATTTCAGTGCTAAATATTAATGAATGTTAGCTAGCTACAAATGCTGGCAATTAAAACTAACTGAAAAAAAATGAAATCTTATCCCAAACAGAATTTCTTATCCCAATAAGAGGGAATAACAAGACATTTTGAGATGTCCTCTGAGAAATCATTTTGCTATTGATTCACTGTGGAAAACACTCATGTAGCAAAGTGATGAGTGACAAGAAGCTATCAGATAAGTCAGGCCGTTTATGCAATGACATCTGATCATTTTAATTATTTCAATTATTTTATTTTGTTAATTTTTTTTTTAACATTTCTTTTTCGAAACTGTTTACTATGTTTTCTGTACATCAGAAGTCCCTGTGCCTCCATCTGTGAGCTGTATTACACAATACCTTAAAATATTTGTTATCTGGGTTTGGTTTTTTTACAGGGACAGTCTGTAGATTGTACAGGTTTTCCCCTAGATTTTCTTTATTTGCACCATATTTTACACTTCCTCTCAGCTACTGATATTTCTTACCATTACACAAAGTTGTTCGTTTTCCACACACTCAGAATAGCTTACCCTGCCATTCAATATACCAAGCCCAACTAAGACCACACCTATGGAAATGTACAAAAGATAATTGCATCGTATAGGTGCAACCGAGGCTTGAGAGGTGTGTCGCTGTTTTTTCTTCCTGCGTGTTCCTTTACTTTTCATTTTAAATTCATTCAAAATAAGTGTTTCATTTCCACTTAAAATGTAAGTAAGTATTGGAAAGGATTGTGGCAAAACTGATAACTTATTTTTCTTTCTTGAAGGATTAGCACTGATATCTTCCTGTTTAATTTGTAGCCAATAAATCAACAAATCAGCAGTACACTATTAAGCACATGGAGTTCCACTAATAATAGAATCCACAAATACCTATTTCAGGACAACAGCTACTAAGCAAAGTAGTTCGACATTTTTATAGATGTATAGATTTTTAATTTAGAAAGGACCATCAGAACAGATAACCTTATCTCTTTTAAAACAGACTGTAGAATCAATGCTGCTATCCCTATTCTGAGCTCAATAACTTAGGTCTGACTGAAGTACGAAATCCTTTAACACCATGACTATAACAAACGTAGCTATATAATATTTCCATATTTGCACATTCCATTGCTAAGCATTGTAATTTATTAGGAATAGGTCAATTATTTATAGTTGTTATTATTATGCACTCTGTGTGTGAAAAAAGCAGATTTTCATGACAAGAAACTAATATGTAATATTTTCTTCTTTTGTATGCATTTACATGCAGGCAGACTTCTTGGGTTCCGGTTACCTGGATTGAGACTTTTAACATACAGAAAGCAGTCCTTACCACAGGAAGACCCTGATGCAGTGATAGTCGATTCATCTAAGCACAGCGATGACTCAGTGGCTATGAAGCACTTTAAATCACCTACAAAAGAAAGCTGTAGTCCTTCAGAAGTGGATGATACAAAAGCACTGATTCAACCCAGTAAATGTTCGCCTTTGGTTAATATATCAGGACCTCTTGACCATTCATCACCTAAACAGCAATGGGACAGACTTTACCCTGACATGATACAGACAAGCAATCCACTGACCCATTCCAGATCAAAGGAAAGCATTTGTAGTATACGGAGAGCGTCTTCAGTACATGACATAGAAGGCTTTAACGTCCATCCCAAGAACATTTTTAGGGACCGTCACGCAAGCGAAGGTATGGTAGAAAGTCAATCAGTATTCTCTGATGTACTAAGAAAGGAATTATTGCAATTTTTCATAGTAATTATCATCACTTTGTAAGCAAAACTAAATATAATCAGCTGTATACATTCAAAGGCACACTAAAAAAAATATTAAGGGCCCAAATATGCCAGGCTTAATTACACTAAATACTGCTTTTCATGTCTAAGCAGACCAATGAAATCATGGGGTTGCTCTTAGAGTACCATCTGCCTTCTGTAGAGAGATATAGCAAAATCGGGCCCAACATTCCTAAACCTAATATTGGTATTTGGGGAAAAAAAATCAGATGATCAAGTTAAAATTGCACACACAGTTCTGCCCCATACTCACATATATTCAATGGTCTTTGACTGTATGAAATCCTACTTCAGAGACTGATCAATTTATTTTTCTTAAATCTGTAACGTGTACATTGTATATTCACTAATTCAACACTGAGACATGCTTTTTCCCTCGCACTGGAGAAAATATCCTCAGCAACTCCATTGAAATGCTTTGTGTAACGCTTAGTGAAATGGTAAAATGTGTAGTGTTAAATTCATGTAAGCGATTTTCTCTTTGTGTTAGTATATTCTTGCAACCAGCAAAATTTACAAAGATGTTTTCTCTGTCTTCTTTTTCTACTGTCCCTCCTAATTACGCAAAGTCATGGAGCGTGGTCCATGAGTTCTTGTTGGAAACAGGGAGTTTGAGAAACTTGGCAAACAGCTTAGCAAACAGAGGTTTGAAAGCCCTGCGAATGGAAAGGCACCTTTGAAACTCGCTTTTGCAGAGGAGTGCCACATATATAATACTTTTGCAGCTACTGATGGTCTAATGACTTGAATTGCCTACTTTTTATTCAAGCCAGATGACAAGGAATGTATGTGGAATATTTTAAGATTTCAAAATCATATGTCATGGAAGACTGTGCACAGATTCATAAATTAGCAAGAAAATGGATTTTCATTTTCAATGATTGCCTGTTTTTCTCCTATTCATTGTCTGCAAGTGTAAAATTCCTTTAAGTTCTCCTGCCTTCTGGAAGGTCCACATCAAGGGCTCTTTGCTTCTGTACATCTCCTAAAATATAAGTCTGAATGCTCCTCTGCCACCTAGATTAACTCCTAGACTAGCAGAACTAATTATTCCTTCCAGTTACTCTTCCTGTATTAAATATAATGGTTAAATACTTCATTTCTCATTTCTGTTTCTTTTGGACTCTGATTTTTTTCAGCTCAAATGAACCTGAAAATTCAATTAAATCCATCCTAAACCATACCACTTTGCTATATTTCATGTTCACATTCAAGCCAAGATTTAAAGATCAGGATGTAGAGGCAAAAATCTCCAAGGCTGAACCTTGGCATGTCTTTTGGGCCATTGCATAAGTTTCATCTTCATTTCAACTTCCCCAGATATTTAAACTAACCTTTCAAATAAAACACATTTAAAGGTATCTGTTTTGTCAATTTCTATTTTCAGAAGTTATTCTCATTAAAGCACTTCCCAATTGACCATTCTTCATATAGTTATATGATGAAAATATGTAAAAATCAATTTGAATCTTTGGTTATGGTGGTACAAAGCTCATGAAGAAATAGCTACATAATTTAGTACTTGCTGTGTGGAGGAGCAAAAATTTCTAGCTCCATTTCTCTGAATAATATTTTTCAAATGTTAAATACTAAGGAAAATAAATTCTACTATGAGGAGTCAATAATCCATTTGAATTCCTATGGCCTCTCACGTGATGTGATCATTTACAGTGTAAACAGATAAAACACTGCCACTCTGATTTCACTCTGCATAAGCTACAAAATAGTAGAGAATCTGGCCCTAAGTTTAGGTCATACATATGCATTCTAAAAAAGTACAGCAGAACAGAGGATGGCTCTCAGAATTGCATTAGAATTAGTAACCATCCTTGATGCCATCTGCTTCCAAGCATATTAGAATTTGGCACCTTATGCTGAAAAGATGTTTAAATTTAGCCAGCAAGTCCTGCTTGCCTTACTCAACAGTGAGCTGTAAAACCCTATTGTTGCTATAAAATTATCCATGCAAGTTAGGCAACCAGAATTCAGCCTAAATCATCTTCTCTGGACTCGCAGATTCTGAGCAGAAGCTGTAGATACTGTACTGGAGAATGTAAAGCCATAGGCAAAAGTAAAGTAAAATAAGTAAAAGTAAACTACAGTCCCAACAGGCTAAGTTATGGGGCCCTTGATGTTGCAAAATGTATTACCCAAGGAAGCATAAGGTTTAATATATTTCCTATTCCATTTTTGTTTTGTTTATTGATCCTAATAATTCTGAATTTTCCTGAATCTACTGAAAACTACTACTCTGTCTGAAAATGCAGTTCAGGATTCAGACTTATTTTTTTCTACCTCTTCCAGTTCAGATAATATTAATTGAATTGGCATAACAGAATTCTGACAGAAGAGAATAGCATTATTTAGCTCAATACTAATTGCAGTAATTCACCCACAGTCAAATTTATTTTTTTGGAAGATAAGGCAATTGAGAATATAAATTATTTCATGTGTAAAATTAATTTATGTAGCCTAGTTGCCTATCACTTTAAAATTATCATAGCTCTGGCCATTATATGCTGAAAGGTATTACAGTAAAAATGACAATTTAGGATTTTAAATTCATTTGAGCGTACTCAATTGAATTCCATTCCAAATTTGCCTATTTGACAGCAAAAGCAGCAGGGCAGGAACTGTGTCTTCCACCCACTGCCCAAACTCGAGCCAATGCCTTCTCACCTGAAATGCCAGCAATCCAGATTTTGCAGGCACGTTCAGGTTCACAGGCATGCTTCGGGAATTTTATTGTCTTCAGAAAGTGACCTCAGTAACATCCCCGCAGCCTTCTGAAAAAAAACAACAGGCTTTTGAGCCTCACTCAGCCTACAAAATCTGCATTACTGCTACAGACACCTGGCACAGAAAGGCGTCAGGCTGAGGGGAACTAAACACTCTCCCACACCCATGGTCCAAAGGGCACAGCTCAATGTCCCATGCTCCCCAGTCCTTGGGAAGCTGACGAAAAGCCAGAGAGGCAGCAGGTGCGACATGCTGCCACAGACAAGGCCTAATGTCACCTCCCATTCCCCTCACAGGAGAAGGCCATGGCCTTTCTCCAGAGCGGGGCTGAAGCAGGCCCTCTGCAGGGACACGGCTGCCGCTGGGGCAGGTCGGGGCACAGCCACCTCAGCCCTCAGAGGCGGCCTGTCAGCAGGGGACAACTGCAGGTGAATATAAGCTTGAGCCCAACGCACCTTTGAAAGCTGGTAAGCTGGTCACGGTGGCCGGCAGCATACAGGGGCAGGGCTGCATCCTGCGCCTGGCCCTTCGCTCCCTGCCAGCCCCCAGGGCCCTCGCCCACCCTCACACCCCCCTGAGCTGCCACAGCCGGGCAGGGGCACAACGTGAAAGGAGGGTGGCCTGTTGGTCATGTTGTACACCCATGAATAGGGGTGGCATCTACCTATCCACCTGTGTGGCTTCTTTAAAATCATAAATAACAATAATAACAACAACAACAATAATATTCTCCCTAAAGAGGTTTGCTCTCATGAGAGGATTCAGGGCTGAGTGTGCCTGTGAGGACAGAGAGCTTTGCCACTGTTACCTTGCAGAAAGGCTCCTAAGAGCTGAAGAAAGGCTTAAGGTATATCTTTCTCCTCAGTGTTTCTCCAGTATTTACTCAGAAAGGCGCTGCTCAGCTTGCTGCCATGGTAAAAACTTTTTCTTCTGTGAGTCCTGGGCAGGTGCGGGGCCTGGGGGTCTGTGCAGGGCTGTCTGTGCAGCCCCACATCCCACAAAGCCAGCCAGCCTGTGCCACCGCCCACAGCTGTGGGTGCCTCAGCCTCACTTAATTACGTGTGACTAATTACCACTTCATGGATTAGCACTTTTGACCTCCAACCCAGTGCCGGACTTGTGGAAAAACAATTTTGTCACGTTACTGTTAAGGCAAGTTAGCTACAGCCAGTCCTACTACCTGCTGATCTACTCCACACAGTTTTACAGATTATCTCTCAATTGTCAAAGTGACTTCATCTTGACTAAAAGTCTACGTAATATAATCAAGGAGGTGCAAAAATATTTCAATTCAAACCACATACGTATTTTGAAGCAATATTTTCTGCTTTTTCTGATGTAGATTTTAGTTGTCTTTTTTCTCTCTTTTTCTTCACTTTTATTATGCTGAAAACCAGACAATGGTCGCAATGTCAAAGGTAAAGTATACATCTAGACTGTACTTTCCAGTGTTTCAAACAGCCACACTTTTTGGCATGTTACTTTGCCTGCTGTATGAAATGTTCAAATGCAACATTCTCATGTTGATCTCTCTAGGGCCAGGTGCATTACTTAAATTATATTTGTTAAACACATAGTTATTCCCTTAACTATTGTCTCAAAGCACTAACTACCAATCCCTGGAAAAAGTGAAGGCATAGTTAAACAACCATTTAACTTAATTATCTGTTAATTCAAAAAAGGAAGGGAGGGAAATAGAACAAGTTATATAACTCAGTGCTGTTCTCCTTAAGCAGGCAAAACTTCTGTTGAAGCTACCAGGAGTTTTACCTGTGAAAGGTTGTATAATCGGGCAGGGCCACTAACAAACAATCTATTGTTATAAGTTGCTTAGTTTTCAGTTAACTATCTCAAAAATAAAATAATTGGTAATCAGGAGCCTTTTGGAAGTATCTTCACTTATTCCTCTTTTGTCTCCTTAAAACTAGTTTCACGTTCCTGGATGGCAGGGGGTATGGTTTCAAGCTTCCTGTAGTATTAAAATGTGCATGCATGAACTTCATTGCCAATTTCATGTCTAAATAATATTTAGTGCAGTTACAAAATTGTTTCTATTCACCAGCACTGAGCTACATCTTTTAGAAGCAATTTGAACATAATTCTTAAGTGACTTCCTCAATTTCTAGAAAACAATTACTAAAGTGTTCAGTTTAATTGCAATATTTGTAGCTATGTCTGAAAACTGGTTTGTGACTTCATGCATGATGCAAAAAGTGTGTGTACCTGATAAAGTCTTCTCTCTAAACTGCATGCAGTGCATGACCTAGATTCTGTAAAGCGACTCATGTACTATGAAATCATTACATTTGCTTCATGTGTATGTTGGCAAAATCTTGGGGAAAAAAATGCAGCCTCTGTACTGTAAAACAACTTGTATAAATGTATTTACTGCTGGTGAAAGATGATGGATTGACAGCTCAGGAGAGTGAAATCATTTCTCAGTGCATTGTGTAAGCAAGGACAATGGAATCCTACCATAAAAATGGGGAGCTCAAACTTAACCTTAAAGAATCTCCTTTGTAGGGTAGGCAGAAGTATGCCATTCTCCCTGCTTATTCAATTCTTGGCTGCTCTGCTGAAACTGTCAGTCAGGGTGCCAAGTAGTGTCAATTGTGACTGTGATTTGTTACGGCCCTCTTTTTCTGCTTCCTACTATAAGACTATAGCAAAGGTCCACTAGCTGTCAAGTATCAGCTCACTTAAGGTACTAACATCTTCCAGTTAATTACCATTATCTATGAGTTACATGTATACCTTTCACTACTTTTTAAAGCAAAAGAAGGTGGATAAAAAAAGCAAGGTTTTCTTCTCATGTGCAATTAACTTAAGCCTAATATCACACGCTAGGGCATGAGTCTTAGATAGCAAAGGAGAGAGTAATTCCCTTTGGAACAGAAGCAATAAAAGATTTAAATCCCAGAAAGCAAAACTTCAATACAATTTAAGCATCTATAAAGTTACTGTAAAAAAAAAAAATCTTATCTACTATCTACTCATGGATTTGCCTGAGCTCCCTTAGTTTCCTCTTACCTTCGAGTTCCTTAGGTATCAAGAACCTTGTTCATCTGACAAATGGCCCCAACTTGATACCCTGCTCATGTCTAAGCCTATTCAATATTCAAAAACTACTAATTGCTATGACAATGTAGGGAAGTAGAGCTGAAAAACTGAAGTCTGACCATACATACGTAGCACACGCCAGCCAGATTAGCCACTTCACTGATTTGTGAGGGGATTGTGAGCCCTGATTTATTTTGAAGACCACTTTTTAATAGACTCATGTAGATGATGTAAAAGATAGATTCAGGTCCTACCCGGGCCAAAAAGTGTTCAAGCACAATATTCCAATTCCTTGGTAGTGTCCTCAGTACCAGGCTTTTTAGCATTCCCTGTGGGAGAAAGGTAGTGCTTTCTTCCTTTTTCCAGTGAAGCTGTTCCACAAAGAATATACTAGGTTCGTTGGTCTAAGGAGAAAAAGAAGGACTGATTTTGTAGTTTAGTGGTTAGAGCGCTCACCCACAAATTTTTGTTTATCTTACATCAAATGATCATTGGACAAAATACAGAAAGTCTTGAGAGCAGAACCATGGGATTGATCTCTCCCAGGGGAGCACCTGAACTGTTAGCCTAGAGCATCGTGCCCTCCTTTGTCATCTTGAATTCCTTTCTGCACAGTAGTACAATTTGAAATGGAGTAGTAGAAGATTTTTATCTCCAGCCCAGATTAACATATAATTAGCATGAGTTTAGGAGGTAGAAAGCATGTGTATAAATCCTTTTAAGCTAAGAAAGCAAATTAAAAGTTTGGTTCTTCAGCAAGCATTCTAAGCCAGGTGTGAGGGAAGACCAGCCCTCACTTAAAGAATTTTACAAAAAAAAATAAAACAGTAGAATTCAGCACTGACTGAAGCATTTCCCCACAGCTATCTCCAGGCAGCTGGTTACTTTGAATTTCACTTGTTCACACATTGCAGATACAATCCAGCTGTTCCAGTGTTGACTCTGCAATTTACCTCATAGGCCTCAACCTGTCCCATTGGCTGTTCCTGAATCATAGCGCTCGTTCTTGTTTCCCTCCCAGGAAGACAAAATCCAAAAAAACAGTAGAAGAAAAAACATCACATTGTTGCCCATAATAGAATTAGAATGCAGTAAGGTTCTCATGTGGATCTGAGAAATACCCTTCGATCCCACACTTCAGATACATTGTTACTGACTGCAAGACCTGGATTTTTTCTTAAATCCATAACTGGAGCTAGTTATCGCTGGCTAAACATCTTTATAATTCTTTTTTCCAGTATTATTCTCAAAAGCAAATTTTCCTTACTATGAATATTTTTGGCTTCTGGACCAACTTTATGATGACAGTACAAAATAAGTAGACCGATCAGTTATATGGCTTTTTTGTTGTACAAAGAACTCTGTCCAATATTGAAAAGAATAATTATAATGGATATGTATCTCATGTAACTCATCTGGAGTTACTTGATGAGTCAACAGGGGTAGAGCAGGGGTCTACTCAATTTTCCAGTTTACCAAAAGGCGTTTTTGAACTAACTATCATGTAAGCATGAACAACAGTATGGATGTGATAATAGAGCAAAGGCTCAGTCCAGACACTCTTATATAATCATGTGTCCTATTTCTGCTTTTATAAACAAATGAGAATATAGTCTTTATATTCAGCCACAATTATAATGGAGCATACCAGCATACCCAGTAATATGAAAACAAGTAAGGATGGATGCATTATGTACTTTGCAATCCATTGACTTTATAAAAAATATTGGGGGCTATATGTAAAGGAAATTTCATTTTTACCTCCAATACTAAATTTGATTCTCATTAGCAATAGAGTTATTTTTAAAATGCAGATAATTTTTACTATTAACAAGTAGTATAGTGAAAAATAGTTTTAACTACACTTTTAACATATCCCACTTAAACATTAATGATAACTTATTTCTCTGCATTTGTCAAGTACTAAGTATGTGTTCTGATTTTTCAGGGCCTTTTAATCATATCAAGTCAAGTCTGTTGGGATCCACATCGGATTCAAATCTCAACAAATACAGTACAATCAACAAAATTCCTCAACTCACACTGAACTTTTCAGATATCAAAAGTGAAAAAAAATCTTCATCTCCTCCTTCTTCGGAGAAAGCAATTATTGCACCTAAGGTGAAAGACCGAACGCACAATGTAACAGAGAAGGTTACCCAGGTAAGGTAATACCCATTATTTTAGTTCCTTTTCAGTTTTGTGGAGCCAATTAGCAGTGTATTCAATAGATTGTTACTCTTTTCATGAATGATTTGGATATCTCCAAGACAATTTGAGGGTTTTGAGCCGTTACTTACTTTACCTCCAATTCAATTGCACATGCAATAGTTTACAACATTAATGATACTGCTAACAAACAAAACTTTTCAGGTCTAGATTTTTCAATGGAAAAAAGCTGTAGTATGCACCAAATGCCCCAAATAAATCCACTAATTTCAGTGATTCCAGTCAGCCATAAATGTTAGTTTCATTCTTTTTTCTTTTTCTCAGCTTTATGAATTGCTGATTAGTGCAAGGCACAACTTGATAACAAATGGTAGGTGATTGTGCCACTGGTATAGGTATCATAGTTACATCTTGTAATTTCTGTTCCAGTTCTTTGGCTTTTCACAATGCTCTTTCCTGTGAGTATTTTTTTCCATATATGTACATCACAAAGCCTGTCACTATGAAAAGCAGATACCTTTGGACTGAATGTATGATATATTCTGTCATACTTGGGAATGAGGCATACAGTTGAAACAAAACTGAAAAGAATTCAAGATACCATATTTCTTCACTCTAAGACAGATACAGTGGCCTCTGAAGGCAACAGAACTTTTCAGCTAAATTCAGGATCACTATTACATTTGTGTTGTAATGTCATATGGAGATTGGCAAGGACAGGTTACCAAGGTGCAACATACTGAAAAAAAATATTAAGACATGACAGTATACCAACTAACTTTTATGGTCTTAGAAAGCAGAGAGTCAGCCCTTAAATGTCCATCCACTGACAGACTGAAAGAGGTTAGAAGTGCTTCGTATTAGAATGCAGATAGATATTCCATAAGGAAGATCTTGCCAAGAGTAGCTTTTGACTTACTGCTGACCTGCCTTCCATAGACCAGACTGCGGCTTCTCTGCATTGGTACTATGCCAAATATTTTCCATGCTCCTACTCCCTTTGATGGATATAAAAAGGAATGTATTGTACACCCTCCTAGAGAAATAGAGATAAAAGTTCTATCAGTTCTATCTTGAGATCAGTTAGTGCCTAAAAAGTAATGGGATTTTTATCTTTCATATATTTTGTCTTTGATAGCTAACTTGAATCTGCAACCATTGTACTTTCTTCCCTGGTCAGTTGTGAAAGATTTAATCTCTTCTGGATCCATTTTGATATGTTTTAAATTATTCATAGTAGTTATACATAGAAATCTTTTCACAGATAATATGGCAAAAAGTCAAGCTGCATTAAAAAGACTAATTTTTGTAAGTTATGTAAGCATAAGTCAAGCTTGACTGTTTTTTTCAAAATTCTGGCTGGCTAATTAGTGCCAGAGTGCCAAGTTTCTATATACTAATGACACTGTTATGGAGGGGGAAAAAAAAAATTAAAAAAAATCTCCAAACAACTTAGATATTATGAAAAGGTCCCATAGAAATGACTTGGATCAGCTAAACCTTCCAGGAACATTGATACTAACTAAATTCAAAATTAAATTTTAAATGCTCTATAAAATCTTTCCACTTCACAAAAGACTTCCAATTTAATTTGACATTGGTTTATGTCCTTTTCTAGAACTATCTCAACCAATGTGTAGAGTACAATTTGTGTAGCAAACTTTGATAATATACCATTCATCGTAACTGGAAAGAATTCCCCACAGCTGTTCCTTTCTCTCTTATTATATTGTTACCAATGTTTTTAGTTGCTGCTGCAGCCTAAACTCTAGGATTAGGTACAGGGAGAAGCTCCTAGGAGATATAAATAAATGTACGTCTATTCAATTCGATCATCAAAGATCTAGTCATTCATGATTTGGATTAGAAATAGACATTTAGAAGATGAAAGTGGCTAGTTTTAGTCCTGTCTATGTTTCTAATCCCCAGTGATTTCAAAATGTTTTATAAGAGTCAGCACTCTCTTTAAAATCTAAATCTCTCTGTAAAACTTGTCGTAGGTCCATAGATCCATTTTGTATCTGCAGAATAGTGGAAAAGTGGGTTTGGAAGGTTTGAGCACAGTGTTGAACATAGAATATGGCAGAAAAGTCAGATGAGATAATTAAGATATGTTCATGCTGGCACAGGCCTCCGATATGTAAATCTGTGAAACAGCATCAAAAATGTACAGAGGGCAATATGACCTATTTAATCTGTGGGACAATATCATTAAAAGAGCAAATGAATATAAAATGGCCATGGTAAGTTAAAAGGTCACCCTTAATCAGAGTAGTGACATCCTGAAATAGTCTTCTAATAAAAGAAGTTAGGGCAGGAATTCCAAATGTCTTTAGACAGAGCCTGAGAAATGTAGTAAAGGGATAGATAACATGATGTACTTTTCAAGGATTGCAGGACTTGGTGACATGGAAGGCCACTTCCAGTCACATATTGCACCATCCAAACATCCATCCATCTCTTTATACTCCTCATTGTGTATCTCTCTCCCTTTCCTTTCCTCAGCTTTGCTGAGAAATTTGGTCCTGCTGCTATAACCTGACATTTCCACTACTGTCGCTCTTCTCACTGTGCAACTCAAAATGTAGAGACATAGACTCTGGTATGCACCACACTAAGGTATCAGTGAGCCTCACAGTTGGATCACTGCACTCTGGATTCTCTCTCATGCATCAGTAATATCAAAACGAGTATCAGCATCACAGGATACAAGAACAAGTTCTTTCCAGAGATAACAGCTGTATGACTTTTGTCATATCCAAAAGCTGGAGAAGTAATTCAGGTAGTGAAGACAGTGAAAAAGGAGTAGGCACATCGCTAGCTTCACAAGGTAGAGGAAGAATAATGAATAAAATAAGTAGAAGAGTCATGGCCATTGTGTTTAGAGGAAGCGATATGCATTTAAAGAGGAGTGAGAAGCTTTAGCAGTAAGATTTTAGTGGAATAAATTAGGAGCAGATGGGAGAAAAAAGTTTAGAAAATAATTTCAGAAGGAACAGAAGATGTTGTGGGGACAGTGGTTGATACTTTGAGTGAAAAATATGAACTTTGAAATGCAGGTGGAGAAAATGACATTTCACTTCAGAATTTAATAAATAAATAAATAAATAAATAAATAAATAAAATCCTCAGCATCTTACCTCTTAAGTAATACAAATAAATTAATCTCTTCAAAAAGAGTTAGATTATAAATTCTACTGCAAAGACCCTTAAAATATTGTCTTACTACATAGCAGGAGTGTTCAGGACATTATGTAGAGATGAATATTGCCTTAAGATATAGCTTGCAGTGAAGTGCCACACATGTGATGGTCCTGACTAAGTAGATACCCAGATCTCTTTCACCTGGGTCTTCGCTGACCAAAACTCCTTGTGTAATGCAGAGTAGCATATCATCTTCTGGATGCCTGTTTCTGCATAACATTGACTTTTACCGAGAGGAATAGCCCAGTAGTAGCTGTCAGATAGCCCTTACTGAAAAATTGGCATTGTCACATCCCAATGCAGATATTTGTCACTAAAATTAAATTCCACTTTACTAGCAGTTGGGGTTTTTTAATGTTTCACATTATGATTTCCAGAGGTGCTAAGCTAGACTATCTTCTAGAAGAGTCTCAACTTACTTTTTTTCATTATTCTTTTTTTTGACAGTCTGTTCAGGGGGACAGTCCAATTTCTGCATTCTTTTGCACTGACAGGTTCAGATGGGGTCCTGACACTGATTGTTAGAAAGAGACAAGTCTTCCCAGAGGCACAAAAAGTAGACTTTTATTAAAGAAAGCAGTGGGTCAAGAATTTGACATCTGTCCCTTAACATTTTTGATTAATTCATAAAGGGGACTTCTGGCCTTAAAATTACAGCGTGCAGAGGCGCAACAGTAAGTGATTTTATCTTTTGTTTAAATACTGATTTATTTTAAATCTTCTTACACATCCAGTTCCCACTGAGGTATGGCTCCAATGCTGTGAACTCTGTTGTGAACAGACTCAGAGCAGCATGAAGATTAGAATAGTCAGTACCTATGTTTATTTTCAAAGAAAAGAGAGAATTCCTGAATACCCATAGATTAACACTGGCAACAAACAATGGCTGGCCCAGTTAATAAACTTATAAATTACTGATCACTTTATTGTGTTAAGAAAAACTGTTTTGTGGCCCTTGGTCATTAATTGGATGTGAGGAAAAATTTCTTTACTGAAAGAGTGGTTAAACATTGGAACAGGCTGCCCAGGGAAGTGGTTGAGTCACCATCCCTGGAGGTATTTAAAAGACATGTAGATAAGGCACTTAGGGACATTGTTTAGTGGGCATGGTGGTGTTGGGTTGACGGTTGGACTCGATGATCTTAGAGGTCTCTTCCAATCTTAATGATTCTATGATTCTATGATTCTAATGTTCAGAGATTACTGATCCCCTTGAAATTCATCAGTCAGTTGAAATATAGCATGTGGTTGAAAGACTCAATATGTATCTGTTGTTTATGATTTGTCTCAATAACTGACTTACAGGAAGGTAAAACTCTATGATCTTTAAATTTTTTTGAAATAATACTTTTCAAAACAGTTTCATCATCCATCCACCTGTAGGAAATATATATACCCAAACTGGTTATATGGCTGATCAAATCATAGAATCACAGAATACCAGGTTGGAAGGGACCTCAAGGATCATCTGGTCCAACCTTTCTTGGCAAAAGCACAGTCTAGACAGGATGCCCCAGCACCCTGTCCAGCCAAATCTTAAAGGTGTCCAATGTTGGGGAATCCACCACTTCCCTGGGGAGATTATTCCAATGGCTGATTGTTCTCATTGTGAAAAATTTTCCTCATGAGTCCAATTGGAATCTCCCCAGGAGTAACTTGTACCCGTTACCCCTCATCTGTTCCACGTGACTCCTTATAAAAAGGGAGTCTCCATCTTCTTTGTAGCCACCCTTTAAATATTGGAACATGGTGATAAGGTGTCTCCCCTAAGCCTTCTTTTCTCAAAGCTGAACAAACCCAGTTCTCTCAGCCTTTCCTTATACAGCAGGCTTCCCAGTCCTTTGGTCATCTTTGTGGCCCTTCTCTGGACCCTCTCCAGCCTGTTCACATCTTTTTTGTATAGCTGAACACATTATTCCAGGCGTGTATACTCCTGACAAGCACTGAGTCAAGTGGGATAATGACTTCTTTATCTCTGCTGGTGATGCCCTTGTTGATGCAACCCAGCATCCTGTTGGCTTTCTTTGCTGCAGCAGCACACTGTTCACTCATACTGAGCTTGTTGTCCACCAGGATCCCCAGGTCCCTTTCCACAGAGCTGCTCCCCAGCCAGGTAGATCCCAGCCTGTGCTGCACTCCTGGATTATGTTTTCCCAGGTGCAAGACCTTACATTTGTCTTTGTTGAACTTCATAAGGTTCTAGTTAGCCCACTCTTCCCGCCTATCCAGGTCTTCCTGCAGGGTGGCTCTCCCTTCCGGTGTCCACTTCCCCACTCAGTTTGGTATCATCAGCAAACTTCATCAGGGTACACTTGATCCCATCATCCAAATCACTTATGAAGATATTAAACAATGTTGGGCACAATATAGATTCCTAGGGGACCCCACTTGTGGCAGGTTGCCAGTTTGAAAAGGAGCTATTTATGACCACCCTCTGGGTGCAGCCTGTCAGCCAGTTCCCCACCCACCTCCACAGACCACTTGTCTAGATCGTAACACATCAGTTTCTCTAGGAGGAGGCTGTGGGAAGTCATATTGAAAGCCTTGGAGAAATCCAGGTAGACAATGTCCACCGCTTGCCCCACATCAACCGAGCAGGTTACTTTGTTGTAGAAGGCAATCAGGTTTGTTAAGCACAGTTTGCCCTTGGTGAATCTGTGCTGGCTTTTCCCAATCACATGCTTCGTTTACTTGTGATAGCCCCCAGGAGGATTCGTTCCATAACTTTCCCAAGGACTGAAGTAAGACTGATGGGCCTATAATTTCCTGGATTCTCCTTTAAGCCCTTCTTGTAGTTGAGGGTGACTTTAGCCTTCTTCCAGTCTTCTGGGACATCCCACGATCTCCATGACTTCTCAAAGATTATGGAGAGCGGCCTCGCCATGACGTCAGCCAGCTCTCTTAACACCCTTGGGTGGATATTGTCAGGGCCCATCAATTTGTACGGGTCAAGCTCCTGTAATAGTTCACATACCGACTCTTCCTTCACTGACAGTGGGTCTGTGTTTGCATCAACCTGAATTTTTGTTCCCAAGGCCTGCAGCCCAACAGTGCTGGTAAAGACAGAGGTGAAGAAAGTGTTGAGAACCTCTGCCTTCAGCATTGTTGGTGACTAATTCACCTCTCCTGTTTAACAGTGGGCCAATATTTTCCTTCTGTTTCTGCTTGTTGTTTACATACCTGAAGAACCCTTTCTTGTAGTTTTTGACATCTCTGGCCAATTTCAATTCGAGATGAACTTTTGCTTTTCTGACAGCATCTCTGCACACCCTGGCAATGCCCTTGTAGTTCTCAACAGGTATTCATATGCTTTTCCATCTCTGGTACGCTTCTTTTTTGGTTTTGAGCGGGAAAATGATAAAATATAAATAAAATTATATAAAATATAAATTAAATTATATAAAATATAAATAAAAATGATAGATATATACCTTGACGGGCTACACAGTTGATTGGAAGATTTTAATCTGATTTGCAGACATGCTGAACTCCCACAGCTCTTCTGAAAGTGGAGCTCTCAGTGAAAGGCGGGCACGACAGGTATGAAGTGATAGACCTTGTAGTTTCACTGCTTGTTTTTGTAATCTGGCCAGACTCTATTCTGTCAGCCCCAAAAGATTAAGAAATAAGTAACAATATCCCCCAAGGCCAGGCTCAGCTGTTGATATAAAAAGAACTATTATATGATTGTGACTTCAAACTGACCTTCAGGTTTTTAGGCCAAAAGAAGACTTGCAGCATCTAGGACAGAGAGGGGCAACATAAGACCTAAAAATAAACCAAATTATTGAGCTATACATTTTCAGCAGTCTGATTCAGCTGACACACTGTGCTGTTTACAACATGCAATAACTCACACAAACAACATTTCAAGGCTGTTCATTTTGGAATGCAAGCTGACATAAAGCAGAAAATTCTGAATTAAGGAGAAACAATTTTGATATGTCTTCCAATTACACAGCAAGGCATACATATAATAATGAAATTGGGGGGTAAGCAGAGCCAACATTCCCTAGTTACTGTATAGAAAGTTTAAATTATTTGTTTCTGCTGAAGTGAGAATCTTCTTTTTTCTATTATTTGCTATTCCTGTTCTCAATGACCAATTGACATAGCTTATACAAGAATTATTCCATTTGTTTACAATCATACTTAGCACTGTCATGTAATAACATTTCATCTTTTATTGTCATTATATAATTGGGCTTCGTAATTGCTATAGATGTAATTATAGAAAGAGTATAAATGTGTGTAATTTCATTATCATTTAGAAGGTGTGACACACCTGTGTGTGAAAAGAAGAAATGTAGAGAACATCATGGTGATGGCAAAACCAATAAAAATACCCCAGCCTCAGGGTAGTCATTTATACCTGTGCAAAGATGTCACCAAAACTGGAGTAGGCTCTTTTGCACCAGAGCAAGTAGCTATACAAAATGCATGGAAGCAGAAAATAAAGCCCACTGTTTTGATCAATTTCAGAAGAAAACACAGCATTTTCATTGGAATTACTTGCTATTGCATCAAGTAATAAAATGGCTAATTTAGTTACAGATTCACAGCAATTATGAAAGAGAAAATATTCCTTGACGGTGATTGTTTCCAGTAGAGTCTCTTCTCTTTGTGACAACTGAATAGGCTAAGGCATCTGAACTGCTGCAGTGCTTTGAGAAGATTTCACAACATATGGTAGAAATGGAGCAGGCAGAAAGCCCAGCTGCTCTGAAGCATGTAACCTGGATGCATCCTTAATTAGTCCATGTCCTTCCCCCAAGATCTGCTTTTCTGAGAAAGGGATTGCCTGATTTTGCTGAGTTGGAAAAAAATATCCAGTATCATCTATGAATTATAATTTTGAGTAATCAATGTTTTGTGTGATATCTTTGTTGTTACTGCATTGAACCAAATACTCAGTGATCTATTCTATGATGCTAACATGGAATGGAGCATATGATTTTTTTTTAATACTCGATTGTTTTCCAAAGCAACATTCTTCTTTTGATGCTAATATGTGGGGGGAAATAGGCAGACACTGGCTTTCAGGCTGCATTGTAGTTTGTTCTGAAAATAATGAATTTGATGAATATGTTGAGGGTGTAAGAACTAATGCCCTACAAAGCAAGTAAAACTGATCAAAGCCAAGGTGTAGGCAGCACTTAGGCAAACCTCATTTCTCTAGACTGGAGCTCTAAACCCCCAAACTCCCACTTCATGGTGGATTGACCTTGGAAGTTCCTAAACTTGGTAGGTTGCTCAGTTAAAACCAACATTTTTGACACCCACCAGAACTGTCCCACCATGAACTGCAAGAAGTCAAGCCTCTGCTCACCCCCTGTCAAGCCCCACTGAGATCCAGAGAACTCACAGAGTCCTCTGATCCACTTGGCATGCACAGCCTGAAATAATACCTTTCACACATGCAGTTAAAGCTGCCTTAAAACAGACATGAAAGGAGTCATAGTCTCTCTTTTACGTAACCTTAGAACCATACAAAAATGTAGTGTGGAAGAGACCTCTAGAGGCCAGCTAGCCCAACCTCCTACTCAAAACAGCGTAACTTCAAAGTTAGATCAGAGTCAGGTGGTTACCATGTTAACTCAGGAAACGGCTTCTATGTTTAAGTCAGCATAAGCATATATTTCCCCTGAGAAAATCACCCAGCGATAGACAACAATAGCAGCTGGTGCGCAGAAAGAGGGAGGGAAGAGGGCAGGAAGCTGTGGATCTCATGGGCCAGAAAGAGTTGGCGTTTTACAAGGAACATTGCTGGTGTAGCTAACATTTAGGGTGCTCACTTAGAAACAGGCAGTCCTGGGTTGTAGTCCCAGAGTATTTTGCCTGTTATCCTAAATGACCATCTGTTAAAAAACCCACAGAAATAACCCTGGGCACCAGGGACTCAGACTCAGGACTCCCTCCCTCCCTGTCTGAGTGCCCTTACCCTCAAATGGTCTGGATTCTGAACTCTGTTCTAGTGCTAAACACCTCACATGTACGCACTGTAGTACCAATGTTGGATCTAGCCACAAAATGCCATAACCTGGGCAGGCAATATTTAGCATTTACCTGAAATTACATATTCACCCCTATTAAGAGTCATTTTCATAGACAAAAAAATGCAGGTATGTTCAGCTGACAATTTAATACTAATTTCTTGCAAGTAACGGGTTTCCCTTTTAGCGTAATACTAGCTAATACACAAGGTGAAAAACTGGTGGGTAATTTGAAAGATTAACTTTTTCAAGGAAATAGTTAAGTTCCCACACATTACTAATGAGAGAAGTTGATGAATAAACTAAATGTGAGAGCAGAAAGTTCCTGCAATTGGCAGCTAGTAAGGTGATGATATAACTGGTGATAATTATAAAGCAGTTTTCTACTACTGATTAGAAATCAAGTGGCCTTAAGCATATAAAGGAGAAACAGCAGCAAGTCTATTATTCTTTTGGGTTGGGCAGGGGGTAGGAGAGAAGCATGTGGATTGGTTGGTTTTGATGTATTGGCAGCTGAGGAAAATATTTTCTGGTTAGGGTTTGTTAGGGTTTGTTAGGGTTTGGGATTTTTTTCATAGGATTAGAAACAGTAAGAAAAAACAAAGACCATTAAACCCAGTCAACACAGTATGTTGTTTGATGAATTCTGAATGCCCTCAAAATTAATAATCCAAATGAGAAGGTCATTCTTCTCATCTATTATCTGTCATGTGTTAGAACTTGGATAATGCTTTCAGCTTGTAACTGGTAACAGGATCAATAGAGAAGTGCGTACCCAGAATAGTTCAGAGAGAATGCTTTTCAAAAAAAAAAAAAAAAAAAAAAAAGAGGAACACTCCTTAAATTATATTGAAATATCAATAAAATCACAGTAAGGGAAAAATCAGGAACCAGCTGTATGAATCAAAAATCAAAGGGTCATTGAATCCCAAATGTTATGTTTATGAAACAGTGTGCTAATCAGTGTGGTAAGATGTAGTTGCAAAGCATTTATTAAGCTTTATGGGTGGTATAGGTGATACTGAGCATAAAATTAATGAGCATAGCACAACAAAAATCTCCAGAAAATATTTCCTAAAAGTGGCTAGTTCAGGCCATCTAGAGTGTAGAAATATACTATAAAATTCAAATCTATCTGAAATAAAGTACCTAAATTGCATTAATATTTAGTTGATATTCATAGTACATAGAGAACTCAAAGAGTTTCTTCTTCCTGATATCAGGGTGGCCTTGTATTAGATTTATCTTAGATAAGTCTGTTTTTCTTTGACAGTTGAATAAATCTTTCATTGTAGCACATGGTGGAATCGTCTTTAAGGTACTTTAGGTGTATTTTCAAGCATAAGTTTTTATTTAAAGAATTGCCAATTTTACATTAAGGCAGCATCTTTTTAAATATGAAATTGTAGTAACTACTTTTCATTTAATATCTCGGAAGCTGGCATAAGAATGTATGTTCAGCTCCAGACAGCCTGTTCAAAATACTACTACTAATAAATGAGAAAAGTTCTTCATTTCACAGCTTTGCATTTTTTTCAAATCTAAGTATCCATCTTCTTTGAAAATGTTCCACTTTCTAAATGAATTCTATTAATTATGAAGAAACCTACTCTCTTTTGAAACAAAAGAACTGCTGTATAGTTTGGTCTCACATCTGTACCAATCTGTTTTGTTCAGAGAAGTTTAGTTTCACTGGGTTTGTAGGAGCGTTAACAATGGAAGACTATAACCAAAGGAAAGGAACACCTTTTGCTGCAGCTTAGTCTCTAATGATGTTAGTTGCTGGGTTTGGAAGTGAGCAAGAAATCAGTGCCTGCGGCTCATGGTCATCCTGTAGAACCTGTTAGAGGCCAGCTAATTTATTTTGATGAATTTTGTTAGGATAGCATGCAGACCGCAGCCTCCTTCCAGGTTTTCAAACAGAGCTTGAAAAATAAGTTTTGTATAGGATAGTAATTTCCAGATATATTATGCTGTCTATTTTCTCTCTTCTTTACACCTACAATATCAAGTAAGCTAAGGAAACTGCAATAGTGAATGACCCATTCTGCAGTTTATACAATATGACAAATTAGTCAATATATCTAGAAAACAAAGAACATTAAGAACATTAAAGCTTACAGTCAGGCCTCTATCCTAGGCATTTTTTCCACTGGATTGAGCTTCTGATGCCTGCAGTCATACATGTGATCAGCCATAGTACCAAAAAGATTTCCATATCTCCCTGGTTAAATCCATAAATAAAAGGTCCTGTTCCCTCCTGAACATGAGCCTCAGTTAACATAACACAGGCAAGGTAGAGCTTCTCAAGGAGTTATTTTTGGCTCGCTGATGCTGTGCTATCACAACATTTGTGTTAGAGTACCAGAGTAGCTAGTGAAGAATCATCATGAAGGTCCTACCATGTCTTGCCACAATTCCCCAAAACCAAAATATGTTTTTGCATCAGAAAAAACAGAAAAATATCTAATGTAAGATCCAGATACTGACTGAGGAAAGGCAAGTTTTTCTGCTCAGTTCTCCATGGTCACAACTCCACCCTTTTTCTCTGCCTAACCAGTATGAATGGAACAGATAGCTCTAAAAATCTGGATTGTGCTTTTACAGGTTGTTTTTGCTAGTGAAATGTGATTTGTATCATCACATTTTGTGTACATGTGCATGCAATCTGTTCTATCTCCCCTTGCCAAATGGCTTTTTGGTTGGAATGTTACTGACCAAATTTGGTAGAAGGTTGGGTAATGCACTAAACTTTTCTACAAGTGGTGTGAAGACAGGAACCTGGGCAGAACGCTGAGACTAAATGTCTCCTTTAAGAGAACCAGGCTGGCAGATGCTCATTAGGCATAAACACTGGAGAGCCACAGGGGAGATGGACGTTTCTAAATGAAGCTTTTCCCCAGCTACCAGAGCAGTTTCAATTGCAGTTCACACCTTTTTAAACACTAAGGGGTCTAATTACAAAATGCAAATTTTCTAGAAACTAAAGTTTGCTTATTTTGCTGATTATGGAAAAAATACTTGCCATGAAACTGAAAGTTAAACTTAAATATGAATATATGCATAAGGATTTTTTCTCCCTTTCTCCTTTACTCCTGACAGTTATGTCAGTAAGTACTGTAATCATAGACCCAAACTATGGCTGTATCTGCTTCATTTTCACTCCATGCATTTCAGATATTCTTACAGTTTTTATGCTCTTCTTTAGCTGCATCAAAATGTTTGGCAGCTAGCAAACCAGTCTAAATGGATAATAATGGAAGATACATTTTTCATAAATATTGTAAGGAAAATGAGATAACATCAACAAGCACAATATCGACTTTGTTTTGTTGTCATGCCATGAACAAATGATAGAAAATATCTTTTAGGTGACTAAAAACCACAGCAATAATTTAAGCCCTTATTACAAATGTGACCCTTGATGTTTTGTTGTCAGACATATAAATGCTTGTTAACAGCTTAGTGTTGCCAGAAGAGCAATGGATAACTCACAAATTCTTTAGCATTTTGAAGGATAGCATTTTCTGTCTTCTGAAATAACACCTCATAGTGAATTTTAAAGAAGAGGGTTACACAACTTTTAATACATATTCTGGCGTTAACGTTTGCTAAAAATAGCCAGTTATTAATATCTCCTTCTTTGATAATCTGCATATCACTAATTTAAGATTTAAAGTTCAGTAAAGCACACTCAATAAATCTGCATGCTTCTAAGTGTTGCTCTGATGATGCATTACCCCCTAATATGAAAGTAATTACATACTGACTGTCAGGAAGAGGCTCCTGAGGTTTAAGATCTATAAGCCATTTCTTTTTTTTTTCATGGAAAATAATGGATGGAAAATTAACAATAAAAATACTTCCTCTCTTCTAATATCTATCTTCATGAGAAAATAAATGATAGGTTAGAGATAATGAGTTTTCTAAATTCCTACATGTATTCAAGTTTGGTGAAGCAATTTTCTTTGACAGTAACATCCACAGAAATATTATTTCCATGAAACCTGCACAATTTTACGGAACAAACATGAGAAGGCAGCTGTTCTACTGCTTTAATTTCATGGCATACATAACTTTCCTTGACAATTTGAAGATTTTGGGTTACTGTGTATTTAAATATCGTTAGCTGAATAGATTTACCTAATAATAATTTGATAGTCTTATGAAAATGTGGCACTTCATGGCCTCGGTCCTGTAAGGCACTCAGCACTCCCAGGAAGTCCCAGTGCTCTCAAATCTGAGTTGGATTTGAAAGTTTTCATCATCACCGAGGAAGGATGCTACCCTACCAAATGGAGACTAATTAGACAAATTTTCTTGAGGTATCTTTGTAAATCTTTAAGACCAAGAATAGTTTTGTAATTCGCTTCACATGGAAGGTCAAATTACTTGATAATAAGGCCTACGTCTTTGCTTTGCATTGCAGTATTGATTGAGTTCTCTGATGTACTATTACATTTCTGGAGATTTCGGTGTTCAAGGATATCATTACATTTATATAGTGCAAGCACTAGTGCGTGTCCAGTAATTGTTCAGTACGGCTGCTATAATTTCAAGGCATCAACCCAATCACTGTATGCAGATGAGTCATGTCACTGATGGATACATATACTGTGTGGGTGTGGGTTTCAGCCATGGGATCAGATCTTAAACTTGTTCTCTGTTTCATCATATGTTTTAGATGACATAATGTAAAATATTATTGCTTATCTAAACACCACGTTCATGAGTATAATGAAATGTATTTTAATGACAGCCCTAAATAGGAAATGTGGAGAGCAGAGGAGAAAGATAGACAGAGAGATCATTTTTAATTCTAAAAATACTAAAATACAAATTTATGATACACGGAAGGAGAAACACCAAGTAAAATCTTTTCTGCTGTTCAGGCTGATCCTTATATATCTACCCCCTTTTACAGCTATACACTCTAATTCATATATGTGTATCATTTTTTGAAAGTGTCTTCTAAAAGGCTTTCCATTTCCAGCTCAAATGCAACTTTCTATCACAGTGCCATTAACATTGAAGCTACAGAAGACTTAAAAGTTAAAACTTCAGCCAACAGGGACAGCAAAGAGCCATGTAAAACTCTGTTGGCAGCATATTACTTGCTCTGTGTTGTTTCCCACAAGCCTTCCCAGCAAAGGCTGGAAAACAGCATTTCTCTCCTCTCTTGGAGGAAACAAGCAATTTGAAACAGGTATTTTGAGGTAGGCTTGCAATGACAGTCTTTCCATCTGGAAAGGCTTGCAGCTTCAGCTACACAAATTGTACACATTACAGTGCAGGAGATTAAAGAGGAATCAGAGCACCAGAAAGCAGGCATGCAGGCAGCAAAATATTCACCTGTACCAGTGAATCCATATAAAAAATTTCAAAGATGGAATTGTAACTAAACTACCTACGGCAGAGATAGAATGATTCAACCAATGTAACTTCAACACTTACGGCAGCAGTTTTACACTCATAGGTGCACAACACCTTTTTAAACCAATGTCAGTCTCTATTTCTTGTGGATTTTCCATTATCAAATTAGCCATTTTTATGGCAATATAAACAGAGGTTGTGTCTAGGTCTCAGTTAGAATTTTTCTTAAATTTTAACACCACCAAACAGCATTAACGTTCAGCTTCACTGAAATTTTTTGGACATTTATTATAAAAATTACTTAACACTAGATCAAATAGATTCCACATACCACTTAATACTTACCCTTTTTTTTCTTCTTTTGCACTACCTCATTGCCTACCAAATTGCAGCTGCTCCAGAATATTAATTTAGTGAATATCCAAAAACCTTTCCAGTGTTTCTGCATTGCAGTTAGGTTGAGAATGCCACAAAGTCTGTCTTCAACTAACTCAGAAAAGCTTTATTTAGTGGCAGACTGACTTCTGGAACAAAAATGATTCAAATACACTCAGATAAGCTTTGAGTTTTTCAGGTTCAGCCATTAATAACAAAAGTGCTGTTTCAATGCCTACCTAAAATTACACTCAGAGAATATGTGGGCATAGTCTAAAAAAAAAAAAAATCTATTGTGCTATTTCTGACCCTGCAAACAAAGAAATATTGAGCCTATTGTTTAAATAAGAAAGGTTTATATCCTCTTGTATCTGAAGTACCAAATGGGAAACATATAGGACAGGCAAGGACAAGTCATATTTTCACAGAGCAGCAGATTTTCTTTAACAAAAGCTTAACTTAAAAAATATGGAGTCCATTAAAACACTGTGTTATAAGATCTCATGAGTATACTTCAAACTGTCTGATAGAGAAAGTTAAGTATCAGCATTATATACAAATTGTCATACTACATAATTTTAAAGCATTTAATACAGAGAAAAGAGTAAAACAAGAAAAGTATTAACATTCCCCACCATTAGTATTTCTTGGTTAAGAAGATGTTCTTTAATAGGTATCCTTTGAAAAACATGTAAAAATATCTTTTAGATGTAAAAATGCCTTTTAATGCTGATGTGTGAAAGCAGTATATAATGCTGTGTTTGGAGGGCGCACTAAATCAAAAGCACTTCAGCTTTCTTTGAGTACTGGTGTAATCTTGCTCGTTGTTCATGTCAGCATCAAGGAAGACGATCATCAAGATGAGTGAAATATGAAAGACCATTATAGTCTTCTGGGGAATTAGGTAACGCCTACCAATCAGGGAGCAAATGTTGCTTTAATTTCCATTTGCTCAGTAATACTTGTGTCATATTTGGTTTTAGGTCTTTATAGATTCAGACATCTCTTTAGGAGGTCCAGTCTGTAGGAGTCTCACAGTAATGGTATGAATAGAGAAGAAAAGGGAAGAGATGTCCTTGCTAGTTATAGCTTGGTAGCTTCAGTAGAACTAATACACAGGAGAAAAGAGAGCCAGGAGAGGTTACATCAAGAGAAGACAGATCCACAAATCTAATAAAATCTCCAATGCAAAATCATATCCTCTTTTAAAGCTGAAGTAATACTGCTTCATTTTTTGAACTGCACTATCATTCAGATTTAAGGTCTATGGTCATGATAAAAAGGGTTAATTATTACAGGAATATGGCTTTAGCTTCTGTGTCTGCTTCACATTTCGCATTTCTTTTGTTTTCCCAGTTTTTCCTGTTCCATACTGTTATTTGCCTTGCTAATGAAGGTTTGAAAATGGGTTAAAAACTACCTGTTAAAAGGAAGAGATTGTACTCAAAATCTAACAGGCTTTGGATAATATTGGCAGTGTTCATTCTGCACCATGAGCTGCATCAGAGAGCAAATAGGAATAGTAACTTAGGAGATGCTACCTTCCTTGATTTCCTAGTCACCAACAATAAACTTGTACAGAGTTAAAAATGCTGCTGGGAAGAATTTTTAATCCAAATAGCTTTTCATGTTTTTGTCAAATTACTTAGAGGTCATTAAGATTAACCTAGCCTAATCTATGGAAACCTCCTATAAAAGTGAGAAGGGTATGAATGTTCTCATGTCACCTCTTGACTATGTTCTTTGAGAAAACAGAACATGCTTTACATTTCATTCATGTAGTCACCTTCCACTGTTTTACACTCAGGTAACGAGTATGGATGATTTTGGCTTTCTGATTCAACTTTGAAATATATTTGGATTAGAAGATCTGAAAAGTCAAAAGTTCTTCCAAATTCCTTCCCTTATTTTTGGCCGGCTACAATAATGTCTACAATAGAATTATCCTGGTTCCATTATCATCTTGTTTACATTTTCATGTAAATTTCATATCTTGGCTGCTGAGTACACTTTATACAATGAGAAATTTAAATCTCTACTCATAATAAAGATATTCGAGTCTCTCAGCATACAAGGAGCTGACATTGCTGGATTTGCTACAGCTTCCCTGACTTAAAGATGCAGGAGTGATCATCCATTCATCTGTCAAGGCTGTATGCCTAGCAGGAATAGGACTGAGCCCAGGAAGATATTGGCAAAATAATTTTTCATGTCATATAGTATTTCCTAGAAATAAATCATTTTAACATTGTATTTCAATTTCCATAGTTTTACACAAGTTGTTTTATGGGTGAGATAAATGTTTATTTTAAAGTCCTCAAGTAATTTGGGACTATATTTATAGTTTGAGCTTTATTAAATGTTTATGAAATTCTCTTAACATGAAAGGTGCTATGCAAGAGCTAATGTTGTTCGTACAAGCTTTACTTTATTTCATCTGTGGCACAAGCTGCAGTGACAAACCAGTTTTTAGTACTGAATATAACTACGTCATTTGAGTATACAGTCCATGAGAGACACACTTTGTCATGAGACATAGGAAAGTATCTTTCTGAAAAGCTAATTTATTAAGCTTTGCACCCATCAAACTTCCATATCTACCTTTTGCATAGATATACGCTGTATCCATCCACCTTACAACTGTTGGGTTTCCCCCCACCCCATATATGTATTTTGCCACCTGTAAACATTGTTCTTTGTTGAAATTTTCCGGATGTGCGGTAGTTCTGTCCATGATGAAAGGTCTCACCTAGATTGTGAGTATGCTACATATGATTTGTGTGAGTGCACATTAATCATGTATCTGTTGTCTGTTTGGAAATATACAGCACACAAAAAAATGTGAATTCTTAGTGAAAGTGCAAAGGCTCCAATGCCTTCTGAATAAGTTGCTTATAGCATCTGGTCCATGCAATCGCAATATGCTCATAGAATGAGTTCAGTACTTTCTTGAAGGCATCAGGCATGCTTTCTGGTTGTTCTCTATGTTCATGTGCTTAGTTGCTTGAAGAACAACCGTGGTCCAGCATATAATAACCCTACCCCACACTTCCTCTCATGCAGTGCTAGAGTAGCTAGGAAACCGTACTGTAAACGCATGCAGTGGTTTGACAGAAGTATTTCTTTAACGATTCATGGTGGTATTTGTAACAGATGGCTTATCATTTATTATTTCTGTTATGATTCAGTAGTACACTATTATGCTTCTTTACTTTGTTTTTAGTTAGTTGGTTTATACTGTATGCATTTGCATTCTTTAATAAATTCAGATTGAAAATGCCTCAGAACAAAACTTACGAATATACATGAGATACATAGCAATATGGGTCTCTCAGAGTCTCTTGAATCTGTACAGTTTGTATAACAGATAACAAAAATAAAGCGTTTTCATGCAGAAAATAAAAATAAACTGGAAAGTGTCTCCATTAAGTTATAAATTCAAAATTAAAAGGAGAAGAGGACAAATATTTGTGTGAATTAATCTTAAAAATAGAAAGAATCAACTAAATTTAGAGTAGTAAGAATGATAACACACTGCTGTTGCATAACAGTTTCTATGAATGCTTTCCACTCATTATCATTTGCAAGATGCTTTCAGTTTAGTAGGTAAATATTATTCTCCCTACTTGACAGAAGTTAGAGAGGTTAAATGTCAGCTTGCCTAAGATCACTGAGAAACTCAATGGCAGATACCAGAGTATAATTCCCAGATCATCCAACATCTCGCCTAGCATTTTGCCCACATATTCTATTTTACAGAAGAAATTGTACAGGGAACAATCATTGTGTTTCTCCAGGAAGCGTCAAACACTGTTGCTGCATGTGGTGCTGTAAAGCCTGTAACAAGACTCCCCTACACAAACCAGTTATCCAGTGAAGCATACGGCCAATGTGCTGCAAAGCACATCAGCCCAGTTTGGCTCCTTGACACTTCACCAAGAAACACTACGTAAAACAAGGTCTTTTGAACACAACACAGGGCAGAAATGTTATCCAGTACCAGACAGGTTTTCTTGAGGTGAAAGATGTTGGAACTGTCAAAAAAAAGATAACACCACAAACAGTGTAGCCCAGTTTAAAGTTATAAAGGCTTACTGATTTTTTTTTTTTTTTAATTAATTGTCACCTGATAGTACCTCTGGTACATACACTTCCTTTCTCCTTCTGCTTAACAGAACAGCAGCCATTAATAAATTTTCATTCTTCTTCAATATCTTTTCATTCCATTTCAGTGAACTACTGTTATCTTTGAGAAACTAAAAGCTACCGAACACTTCAGAAAGATAAATCTGTCTAAAACTGTGTGACTTTGTGACAGTTACTTTGATCTCACTCCATATTTTTCTGGGTGTCTGATTGCAGCCAGAAAATAATAATAAGTGCCACCTTGAACTTGTGATCTTAGAAAGTGAACATATGAACCTAAAAAGAGCAAAAGATGTTCACCAGCCCTATCTCTGTGAAACACCTGAAGCAAGATTCTCAGAGTCAAAAAAAGTGTTTGAATTGCAGCAGCGCCGGTTTAACAGCAGGTGGGATAAACAGGAACACACAGGAAAAGTTGGATTTTAGAACAGGGTTCTTTACTCAAAGGCAAAATACAATGCAGTTTATTTAACTTTGAAATTTTCTCATTATAAATAGAATAAATCTTATCACCTAATACTGCTTGTAAAACACACCAGTTATAAATACATTACTGCTTTCACCAACAAACTAGTGTGCGATAGTATTTCATCAAGGTTGAATACCTCTAAAATTTTTTTAAGAGAAAATCCATTGCAGCTAGTATGACTCGCTACTTAGCAGTATAGTCTTCTCTTTAGTAAGATGCAAGGAAGCTTGGCTTTCTCATCATGTCATGTCCCAAGGTTCAGAGACTTTTTAACACTCCAGTACTTTAGTCTTGACCCAGTGCTGCTCCTTACTCTTAAAAACATTTCATTCCCTCAACCACCTGTTTTACAATCCAAACTGTAAGGAGAGTTTCACTGTCCAGAAGAGATAAGTTAATAAAATGTCTTTTCACTAACAATGAATTTGTCAACATCTATGTTAAGCAAGTAGAAATAGTAAAGGTCTTTTGAGTGGATTGCTAAGTGCACTGAAGTCTTCCATCTAGCCAAGATGGCCAAGATTGGCCAACACCAGTACCCAAGCCTTGCAAGGATGTCACACAACAGCAAAAGGATAAATTCACCTCATATTCAGTCTCTATTGAAACGGCCAACATGAAACCAAATAATGTGGTTTCATTTTTTTTATGTATGTGCAACTGTGATTTTTTTATTTGAGAAACAAACTCCCATCTTCTTTCTCTTGATCCAGCAAGCAAAAATAGTTATGTAATGAGTGTTTGTTTTCACCTCCCATTGCATGGGAGTAAGTAATGCAGAAATGTAGAGTTCTATATCGCATTATGAATATGAAACTCACAACCATCAGTCAGCCTCTCCTGTTGTGTGTGTCTAAGAAACTAGCACGAAAAAGTTGGATCCATTTTTGCTATGATCACTTTTATACTGCTCTTTCCTTATTTTGCCCTATTGGGGTTTTGGGTTTTGTACTCTTCGGTTTCACCTAACTCAGTCTAAACCAACCTAGGAAAAAATGCAACTAAAATGAGAATAGGAGCCAGACTTCAGGGGAATAAGTAAAATTCACATTATGTGTTGCTTTTAAGTGAAGCACACTGGCTGGAATTTTCAAGCAACTGCAAGAAACATGTGAAGTAAGCTTTATTTTTGTTGCCTAATCCATTTCCTTCATTGTCTGAAAATCCAGCAGGAGAACACTGATATAGATTTTATAAATAGCAGCTCCCTTGCCACATATACTCACACTGCTCTCAAATACTAGAAAAACATTCTTGTCAACTCACCAGGTGAGGGTCTGAAAGTATTAAGACTGCTTAAGAGACTAAGCAATGCCTATGCTTCAGCTTGCTGTCAGCTAGTGTTTTTAATGCATAAAAAAATAGCTAGCACCATTAAGTGCAAGTCCTAGTTACCATATAAAAAATAGATGAACAGCCTTACCATCACCTCAGCATGGTGCTTAATGGCTACTTGAAGGTACCTTATAATCTTTTGGATGGCTTAATCGTTTCTTTCTTCATAGTTCAAAGGAGAAGAGTGGTTATTAACCCTGGTGTTCTCACAACATTTTTGGAGTAGAACTTCACTGAATAAGAAGTGCCACTTAGATAACTAAGGATAGGATCTAAGGTTTATACAACACTTGCTTTTGGAAAGTTAAACAGAAAGGAGTGTGCTGACCCTTATAATCTTACAAGATTATGTTTGAGGAGCATGAAATTCCTCAATCTTGAACAAGCTGACATCTCAAATCCCAAACTACTTGCTGCTAAACAAAAAGCAAATAAAAGCGGACAATGTTGCTGACGAGGTATTTCTCCTTCCAGTCATCATTTCATTTCGGTATAATTATTCCTTTTAATTCTTTTGAAAGGTCTGATTTTCTAAACAGTATTGTTTTTAATTAGCAGGGGAATAAGGAATAAGTAGAAGTAAGTGGTGGAAAATAGGTATAAGATTTCTTGAATATGTCACTTGCCCAAATGTGTAGAAACTGAACGTTGTCACCATCTGCTGTTTGTTCATTGGTCTGTGTAAAATGAAGTGGTGATCTGAGTCCCGTAGGATTTGGAGAGCACTTGCAGCACAGAAGGCAATAATTAACATCATTGCTGACAGTCTCTATACACCAAGCATTGAATAGACAAAAACATAATTTACCTTCTTATCCTTAAAGGTTTTGTTCCTTCATGTCAGAGTTCAATCAGACTGGAGGAGCAGCCAAAGGAAATTTGTTTTATCTGGTGTCCACACTATGCTTGTTCTTCGCAACAAAGCAAACATTCCAGCTTCTAGAGCCAGCAAATCAAGCAGTGCATACAAACATAATCCCTTCCAAATAAAATTGAAATCCAACTTAGATAATACCAACAGATAAAAAATCCACACTTGTAAAGGAATGATAACAAGCTTTAGGAATTGACAAAAGTAGAAGTGAAGCAAAAGGCAATACTTCTGTGGTACCCTTCTTTGTCACACCTTTAGCTGTACTAGAGCTATAGCCTTAGTGAAATTTGTCTGTGCACTAAATTTTTCCACACCACAAAACTCAAAGTAGAGATAGCTGTCAAGGGCACTCACAGATCTTTTTCTAACTTTTTTATTTGTGGTTGCCTAAACATTATCTAATGAGTGTAGACTCTTTTGCAGTGAATTTAAGCCGATGATAATATGCTTTGGGAGAAAAACACCACATTACTGCAAGAAAAGTCATTCACTGGCCAGAAACAGGCTGGCAAGGTTACCATGTGGTGGATAAATGAATTTGATGACATGTTTAATTATGCAGATTTGCATACCAGACATGCCACTTAATGGTTGCTACAGGGAACAAGAATCAACCTACTGTGTAAAATTGTCGATGAATTTGTTGAACCTGGCAAAGATCGTGAATTTCACAGAAGTTTAGTTTGCCAAAACACCAAGTAATCGAAGCTTAATCCTCAAAACTACAATAAAGTACTTTTTAAGTTTGTCCTGTATTTGCTAATTTTACTGAAAATAGGAATAGATACACTGCCTGATTATTGACATGGTATATTTCTTATTCTAGGTTCTATCCTTAGGGGCTGATGTTCTACCAGAATATAAACTCCAGACACCTCGCATCAACAAGTTTACTATATTGCACTATAGTCCTTTCAAAGCTGTCTGGGACTGGCTCATTTTGTTGCTGGTAATATACACCGCCATATTCACCCCTTACTCTGCTGCCTTCCTTCTGAATGATAGTGAGGAACGGAAGAGGAGAGAGTGTGGATATTCTTGCAGTCCACTGAACGTTGTAGACTTAATTGTGGATATTATGTTTATCATTGACATTCTAATAAACTTCAGAACAACGTATGTAAACCAGAATGAAGAAGTGGTAAGTGATCCAGCAAAAATAGCAATTCACTACTTCAAAGGCTGGTTCCTAATTGACATGGTTGCTGCAATACCTTTTGACCTGCTGATTTTTGGCTCTGGTTCTGAAGAGGTAAGCCTAAATGAATAAGAAATCTTAGATTTTAAGTTTTGACTTTACTACAATAATCTGTATATCTTAATATATTTTTTGCTTGTCAGTTAATAGGATGTTTAGTAGTTCCACCCCATCTTTCAAAGTTAAACTAAAATTAAATATTCCTTAGTAGAATAATGTAGAATATTAGCTTTCATTGACAGGACAACAAGTTGAACAATTCAGCTAGTATTTTTCAATTATACCATATTTGAGACTATCTTTACAAATAATGAAATAAATATATCGTGTATGAAGAATTTGTTCAAATGCTTTTATTTATGAACTGCTCCTTTGATTTGCTGCTTGCTTTGTAAAAACTGCTTATAATGCATGTGTTGTGTTAGCATTAAAGCATTAATATAAATTTTCTCTGTTCAAAATCTTTAGATCAGATGTTTACTCAGTGTAAAATGGATTAGTTGTAGTGTAAACTATACCAGTTAACAAAAAGATTTGGCTGTTGTCTATTTTATCAAGAATATGGACAACCAAAAGAAAGAACAAAGATTATACAGGGTTAAGCTTGGAGACATGACTAATGTCCTCACCCTATCTGTACAGTAGGTTAAAAAAATGTTCAATATATACATTCAAAAATTGCCCAAAGGTGTATAAAACATATGCTATGTTCTGGATGCCTGACCCAGTTCTGCCTCCTGCCAAAGAATTTTATTTAATTAAGAAGGGCTAAAGTTATAACATATTTTTTGATGAAAAGTGAACTGACAAGTAGAGAATTGGGTTTTTTTGTGATGCATAGAATACAACAGTTAAAAAAAAAAAAGCAGCAAACCAAGCAAAATAGGAACCATTCACTTTTCAAAGGACACAAATCCATTTCTTAAAATAACCATTTTACACATATTGACATATGGGAAACTGACAGTTTTGTGGACAGTATATGTATCTCATTAGTTGAGAAGAGAAAGGTGAAAACTACAAATTAATCAACAACCTTTAGCATGAAAATTTACTAATCTGACTGTATGCCTCTGTGTCACAATACAGAGAATGCAAAAACATTTTCATGTTAAAATTAATTCATTTTTATTAAAGTCATTTGCTGTGACAGCAAATTTTTTTATGTCCACCCCAAAAGCCTGATGTGAATTCTGAGCATACCCTAGCTATCCTCACAATTTACATCTAAAACTAATTAAGTATGCCTTTAAGGGTCAGTATAAAAAAAAAGGCACATACCTACATGCACCTTGAGAGTCTTGTGAGCATATTCACTCTTAAAAATTTCAGAAGTAGGATGAATATCAGTCATGCTTTTCTTAAACTCATTTTCTTAAATTTTATATAATGAAAATGTTTTCCTATCTCCTCTACTTCCAAAAAATCATTATAATAATGTGGTCTAATTCAGCAGTCATAGAAATCAATAGTAATGTTCCTAATCAATAGTGATATTCCTACTAATTTAAACATGAGCATACACACTCAAGGTAAATGAGGAATCTGGAGAAACATGTAGGTAATAGCATGCAGTGGAAATAAGTTTTCTTAAAGGAATGCAATAAGAAGAGAGAGAGTAACATAAAGGACAGAGGGAACATGTTAATAGTTCTTTTACCAAAAGAGAACTTTTCTATTCAGAAGGTGACTAAAAAGCCCAGAGATTCAAGAGAAACTTTGATCACCTTTTGCATTCATTATCTGTGGTAGGTCTCAGTCTTTCTGCAGATTTTTTTCTGTGGTTTTGATAGCACAGACACATGAAAGACAAACATTTTGACAATGGCATTACTTCTAACTTGGACCACATCGTTCCCCTTCGGGTGTGGTCTGCATCCCTTTCTGATCACTGAGCACTCATCACTGCCAAAAATTATGTTCAGTGATTGGAAATGTGGAACATCAAGAATTACAACAGGGACCAATTCCAAAGTTCATTGAAGGAGTGCTCTTTGGATTTGATCCTGAACATCATTCTTCCATACCTCCCCTATTACAGACATCCTTAAGAGTAAAGTGCCAGGTGCTAAAGTGATGCTCAAGGGATAACTTTAACATAAGATAATGTTACAGATTACTAGCAAACAAGCACATTCTGGCAGGTGAGTGCACAAATACAAAAGCATGTAACCTGGAACAGAAATTATTGGACCATGAAATGACTTTTTCAGTATTGCAGATATAAGTAAATTAATTCTTTATTCCCTCAAAACCTAGTAATTGAACAGTTTCACTATCTGGAAAAACTAGTTTGTTTACCTAAGCAGCAATGAAACTATACAGATTATGACCAGTTCATCATGCCATTGTGACTTCTCTCTCTCATTCATGGTACTGAATATGTCAATCACTTTTTCTAAGCTGCTGCTTACTGCAGTTTTGCTTCCTACATTGCTAACTATAATATTTCCCCAATGATCTCTTTTTGATAGTTTAGCAAGAAGCAGCAAACGTAAAACTGTTAGAATGGAGCATTCTTCATTTAATAGAATTTTTTCAGTCATAAGGGTTATCTTTTTTATGAAATAGCTCTTTTTTGTTATCTAGAAATTCTTCAAATAGGATCCCCTGCAAACTATTGTATTGAACAGTCTTTTTATTAAACAACATAAGCTCCAAAGAGAGCTCCATGTGTGCTCACCCAGCTTTAAAACACCTTGATATCAAACCGAGTCTAGAAAGGGCAGGAGATAATAATCCAAATACCACATGCAGAACTATATGAATGCTTCCATTTGAGCCATACTTTGTCAACCATAGGAAAGCAACAGAGTAAGACAGTTAACTTTCCAATTTCTAAAACAGGGAACTAATATAATTTTGATTTTTTTTTTCTGTTTAAGCAGACTCAACACAAAATTATTATGGCTGGTAGTAAACCATTCTCTCTTTTTTGTGTATTTGAAATGTTAAGTGACATCCCTGATACCTGGGAAGATAAAAATAATGAGTAGATGAACTTTTCACTCTCTATTCCTTTGGTAGTTTATTTTTAATCATTCTGCTCATCTGAGGAGTCTGGGTTGGATTTTAAACGAATAATAGTTGCAGTGGCACAGCTCCTTAAAGCACACACATAGATGATGTGCATGTACAAGTGGAATGCTGCTTAAGATTACTAGATATTTTTAGACATATACATTTAAAATAATGCACTTTTTAATGTATTCATCAGCTTTTCACTTTAAAGACAGGTACGTTGTAGAGAAAAATCAGTTGGATATATAGAAAACTAGAGTTTCTTCCCTTTCATCTAGAACCTACTGCAATAAAACATACATACAAGTGATGGTAACAGCTTCAGCAAGAAAATTTTCATATTTATAGTTTTATTAAATTGAGGCCAGAGAGAACACTCAGATGAAATATGCAGAAAACCATGAAGGCTTTTGCTCTTTCAAATGTAAATAAAAATAAATACATCATGATGTATATATCCAGCATACTCACAAAATGTAAAAGTGAACGTGTCTTCTCTTTGTAGCAACAAATCAAGAAAATAGATGGGTTTTGGCTAAAATGAAGACATATAAATCAAAGTACTCTTGCTCTTCTCTTAGTTTTGAAGTCTTCACTTCACTCCATTCCACAGTGTATCTGTTAAAGCAAACTGAAAAGAAGAATCCCACATTTCCAGAATTAGAGATTGACCCTAGTAGTCCTGACTGCATCTCCACTGATAGAATCAGTACTTTACCCCCTTCCAAATTAGAATATATTTTAAAATCAAGCTCAGAAAACACCTCAGAAAGAGATTAATATAGTTTCCTGTGCTCAGTTCAGCAATTTACTTGGAAAACCTATTCCAATGAATTTTAAGTCTTTTACACTGAAGACTGCATAGCTGATCATACAGGCAATCTGCCTTTGTGTTAGCAACTCTGTGGACTGAGTACAGTCCAGGATGATGCAGCATTAGGGTAGAGTCTCTGGAAATTATTTAGGTGGCTGGCTAATATCAGAGAAGCATTTAGTATCAACTTTTTCTTCCCTTGATTGTTTTTCAAGATCAAGCAAAGAGGAACCCCAGCACTGCTTGAGCAGGCAGTTACTCGTAGACCATTTTGACAGTCCTTTATCAACAGCAGTTGAAGTACCAGTACCCTGCTATAAATAAGAAGTTTTGGTTAGTTGAAATATTTTTGTTTAATTGCTGTTTATACTAACATTTTCAGTATCATGACGCATACAGCATAAAGATCTTCTACAATGACACAGTGCTCAGAAGAGGCTGTTAAGGTAATGGAGCATAGACTGAAAGGTGAAGTTCTGGTATATATTAGAGATTTTTCCAAGAGAGAGAAAGGAGTTAACTATGCTTGATGCTATAGTATTCATATTTAATAGATTTATTTATTTACAGGCTGCAAACAAGGTGGAAGGTTGATGATGGTTTTAGCAGAAAATGTAGGTGACAGGAAATTATTGAGAAACTGAGGACCTTAAAATACCAGGACGCTGGAAAGGACCCTAGCAGATGAAATACTGTGTAAGCAAGTGCACATTAATGCACATTGGAAGAGACAGTTTGAGCTACTCATACACTTCAGTGGATTATTTGGTTTAAAAAAGAGACAAATAAGAGATGACATTATAGATTTATACATTAATGATAATGGATGTTATGAAGCAAGAAAAACACCCGACAAAAATCTAGAGGAAACCTAAGGATTTGGCCATCAGTGAGAAAGTCATGGGTCGTAAATGGCTTTTTGCACAGGCAGAATACCATTTATGCAGATAATTAATTAGGTGATACCAGCTCCCTCTTCCAGTCTGATACAATAATAACTTCTGAATGATACCCTCTGCAATCAGATAGACTGATGCCCTCCTCTTTCAAATCGTGCTGTAATCAATCGCTGTCCATCAAAATAACCCCCCTGCTGTGGTCATTTCAGCATCAGGGCTTGAAAAATTGAGGGTATAAACTAATCTCACTTTTAAAAAAGAAGACTAATCGGAGTTAAGGATACCCCCTTGTGAAGTATAAGGATTTTGTAAAATAAATTCAGTGATCTATATTTAGAAAATGTAGTATCCGTGAACTCCTGTTTTCAGAAGGTAATTTTTTTCCCCTGGAGAGAAAATAATTGACAAACTTCAACCTTTCTCAAGCTTCTTATTAACAGAACTGAATAATTATTCCAAAACAACTAAAGATGTCTTCTATGTGGTTACTTAGCTCATGGAGAGAACCATGTAGGCATGAAAGAACCATTGTAGGCATGATGTACTATTTATTTTTTGTGCTATTACTAAAGTCAAACCAGAAAAAAAATATATACTTTTAATCTACGTCTCCCTCCTGTACTATAGCTAGAAAAAATCAAAAGGCATTTTAAAAGGCCAAATAGCACAATAACCAAGCAAGGCAAAAATATCAAAATTACATTGGCTATACTGGTTAACAAAATGTTAGATTGGCAGATTGGGATATATAAACAGTACAGTGGAGAAATCTAAATCGATCTTTTTTACTTTTCTCTGTAATTTTGTTTATTTGTAATGAAAAAGTAAACTTGGGGAAATAGAATGTCTGTTTTGGCAGAATCTATTTAAAATGGGTATTACCTTAAGACCTTTATCTTTTTAATAAATCTTACCAATTAAAAAAGACTTCTTCAATGCCTTGTAGGTATTTTAGATTCTGAAAGTGCTTAAATATGTGCTACGGTCCTAATGAATTCTGGTTTAGGTAAACAGAATTACATAAATGGAATGCTGTTTGCACTGAACATACTATAGAGGGGGAAAATGATCCCATACCCATCTTCTACCAATCAGATTCATAGTTTCAGTAGCCATGAGATTCCTACATGCTTCTGGCTCACAGTAAATGTTGCTACTGAAAAAAAAAAAAGATCCTGATGTGGATAGCCAGCAACTCTTGAACTTGTAGTCCAGCTCATAAAGCTAGGTATGATGAAAACAGAGCAGCAAGCAATTCAGAGAAAAGAGTAGCATCTATCAGATTGCTGTTTGCAGATGTTAATTGTTGGCACCGCATGGGATAAGGTGGATAACTGACAGAGTAGGACCTCTGCCTCCTTGAGTGCCGTGCTAAGCAAAGTATTCCAGCACACCAAGGAATTTACATTGCACGAGGCATAGTTCTGACACCAAGTACTTCTGTCCCCAGCTGAGTGACACATGGGAGGTGGACTGTTACTGTGTGAAGGCTACATCTACACTGAGAAGTGGACAGCACATAAAGGCACACCAAAACCTATGGATCATGCTTTCCACCTCTACCTCCAGCTGTATTTTAGTGTCAAAGCCTCTCCACTGTGTTAAAGAAAATTCAAACTCAGGATGAGTTTCTTGGTGGTTTGCTGCATATCTAGTCTCACTCATGCTGATTTCACTCTGAAGAGGTGGAGTTTGCTTGTATTATATACCTCCAGCATACTCCAGAGCTCACACTGATGCAGTATGTAAACATGGGATTGACACTGAGGATGCATAATATTAGCAAGTCTTATCTTAAGAATGGGGTGGAACACTGTTAACATATTTCAGATTCGCAGTCTACCTTCTGACCTATTTAAAGGTCACTGTAAGAATATGTTGCCTCTTGCATGGTATAGAGATATGAGTACATCTGTAATAGAATGGTTCCAACACCCCACTAAGAACAAATGTTAACTTTTCTTAAGATTGCTCTTTTCCTTAAAGGATCATAAATGTTTAAGCCTGATCTACCTAACAAAAAAAATGTACCTAATGGCAATATTCGCATGCTAAAGGTCAGCCTAGGCATAGCTTTTTGAAGGATATCGTCTTTCAGACTGTTGAGGTCACAATCAATCAAACAGCCTTCTTTATGTGGCAATGAGAAATTCACCCTGAAATTATTCTCTGTGATGTTAAGCTGAACCAAGGAGTGTTACCCAGTGTTACCCTACATTATCCTTTTGCTTATTTACTCAGAAAATATGAACAATATATTGAGCTGTCCACTGACAAATGCAGCCAAGAAAGCCTCTTTTTTTGTTCCAAGGGCTTTTACTCAGAAACACGGTAAATGCAAGGATTTAATAAAACATAAAACCTAGTCTAGTACTTGATGAAAGAAAGCTTTAACGTGACACATACTACCATCAGAGTTGTTTGTAAGGCTTGGAAAACTTTTCCAGTTAAGCATTATGTAATATACATGCATGTTAAAAAAAGGAAGAAAAAACTTATTAAAAACTTATTCAGTCTTGACATTTACTGAACACTTTAATATGTGTTCAGGCTTAATGGAGGGAAAAAGGTAGCTGAGTTCTTTTTGAAATCAAGTAGTTACTATTTAGAATGTTGTCAATCATCTCTTTTACAAGGAATTAACAAGTATGAAAACAATTTACAGATTGAAAATCGTAAATTTACATTAATAAACTTCAGATTCCTTTAAAAAGATCAGAGCCTCAAAGAGGCTGCAATGAATCATAGTGCAGGTCTGCACTAAAAAGCGTGGAATATATTCCTGGTTTATAACAACTGACCCATTTGTTTTTTTAATGGTATAGTACTTTTATTAGTGTCTTCTACCACTACACCTGCAAGCTTCAGGATGAAAGATGCAAAAAGAAGAATAATCTGGAGTCTGGCAACAGTAACTTTTCCGTGATTTTCTATTCACAGTGGTTCATCTTCTTTTACCTGTATACAGTGTCTGACCATTACAAACAGGATGAATATTTGCAGAATAAGATACTTACTCTTTGGGACATTTCTGCCGTATTCCTTCTCTCTTCTAGAACATGTGTGCCAGAGCATTGCAAGGAGTCTCTCAGTTAGGATCGAATATAGTCACAGAGCTTTGTTCAAATATCATAAATACTTATTACCTACAAAGCCAGTCATATAATTATGAGTAGTTCCAAAAACTTACAGACTTTAGCATTCCAAAACATCATGAATCTAATGGATCATTTAAGTCCATTAGGGTGGATTGAAGAGTCCATATCAAGAATAATATTCAAAATGAAAAAGTGTTCAACAGATAATGACAACTTCAATATATCTTAATTTAAAATGTGCATTTCTTATTGTTTTCTTCACTGTTTTTATAATAAATTTGACAGTTTAAAGAAAATGAAATTAAGATTACATTGAAATGGGTTAATCTACTGGTTTTGTTAATTCCCCAAAATAATGGAATTTGCACTGGTGTATTCATGCTGGGTATTCATGAAAGTACATTTGCTAACAGAGAAAATCAATTTCTATTTATATCTTATTTTTACAGACAACAACATTAATAGGTCTTCTGAAGACAGCTAGACTGCTGCGTTTGGTGAGGGTAGCGCGGAAATTGGACAGATATTCAGAATATGGTGCTGCAGTTCTGATGCTCCTTATGTGCATATTTGCACTAATTGCACACTGGCTTGCTTGCATTTGGTATGCCATTGGAAATGTAGAAAGACCTTACTTGGCTCACAAGATTGGCTGGTTGGATTCTTTAGGAGAACAATTAGGAAAGCATTACAATAAGAGTGATGCAAGCTCTGGACCATCCATCAAGGACAAATATGTTACAGCACTTTATTTTACCTTCAGCAGTCTGACAAGTGTAGGATTTGGCAATGTGTCTCCAAACACCAACTCAGAGAAAATCTTTTCCATCTGTGTCATGTTGATTGGCTGTAAGTAGTTTTATCTTATTAATTTTTTTCTATTTTTCTCAGTGTTTGAGCAAATGACTTAACAGTCTAAGCTAATAAGATTATAAGCATGCAGCCGGAAGGGCAAATTCCCAGGGAAAGCAATGTTATATGCGAAAATATGTTGTGACTCATGCAGTGTCAAGAAGCAGTCAAGTTGCTTGACTACTCAAAATCTGTTATCAAAAATGTCAGAAGTTTTGTCTTGTGTATCAGTGTCTGTGAGCAAATCCTGTGTAGGTAGGAAGCTGAGTTTTGAGTGGATTTAGGAAACTATAGCCCATCATTTTTTGATAATCGTGTTTTATTTGTTGATTTAAACACTGAACCTGTAAATGTATGCGTACCTTCTTAACTCTGCCCTTTGTTCTTAACTTGTCCTTAACCTTAGTTCCTAGTTCTTAGTTCTACCGAAGTTTGTATAATTAGATGAACCTAATTTACAACACTAAATTCAGGACTACAAATCTCCAAAGATAAATATTACCAACTCGATTATGATTTAATATTTAAGCCTTATGTGCTAACTGAGTTGGTACTGATACAATCAAATCAATAAAAAGCTTCAGGTAAATCAATTCCACATCTCTGAAAATGTTTCTAGTCTCATCTGAGCTTTTTTACATACAAAGTACATTATAAGAACTGTTGCATCATCTGCAAAGCCAATGATATGACTTAAGTAAGTTTTGTTTCTATTTAATCCAGCATTAATGTATGCTAGTATTTTTGGAAATGTATCTGCAATAATCCAAAGACTCTACTCGGGAACGGCACGGTATCACATGCAGATGCTGCGAGTAAAGGAGTTTATACGCTTTCATCAAATCCCCAACCCTCTGCGGCAGCGACTTGAGGAATACTTCCAGCACGCATGGACATACACCAATGGCATTGACATGAACATGGTATGTTGTTCTGTTTTTCAGGCACGGATGCTGAGGAATAGATAAATGCATGAGAATTTAGAAAGAGATTGTAAGTCTTGATTATTTTTGAGCTGTAAAAATACAAGCTTAAGAAGGTGGATATATAGCAATTCTTGAAAACCAAGCCATTGCAAGTTTGGCATCCAAACATTTACCTGCCTAGATTATTACAAGCTATAACAGAAATCTGAACTCTCTCTGTGCTTAGGAAAGCTTGAGAACTGCAATTGACTATTATAAGCTTAAGACAAGAAAAAGAAAATCATAGGTTTCTTATTTCAGACATAGCTCTTCCAGAATTTTGTTTGTTCTTTGGCCTGATTTTCCACTTCCAGTATCAAACAAGAGTACCTTTGTTGGTATCTACAGAGTTACTCTTCTATAAAACCTGTGGAGATCAATTCTTTTTCAAAATCCTCTCATGTAATCTAGAACAGGTATATTGGGGGTGGGTGGAAGAAAGGAGCAGGCAGGTGATTTAGCTGCTCTTTTCAGAGTGAAATATTCTAATCGTACGATAGTCTGAACAGTAGTTCGCTTGCATTCACAACCACATAATTCTGCACTGAAAGTCAACACAGTACTACTAACCATTTAGCAATCCACAGAATCTCATTTCTAGGAAGTGACAAGGTACAACACTCATATTTTCTCTTCCTGATAAAAAAACTGTAAACACTCCTTATGGAAAAATATATTATGTGGCCAGCTAAAAAGGAATAACAATCTGCTAATGAGCAAAAGTAAGCATTTATATTTCTGGCTTATTTTCTGGAGACAGCAACATTTTTTCTGAAAAGTTGACATAGATTTGAAGACACTGAGAGCATTGTGCATCTTAAGCATCTGTGAATCTGTGTCTCTAGAGGGATGCTTTCCAGAGCTATTTTGAGTTATAGATTAGAGACTTTGCAGAGCTCTCCATAAAGTTGGCAAGAACAAGAAAATCTATACATTTTCGTAACAATTTAACTAGAAATCAACCTCCAAAATTTTGACATAAATTCAAACAGCTTCCATGTGGTATCTATACATACGTTTGTGAATGACTGTCAGAGTGGTACACTTTTATGCAGTAAGCAGAAACAATGGTCTTGATTAAAAGCTTTTATAAAGCATAATCACTGACAGCTTGACTTTATGGTTACCATTAAGTAAAGCAGATCTTAAAAGTAAGACAGCAAATTAAATATATTGGGCTTCACCTCCCACTTCCATGAGCGTCCCCTCCAAAGGGATATTATGCCCAGCACAGGACAAGGATACTTGTATAAACCTCTGCTGGGGATTACTGCAGTGGAAGGCGGCATCAGTAGCTTCATCCTGCGTGGCACTGAATGGCTCTAATTCCCTCTGATGGCAATGGGATTGTGGGGTACTCAGCACTTTGCAGAATCAGGCCCTTAAGCTGCAGGTGGGTGCAGCCTAAGCCTAAAGTAGCTCATTGAATTATTTCTGAAGATATTACAAAATCATGTACGCCTTAACTAATTCATCACCACTAATGGATGTACTAAGAACACTTGTTTCACATGAAATAGTAACTAAAACTGGATGTTGTCAGGTTAAACTTTGCATAATGCAGGAATTGGTGTGCTGGAATTAGTCCTGGATTTGTCATTAATGTGAAATACTAACTAAATGGATTAAACAGCCCATATTCTGCAATATGATTGTGAGGCAGTATGGAGGCTTTGTTTTAAATAAAATGTGAAAAAAATCAAGCTTAGTATCTTGTTTTATTATATTTTATTTCTTATTCTGTTCACAATTCTATCCCTCAAGTTTTATGGCAGTCACTTAATTTTCTTAAAAAGTGAGTTTGAATATATTACACTTAGTGCAAGGATAATATAAGAATTGTGTGATTTATGTTGTACTTATGAAAGATTTATCTCTTTCCTGTCTGCTTCATACCTAAATACATGGAATAACACCACCCACTGGTAAGAGCAGGAGGTATTTATATCAAATTTAATTCCAGTATAAAGTGTGGAGAATATCCATGTTATCTGTCGGGTTTAGAGCTTGTTCAATGCTTTCTAATTTTAATTGTAACTTTTTGCATGATGAAGAGGTAGATAGCAAAGGGAAGTAATCCAAGTAGAATCAGATGTGGGGCAAAATGGTTACTAAAAATTAGACATTAAGAAATGCTAATCTAACCACATTTATTAATCACTATTTTACCCCACAACTCAAATCATGCTTCTCTGCCCAAAAAAGGTCATGTGCATATTGGTTTGCATTAGATAGTTGCTCTGTAGGAATGTCACTCTGACAAAGTTGCCATGCTGATCATTCTGCATTTTCCTTTGCGTGAATGCTCTTAGTTCAAACCATATATGCATGTTAGCACAAGCACCAATGAAGTTTTCTTGGCTATAAGCCATGTGCATATGAGATGGACTTGCATGTGGTATTAACTTAATTTTGCATGAAATATTTGCATTTACACACCAAAGGGCTAATACTGTCCTCAGACAAACGTGTTTGACTCCTGTCAATATTTACTGGGAGTTTTTTGCAAATATCTGAAGGCAGAATTTGATCCAATGTCTTTCTTTTTCATTTCATGACTGAAAACTGAAAAAAATTCAAAAACTCAGTCCTCTTTCTCCTTTGAAACATGAAATGCATGAATAACTTACATTTTATATATATATATATGTACATGCAATGTATACACAGACATACTCATATACATATATATAAATAATATTAGAGAATATGTTTCAAAAGATGCTTTTCATTATCATCAGTAATATACTTAAGAATTCAGGAAAAGTGAAAAAAAAACACCCAGCTTTTAACCTCAGGGATAATACTGCACTAAGACTAAATAATCTTGATTTCCTAAACAAAATCCTACACTTTATATTGAAAACCAGAAGATAATATTTTATGCTCATTTGAAATGGCTAAACTTAAAATTAGCTTTAAAGATCTGCTGGTGAAATATGCCAAGAATGTTGTTTATTTGTTATTTTGTTCCCCTCTGCTTCATTTCTACATCTCTTTGATTATGTTGCATTGCATAATGTATTTTGATAAAAACAGTTCCACATAATTATGCATGGACTGGATAAACAGGATTTGGGATTTACTTTCATCTGGATAAAAATCTTGAGTCTACAGAATAAGCATAATTTAAATCATATCCCTGTGGTATACACTGGTAAAGTTAAATTACAAAAAAATTATTTACAGTGTATATTGTTTCATGAAAGATGTCACCAGTCCCAAAGATTCAAAGATATTATTTTTATTTTTTAAACTATCCTGTTCTGTTTTTCCTAAACTCTCTTCACCTTGTTTTCCCCCCTTCATTCCGATGTTATCAGTCCAGCACTGATAATAGCATGCCTGTGATGCTTACCCTAAAAAGATTACATATTTAGTGTTTGAGATCCTTTTTTAAGTTATGCATGTATTTTTTACAATCCCTACCCCCCCCCCCCCCCCCCTTCTTTCCATGGATCTTCTGTGCATCTGAATAGCTTTATTGGTTTATTTTACCTTTAAAAAGAGTTCAAAGAAGTAAATAAGTGGGACAAGCTTTGGAAAGTGTTTAGCCAAATGTACATGTTAATTAAAATTTTGGATGTGGGACAGATTCTTTTTTATTTTGGGTTTTACCCAGTACCATGAAAGGAGAGAGCAAGTCAGAATTTTTATATATAAATTTACGGAACCTTCTCCTGTAAGCATCCAAGCAAATGGTTGATTTTACACCTGTGATAAGTTGTCTTGGCCACAGTGATCACGCAAGTACAGCAGAGCACACACCTAACTTGAAGGTTCAGAACCAGAAGTGCTACTATATCAAATAAAGGCCAGGTTCATCATTGCTTTGGTAAGGCTTCTTTTGTGAGAAATTGGCCACTGGTCACTGGATGACACCACCACATTTGTTGTTCTTGCTTTTCCTGCCACTGTGATCACTTCTTATGACCAAAACAATTCTACCAATAGAACTATTGCCAGTAATATTCTTTGAACCAGAAAATTAGAAAAGCAATTTCAAATTTCAAAAATAGCAAGGAGACGTCCCTTATACCATCAGAAGGGAAATTCAAATTAGAAGAGTTTGGAACAAAAACTAGTAGTAATTGGTTAAACAGAGGAAATATGTAATCATGGTGGAAAGTGGTACTGCTATTTGTCTATATGTCATAATGGAAATCGTAAGACATATAAGTCTATCAGAAAGTGCTTCAGTTATGATTAGCTGTAAAGCTGTTCTTTCGTTTTCTATAACAAGACCACTTAAAAAACACGAATGCCTACATTTAATTGAGTTACAGCAAAGAAGACCTCATAGAAAAAAAAACTTACAAGAATGTCAATCTATTTACAAAGTGATCCTTTATCAGTCTCTCACTGCATTGTATTTTGTGGTCTAATGTCTCAAAAACAAGAGCAATTAACTGTTTTCCAACTGCCATTATATTTTTGGAAAGACATGGATCTGGTCAGCTTCCAACTTCTACAGACATTAAACTTTTCTGTTGATGAGGAAGTCAACAGTCTAAGAAACCGAAATAATTTTCTGTCCTCCTCACCCAGCAAAGTAACATATTTCAGAGACCACCTTTCAGAGGTACTTGTAAACGGTAATAAGATTATAGATGAAGAATGATCCACTGCAGCTCCAGTAATTTCACCATAAAAATGTCACACAAGTCTGTGTCATGGCAATGACTGAAAGCAAAGGATCCTAATTCTTGATAAGGTTGTCAGACTTCAATCTCACTGAAAGGTGAATTAGCTCATCATCACACACTGCTGTTCTTCTCTCTCAACTGTTGTAAGGACCTCCTTCATATCCTGCCAAAAACAAACAAACAAACAAACAAAATCTGACTCCGCAAAATTTTCCTGTATGAAGAAGAGGAATCATCAGAAATAATCCTTATCCTATGTGGAGCCCAAGAGCTGCTGGAGCAGAATTACCGCCACCTGTGACCTTGTTCATTCTTTTCTAACTGGTGAAAGCCCTTAGAAATGTTTTGGCCTTCTGCTTATAGAAATAGCTAATTTCTGTAATTAACTATCACAGAAATAGTCAATTCTAAATTCTTTCTAGAAATAGAACTCGGTTGAATTACAGAAAGATTTAGCATAGATTAAGATATTATTAAAATCTGACAGTCAAATGTTTGTGACAGAACTAAATCCTGCACTACTTTTTCCATCAGAGGGAACAGCTACTGGGGGACAGAGATCCTAATTCAAAATCTATGCAGTGTGATTTGTGCAGCTAAAGAGTAGCAGATTAGTGCTAAAATTAGGTAGCAGAAAGATAAAAATTAAAGACATAGGTTATTTCACAAAATATATGACTTACTATGAATTAATTTCACTCATTCTTACAGAACAAACTAAGACAGACAAAATATTAGTTTTGAAATTAAATCCCCACTAGATTGAACTCTCCAAGACATGGGTTTTGATCCCTGTAATTAGTTCAAAATTTATTATTCAAATTGTTCAAGAACTTTATTCAGCATTTAGTAATGCCAATGTCAAGATATCCTGAGATCTATATTATGCAGATGAGATCCAAATAGAGATTGTGTAGTCTATGACACAAAGTATATTTATTCCAGCCTCTTTGTACCTTCAGCCACTCAAATTTTTTGCTGGGTTAGTTTTTGTGTGGATCAATTTCTCAATCCATTTCACAGGGAGAGATCAAGAGATGGGGCAGGAATGAACAGATAATGTGGGGAAGGACCAGAATTCCTCTTTCGCTTTATGCCAGCTTAAATTGTCAAATGAACTAGAGAGTCTACCTTTATCTTTCCCCCTATATGCTGGATGCTTGCCATTCATAAGTAAGTCTGACTCTGATTCTAGGACAAGAAAGCCTTAGTCAAAATTAGTTTCAACACACCCCAAGCAGACCCACAACACACAAGAGGTCTCTTGTACTCCCTTCAACTGCTGCCTGGCATTTAATGTTTGATCCCACCTATATTTCAACAGAGAAAATGTATGACAGAAGATTATATGCAGAATTAAAGAAATAATGACTGCCAGACTGCAGGGACTGGAGCATCTCTCATACTAGGAAAGGCTGAGAAAGCTGGGACTGTTCAGCCCAGACAAGTGAAGGCTCATGGGGGATCTCATCAATGCGAAAAAAAACCTGAAGGGAGGGTGTAAAGGAGATGGAACCAGGCTCTTTTCAGTCATGCCCAGTGACAATGGGCACAAACTGGAACAGGAGGTTCCATCCAAACATCAGGAAGCACTTTTTCACTGTGAGGATGACTGAGCACTGACACAAGTTGCCCAGAGAGGTTGTGGAGTCTCCATCCTTGGAGATATTCAAAAGCCATCTGGACACCGTCCTGGGCTACCAGCTCTAGGTAGCCCTGACTGAGCAGGGAGGTTGGACAAGATGACCTCCAGAGATGCCTTTCAATCTCAACCATTCTGTGATTCTGTTGGTATAGAATGTGATGATACTTCCATGTTTAATGACAATTATTGTAGCTAATATCCTGATTTGCTTCAGCTTGGATGCTTTCTAAATATTTTCTGTGGGACAGATGTCAATACCTGTCACAGAACTGAGGAGAGAAAATCTAAGAATTGTCATGAATCTTATCACTTATCCAAACAAAACTAAGTTATCATTGCCCAAAACATTTGCTAGTTGTTTGAGGTTAGGACACATAGATGTCTCCAGTTCTGTTGTCACAAAGGTGTCTGATACATGTATGAGTGATACCTTGTTGTCATCTTGAAAAAGAGAAGTTAATGAGGCTGGACTCCCTCTCTACTTATAAAAGACCACATTCTTCAAGGCAATATGAATCGTGTCCCTACTATCCTCACTTATTCCTTCATCAGCTTCAATCACTTATTCCACATAAAAAGTTTTACTTCTCGCTGAATGACGCTTTCCTCCTCTCTAAGCATGCCAAGTAGATAAAGCAATGTTATTTGACGTGGAATAAGTTTTATCCCAGACAGGAAGAGGTGACTGAACTTGGGCTTGATAACTATCAGGGACAGACAACTGGAGCCTATGGTCACAGCATCATAACTGGTTTTCCTTTTTTTTTTTTTTTTTTTTGGGGGGGGGGGGGGGGGAGGGTTGAGGGGGATTTTATATCTTGTTACATTTCTTTTTTAGAAGATCTGTGTCTCTTGAATTATGCATGAGTTCTGATTCTAACTATGATTCTAACCATGAGAATCCAAGATTTTTCTCACCAGGGCACGGTGGAGTCACTATTGAGGAGATACTGAGTGTAACAATAGAAATATGTCAGGAAAGAATGGAGCAATTGAAACCCAAACCTGTATTCAAATTATTTATTAATTTTTGATTTGTCATTGAGAATAATGCTATTTAAAGAGCAATTCTAGCTTTATCAATTTCAAAATTTTATTTCAAAAATAATTTTATTTTTGCATCACCTAGTCTTGCATTCATGTAATTTCAAGATTATGCTGGCTTTTAGTTGTTTCGAAAAGTGTATTTTGAATTTTTGTTGTCACATTGGAGTGTGACTTAAATGTGTTTAAAGACTCCAAAAGCTCACAACAAATGAAGTGAAATACAATATTTAGAATTTTATTATTTTTAAGCTAATCTCATTATTTTGAAGACTGCATGGATGATTTTCTAATACTTAGAGTTGTCAGTATGTGTACACATAATGTATTGATATTGATTGCCACATTATAAGAACATGATTTTCAGTACAATTGTTCCTGCGCTACACAGACAGTCAAAGATATCTGTGAGAATCAGTTACTTCCTTATTAACACAAGCTAAAAATTGATGAATAAGAAATATTTTCTCAAAGTAATGAAAATCTGAATATTAGAAATGTACGTGGAGGCTTGGGTTGACAAGATGTTGTCTGTACTGCACAACATGAAACTGGGCTTGGAAACATCAAATTCTATATAGCGTCAGCTACTGGACTTGGATTAAATGCCTCACTACATACAATGTGCGCTATATGGTAAGCTCCTTTTAGTAATGTAGTATAATACAATGTTTTAACAAATTTATCTTCAGATCAGCTTCTTTCTTGCATTTCTTTCTTGTGTTAGTGGAGTAATCTCCAAAACTCCATTGGAAATCAATGTTATTTGGGCACCTGTCTTCCTTCTAGATATTTGACGATTGTATTAAAGAGTAAATGTTCTTCCTCTCTGATGTATAACAACTATTTTAGAGTGTAAGCTCCATGGGGCAGGGACTTTTTAGTCACAGATACTTGAACAGAGGCTAGTATCTTTCAGATGTTATTGGCATATAAATTACTATTAACTAATATACAATGATTTTAGAACAGTTTCATATGAAGTACAAATTAGTTACCAAAATAATTGTTTCTTTAAAGAAATCCCCAAAGTATCTTCAGAAATATAAACCAACACACATGGTCTGCATGGTTTTTGCTTAATGGTAAAGTACAATCCCTTGATAAATGAGATAAACAAAAGCTGATGTGAAAAATTAATACAATTTATCCTAAGACTGCGCTCTTGACTTTCTAACAATTTGAATATCTTTTCCTGTAAGTACCTCTGAATTGAAAATATATTTCCTATTTTACATCCTATAAAAACCTGAGCTTGTCTAAATTATATTCAGATGGGCATATAGCAAAAGAATTAATTCAAAATAGGTCTTTTTTACTCACATGACTAGAGAACAATTTCAAAATAAATACCTGCAATTTTTCTCCACCTGTATCATTAACCAGCCGTATTGGGTTATCAGTTTCTCAGTATCATTCAGTAAATAAGTTGCTACAACCCACAATATTTTTATTTCAATATAATTACATTAAAATAAAAAGAGTAATTGCATACTAAGCTATTTCTAGTGGTGTGATAGAAAACAGGGTGGCACCATAAAAGCTTTTCATTTATCATGTTTTCTTTTGCTTATTCTTGTTGAATGCTGGCTTTTTCTGAGGATGTATAAATTTCATGTGGTAATGCCCTATAGCTCATAAAATTCTTGTATATATGTGTGTTAAAACATTCTGTTTGTTATTTCACAGCATTGATTTCCATTAGCAATCATAGAAACATTTCAACTCAGTTAAAGGTACTAATATTTCATTTGTAAATCATAGCTTGGCTTGTGTGGACAGAAGCCTCATATCAGAAACGCATTCATCTTCGCTAGCAAGGGATACGAGTTGTGAATATCTTTATGCAATAAGAGTGAGTGCACAGACCTTTATTGTGCTGAAGTAAGAATTAATATAGCAACAAGTGAATGCATTTTGTATATTTTTTTTTCTGTGCAGGAATATTTACATGTTTGTAGAAAAACAGTGCAGAGGATAAACAGGAATGAATTAATAGACTGCTCTAATAACAAAAAGACACATCCTGTTCACATATTTGTGAGACTGGTAGCATCAGTTCATGTTTTGTCCTTAGAAATAAGCAACAGATGTAGCCGGTCGCAGGGAAAGCATATGACCCATTAACATCATTGACAGCGGACAACAGGATTTAACAGAAAGAAAGGGTGTCAGGCCCATTCCTTAACACAGCCAGCAGAGTCACAAGGTGGGCAGTACTCCCATAGAAGTCAGTAGCAGAAATGTTTGTTGATTCTAAAAGAAGCAGAGGTAAGATGATCCTAGACAATTTAGAAAAGCTCACACATAATGACCACGTGGTAAGTAGCTCACTTTTTTTCTTCTAAACAAAATTAACATGTTACCATGGTACCCAAGAGGAATCCCATGGTTCTACTTCAGGCAAACTCCCATTGTTCTGAGTAAGAGATGAGCAAGGACCATAGCAACTAGCCCTGTGGTTTGCTGAACTAATCATCTGCCTATGTAAAACTGCATAACATCATTGTTTCAGTGGCACGTGTTGCTTTTTCTGATAAAAATCTAAGTCCTACACTTGCAAGCAGAATATATTTAACATAAAAATCCCATTGAAATGCCCTCTGTCTGAAAAATATCTAATCTTGTTCAGATAGCTCTTATTTTACAAATGTCATGGTTATTTCGGCAAAAACCTCTCTTACCTTAAATGTAGTACTTTTATAATTGATAAAAAGGAAATAGACATATTAGTCCAAATAGGTGAAATTCCGTCAACTCTCCCTTTAGCTGTCTTATTTGTTATTTTACTGCAGTATATTCATTCATATACCCTGATACCATTTCTTGCAATGAAAGAAATCTTAATAATGAATTTTGTAACCACTACATACATTAGTATGTACATTAGTATTCACATTGCATAAGCTTTGCAATATAGATTACACTATGCACTTGTTGAATTGTAATACTCTGACGGCTCTTAGGGCCACCTCTATTTGTATGTCACTTCTTTCTTTCTGTCCAGGAAAAAAACATAAAAATTATATAAAGCAACTTTCATAGCATTCACATGAAATCCTTATGCTTGTCTTTCCAGGTCCTGAAGGGGTTTCCAGAATGCTTACAAGCTGACATTTGTCTGCACCTCAACCAAAATTTGCTTCAGAATTGCAAAGCTTTCCGGGGGGCCAGTAAAGGCTGTCTTCGAGCTTTGGCTATGAAATTTAAGACAACACATGCACCTCCTGGAGACACTTTAGTGCACTGTGGAGATGTTCTCACTGCTCTTTACTTTGTGTCAAGAGGCTCCATTGAAATCCTTAAGAGTGACATTGTTGTAGCCATTCTTGGTAAGCAGATTACTACAAGGCATGTTAAAAGAGTCAGGGGATTGAAAAGAAATATCCATTGCTGTTCCTGGGGAAGGAAATTTGTAAATGTTTTACTATTATTTAAAATCAAGCAGCAAAATAATTTGTTTAAGGAGCAAAGTCTACATTACTGCACTAATTCATGTGCACCAAAGAGCCCATGTCCTTGAATATCTAAAATATAAGAGCAGGAGTGAGTCAGATTTATCCCTAGGTAAGTGGTAAACTGCAAGTTGAGGCGAGCAGATATCAGATTACTCCAGTTCTGATTATGCTGCAAGAGCCAAAGTCAAGGACACCCTTTTCTTGAACAGTGCATGAGGGTACTGAGACACATAGACCCTATATGCTAACTGGAGAAAAACATGTATCTACTTCAGGCATTCAAAATGTCTTTGAGGTTTTTTGGAAATGTCTGCTTCTGCCCACTGAGCATATAGAAAAAGAAGAGAATAACAGATTAATCTGATCTAGATTGATACTTAAGTGTAATAACACCAGTGTTTTACCTATATTTCTTATCAACATGTTCTTGTTTGTATAGCATAGGGAGTTAACTTGTTTTCTTTCCCAGTGAAGATGGCTCAGAGCAATGTTCTATCCAGCTGGGAGCTCACCTGCTGCTGGTGATGGCTCTTATGTAGAACCAATAAGACTTCACTAGCTACAGCAATTTTAAAAGCAAAATAACTAAAAACCTACCTAAACAAGACCACTGATTTGTTTCTCCCATTTAATATCAGGTAACAAGAACACAAAGAATAATTGAGTAGATGAGTAAGGATTTTGCTGTATGGAAACCTACACCAGCTGTAACATCATTCATATGTTCTCCTTTCTGTTTATCACCCACTGTAGGAACTTACAGCCAGAAAAGTAGCTGAAGCAAAATGTGGACTAGTAGCAGTATGTTGCTATTAATCCACTTGTGACTGATTATTCTGCTAGTACTTTGCAGGGTGGATACGTGAGCAGAAGTACAAAGGTGTGCCTACAGCAATTCTTCCCTAGGTTTAGATGGTGTTATCAAGATAATTTGTCATCTCATGCTGTTGCACCTCATCAGCTGGGCCAGCTTTAGGCACAAGCAAAGTAGGGAGCATGCAAGTATAACACTGTGAGGTTTTTACTTACCTGTGTGAGTGTCTCCGCCTGATTATGAACAGTGTGGTTCATCAAGGATTTCATCTCTTACATCAAAAACATGTAAATTTCTATAGCACTCACAATCAAGAAAAACTGACAAGTTTAAGGACTTATTAATTTCTTCCCAGACCAAAGATGCAGACTGGTCAAGTTTTGCATGTTACGCACACCACATCCCTGTGCTCTCACACTGCAGCAGAAATCCAAGTATTTGCAGGGCAATGCCACTGCATCTCTTCCAGCCTACAGCTCCTCACACCAGGGGCCGCAGGTCAGAGCCCCTCTCTCCCAGGGAATGGTGGTCCAGACAGAAAGAGAAACAGTTGTGCACACCTGCAGCTGAAAGGAACTGCTCTGTGGGCCCACATCTGTTGCACGATCCATGAGGCAGGAGCCTGCCTGATAGCTGGCTCCAGTCAGGGTCTGTGGTATCTGCTAAAAAAGAATAGAAGGTGATACAAATGAAAATTACTCTGCAATGAAATCACACAGAAACCTAACAAAGGTTATCAATACTTAGCCAAACATTTTTAGTTAATTCCTCTTTCTGAAAAACCTACACAGAAATGGACATAAAAACCACTCAGTGCTTTGTCCTCTGGGGTTGAAAAAGACTTCAGTCCAACAGAGGTAGCATGGATGAAGTTTCCATGCCTAACAAGTATTGCAACTTCATCACAGAAATCAAAGAGTTCTGAGAAATGTTGGTTTTGTCCCCCATTTTTCCTCAACTTGTCAGCACTGTCTGATGCCGCTGAGTAAGGTCTGATCAGTACTGACCTGACAACAGTAATTCTGAGCCAAATCCTTAGAAAATACAATGCCTGTGGACCTCGTAGAATCTACCACCTCTTTCAGCTTTACAGATAAGATAGAAAAATACTGCGATCGTGTCAATAGTCATATTGCAGAGAAGGTATTATATGCCTTGAATAGGAACCTCTGCATTCATAAACATTAAGGTCAGAAGGACTATTAGATTATATTGGCTAACCTCTGTTATATCACTGACTCCTGTTACATTTCATACCTTTAACTATCTGTTTTGTCTAATGAACTGTGTTTGATGAAAGAAAAGCAACAGGTTTTGAACTGAAGACATAATGAGATGAAAAAGGGATCACTTTTCTTGACAGTTTATTTCCACAGTTAATCATTTTTATTGTTAAAAGTGTGTGCTTTATTTCCAGTATAAAATTATCTTGCTTCAATTTCTTTCCATTGGTTCTTGCTATGCATTCCTTATTATATTCTAGAGGCATTTAGTACTGAGTAATTTTTTTCCTTTCTATAAGGATATATGCAATATAACCAGGTTACCTCTTAATCTTCCTGTTGGTAAGCTAAACAGACTGTGCTTTTTAAGATCCTCACTGTAAATCAGCCCTTAAATTATTTTTTGCGTCTTTTAGCTGCTTGCTCACCCAGTTTTCAGCTTCCTTTTTTGAAAGTGGAGAAACCAGAACTACTTGCAGTAACCTAATATAAAAGCCACAAATGTTTAACAGAGAGGCAAAATCACCCCTGTATTCTTTTTTGGCAGTCTACTGCTTCTCAGTTGCTATGATGACCACTATTCTTTTCCACAAGTGTTTTCCCAGTTCTCCCCTAAACCACATTTTGCAGGTAAGCCCTGCAATCCTTAGTTTAGAGCATATTTTGCACAGGTCTACGGCTGCAGCTGCTCTGCATTTGTGAAGGTTAGGTGCAGATTTGGGGAAAACGAGCAATTAAATAGAGATGACAATTTTAGCAAACAGGTACTGCAAATGTGTCAACATTGATGGAAAGAATTGTAATAGTATCAAAATACAAGCAGCTATGTTTAAAGAGCTTCTTCAAAACAACTTCTGCATCTTGGAAGTTTTGCATTCCCTCTGAAAAAGATAAAAACTAAGTCATTTTCTACTAAAATATATTTCAAGTATGGTCTGTTTCTTCATGTAATTCTTAACAAAATGAGATTGCAGGCCAGACAGGTCCTGGACTCTAATGAACAACAGAAATTACATCTTTGTCATCATAAGAATATGATTTAAATCAGCAAATAATGTTTTTATGAGAAAGGACAAAGGAACCTGCTCTAGTCATGCTGTTTTGATGGAACTGAAGAAAAACTGAAATATTTTTTCAGTTTATGTTCATGTTTAAAATAATAATCTCCATCTAATTTTGTTTCTGCAGGGAAAAATGATATTTTTGGAGAGATGGTACATCTTTATGCAAAACCAGGAAAGTCGAATGCAGATGTGAGAGCTTTAACTTACTGTGACTTGCATAAGATCCAGCGAGAAGATCTACTAGAAGTTTTGGACATGTACCCTGAATTTTCTGATCTCTTCCTCACCAATCTAGAACTGACTTTTAATCTGAGAGATGAAACTGCAAAGGTACATGCAATAAGTGATTTTTTTTTTTTTCTTAATATTGGGCCAAATCTGTCCCACAGTAACAAAACTTGAAAATAGCAATCGAAAAACCAAGGTTAGCAAAATGAAAAGCTAAAAGCCTGAGGCCAAATCCTATTTTTAAAAAATATACTCACCTGATTGCTCCTACTGAAGTCAGTTAAGCGCAGCAGAAGTCAATGAAATGATTCAGATGATGTTAACCTAACAGGATTTGGTTCTATATTTAAAGAGCATTAAAGTTTCAGCCAGGGGGATTTTTGGATGTTTTGTTAAAGCCATGGAAAATACGTTTTTTTCAGATGACTATAACCTGGGTCACCACAAGGGGAACTTTTGGCACTAAATATAATTGTACAGCCATAAAATAAAGATAAATCAGATTATCCAGGTTCATTCTGTGTCTAACAATAGAAAATATTTAATTGCCTTTCAGACATGAATTGTTAATTCTCTTATCTTGGAGTGCACCCTACCTCCTAGGAGACTAAAAGCATACGAGGGAATTTTCAAATTTCACTCATTCTCCAGATTTGCAGGGATTTCTTGGTCTCTTTTTCCCACAGTGACTCTCCTAAGTGTCCCCTTTTGCCCAGACTGCATCTTCAGGAAAATGGGAAAATTACCAGTGTTTCATTATTTCAGACTGCCACGGTCAGTCTGAATTGGGAAAGAAAGGGGAAGTTTAGCCAGGAGGGGAGAGGGGAAATGCTATTGCCTAGCTCATGTTACTGAGGCTAAAGCTTTCCCTTGAAAGTTGCAGGGTACACCAGCACTGACCACCAAATATGGACTACACTGCCCTCAGTTTACGTTTCATTATTTCTGAGATACTGCCATTTTGTGGTTTCTGGCTATACTTTTAAGGAAAAACAGAGGTTCAGTGAGAAGGAACTAACATAATTTGGCGTCAAAGGCCTTCTGAGAAACAAGGAGATAAAGAACACTAAGTTTTGGGCTGTAAGTGATAGGGACATCTTTGCTAATCACATGTGGATCTTTAAAAAATTAAAACAAATATAACTTCTGACAAGAAATGTCACTTCTTTTTATGTTGAGCCTTTTTTTTAATAAAAAATTGTTCTGAAAATAAAAGACCAATTCTATTCTTTATTTTAAAAGTCATCCTTTTGTGTTTATTGAAAAGGTCATCATTATTAATTACATGTGAAATACAATACAATGAATTTATAGTCTAGTGATAAGTTTAAGTTAAAACTGAAAATCCACATATTTGAAAAATTCCTTGACGATAAATCCACATTAACGATTTTAGTCTGAGCAATTATTTCCTGCAATTACATGTCATCAATATTTTATCATTGTTTTTTCCTTAGATCTGAGAAAACTGAAACAAAATTCCATCTTCTGTGTTGTGGTGTAGAATACATAAAGAAAGTTCTCACTGCTCATGTTGCTTAGAAAGTTTTCAGTTGTTACTTCTTACTGCTGTACCAGCCACTAAGAAAAAATCGCTAGACTTCACAGAGACAGAGAAGGGAGGACAGGCTCATCCATGCCTCTGAGCTTGCAAAATCAGTTTTCTCTAGCAATTCCACTTGCCTTCCACTGTCTATTGCAATCCAGAAAATCATCCCCAAAAAGAAGTGATGGGCACATTCTGATCTTCAAAGCATCACTCAGATCCAGATTTGTTATCTGAATAATAGGTGCTTCTGCCTCACCTTCTGCTCCTGTCCTCCTATTTATGTAAAAGTGCCTTTTCCTTCCTGCAGTTATTCTACCAGTGGGCCACCACTGAAGCACCTTACTCACCAGGTTTACAATGAAGGGAATAGAGAAATATGTAAAATCTTCCCACTTCTTTCCCTCTGCCCTTCTCCCACATGCAAATCTGCTTACTTGAGTGGTATGGGAAACCTCACTAGCACAGGGAAGGGAAGTAGGCTGAAGCCAATGCCATGGGTATGTACACAAAAAGCATAACTGGTGTTATATTTGCTTATTTGTAAATTTCTCAGTTTTAAATAAGTAGAAAGAAGAGTTAAATGCATCTTGTATTTATTATGACAAAAAAAAAGCACATCCATCTTCTATAAGATGGATAGAAAAAAACATTGTGTTCTCCTATGGAAATAAGTATCTGAATGAACTGAATCTGAGAGGAAGGGAGGGTCTAGAAAGATAAAATAACGAGGGGTAAAGTGTCTGGTGTTTGTCAGCCTTATATTTATTGTTGTAAAATTTAACCTTTATAATCATTACCATGTAGTTAAATATAAATCTAATTACAATCAGTTACCACGTTACTTCTTGCAATAGTATACATTCTCTGTTAGAGGTTATTCAATTTTTTTTTCATTAATTTCTCTAAGATTACTTAAACCACATCTGTGCAAGTTCAGGAAGCTGATAACACATGAACGCATGTCTTTCCACGTGAACTGATTATCAGGATACTTTTGTTTCACCATCAGGTGGTGACATTGTTGGTTTTGCTCAATCTCCATGAACTTTTTAATGTTAGCATTGAGCAAACCCATTAGTTGGGGATGGAGAGGTGGATGCAGACTGACTTGTGTAATATTGCCTTTCTTAAAGCTTGAACATGATTAACAGTGAATCACCTATTGAAAACCTGCTCTCTTTAGATGGGACTAATCTGTCATTATGTTTCATATTTCATTAATCAAGTCTGACCTCGTAATAAGATCACAAACTACTAATGATACAGATGGAGATAACTGCAAACTACGAAGACGGAAATTGTCCTTTCAAAGTGAAATAGAGAAAGGTAATTAACTTCATTTCTTACATTAGACAGCACTGCTTCATTATTGATTGGTATTTCACTTGGTAATGCTGGGTACGTTAGGGTCCCATGTTGGCTGTTACTGTAGCAGCTCTTGAAAATCCAGCTGAGCCGCAAAAACAGTCTGTGCATTGTCCCCTATATGGTTAGATACGACTAGAGGATATCAGTTTCACCTTCCCATGACTTCACACCTATCAGTGCAGAGCTGTTCAAACACTAAGCTACCTTATTGCCCTTGAGATATACATATATATATGTATATTACCTCTTAATATCTATTTTCTGAGACACCATGTTTTGAACTGTTTGGAGAAGCTAGTCTATTGGATTATTTATTAGCAGCCTTGATTTTATTTCATGAGCAAAGTGCTTTATTGACCTTGATGCTAGGTAGTGTTTCTCCCTGGAATTAAAATATTTTGTTTTCAGGACACAGTAGATTCACCATAGTCAGATTTTGATTCATATGGTAATGTGTAAATCGTTGTCCTGGCAAGAGTTCAGGTAACATTTTATGTGCTTATGTTCACCTTAGAGGCTTTTGGGAGTAATCCCAATGAAGAAAAATTCATTGAAATATTAAACTATGACACCAATATCCAGTACTGCTAAATACCAGGAACTGTAGATGTGGTCAGACAGCAAGAGTCATGAAGACAGCTAAACTGATACTCACCAGTTTTTCATTTTTATGTATAATTCCTTGAATAACATTACACTTTTATGGTCCAACAGTTTGTCTGACAAATTACTGTTGCTGGTGTGCCTGTCTTTCATACTCCACAGTTAAACCCCAATCCTAAATGCAGCGTAATACCAATTTTGGAGTTGCAGAGTAGCTGATAATAAATGGGAACACTTTAAACGTACATAGCAGGTATAATGCTCGATGAAGAAAGACTTTAATCCAGAGTGTGGCTACTCAGAACAATGACATTGCCATTCGATCAAAGAAGCGTCTTTAGGGCAGGAAGCCAAGACTGACAACAAATCTGTCAGGAAAATGTCCCCATGAAATATTCAATCTGCTCTTCACAAAGAATCTGTTGACAGAGGCGCTTTGCCTGAATAACCTTCACATTTCTTAGGAGAAAACATATGCTGCCACCTAGACAAGATGGAAGTGATATTTCATGTTGTGCCTGCTGCAGAATTACAAATAGGCTCCTCAGGTGTCAATGTGGTACCAAGACCCTTAGGCTTTTATGGTTCTTGCCCAGTAGATTACACTGAACATCCACTTGGAGGCATTTATTTGCATTACTTTCAAAAGAATATAATTTCCCACAGTTTTGTCTTTGAAAAAAAAAACTTGCACCATTGGGGAACAAGAGACAATGACTGTAATGTCAGGTAATGACTGTATAGTATCTGGTAATGACTGTAGAGTGTATGGTAATGTCTGAGTTAGACGGAAGTGCAATACATTGGAATTCCACCTGAGGAGAAGATGCAATCATAAGAGTCCTTTGCCGAGAACTGAGTATACTTTTGGCCCATTGGCTTACTGCCCCTCTCTGGTCCCTGTTCAGATTCTCTATATGTTGCCATAGCTGCAGCAGACACCTCGTAGTCATAGACCTTCAATGTCACTTTTTTGTGGCCCATCCTGCATCCTGTATGAGGTTGTAGAGTACTAGAGGTTACTACTGGCTTGTAAAGTAATATTCTATTGATTTCAACACTTTACATATAGGAGGGAGTGGCATCATATTTTGATCCAGCATAGTTAGTCTATAATGATAAATATTTGGGGATGATCCTGCAGAGTGCCTCAGAAGAACTGGAGTAGAAAAGGCAGAGTTCCTGAACACACAGCTGGCAAATGCATTTCTGGTCACAGTATTCTTACAGATAAAAAATGTGTGTTGTATGATGACTTTTAACAATCATATTTTGATTTCAGAACTACACTTTGAAGAGGATAGAGACACCCAGCATTCTCACTTTTATATTTTGATATTTTACATCTCACTAAATTCTTATTGATTTGTAATTGGGGGGGCGGGTTGCTCATGAAATTGCCTTTCTGCTGGCATTCTTTACTTTCAGCTGTTGACCTACTAGCGTATTATGCAGCTTGACACTGTATTGTTTCCATCTTTAGTGTGATCATCAGCGATTTTCTCCCTTTTAGAGTGCTAAAAATGGGATTCTGTTATCTCAGCCTTTATTTAGTTCATGCTAGTCTGATTTGGACCTTGTTGCTATGGTAACTCTTCCTGCACGAGTTTTATCAGGGGTTAAACAAAATCAACACAGATCTCTGTTATGCATCTGCAGTTAGTACCACTACTTTTCTAATTCCACGCAAGACCTTCTCGCTCCACCTATACATATTTCCACCATTTCTTACCTGTGTCAGCAAAAGTTGATCTTAGCTAGTATATTGGGCTCTGCCATAATGTGATTTTAAAGGGTACAAGGCTGCTTGAGGGACCAGCTTGTTCCCTGGTTTCCAGAAAGGACTGCAATACCACAGGAGGTCCCATGCAAAAATTAACACTTAGACTACATAGCAGCTTATTCTTGCTCCCACCCAAAAGAAATTCATTGCAGGTCTTTCAGAATAATGGATGATATTCCTTGCACAGGTGCAGGTGCAGCCTTAGCCAGTTGCCATAGATGCTTGACAGTCAGCCAAGAAACTCGCTCCATGACAGCTTAAAATAAGCAGTATTCCTGCCTGGCAGTTCCAAACAAAGCTCTCAGCTGGGTTGGCAAGTTAGTCTCCTGCTGCAAACTGAGGGACAATGAGCTGCTCCATCTACATTCGGTTGTCTCTTTTAGCACTGCAGAATACAACCCTTTCTTGCCCATTTCTCATTTTCCTCTAGCAGTTCTGGGCGAGTTAGCTAATTTCGAGGGAAATACATAGGGGCAAGAAATTTCTTTCGCTCTGCTACTTCTGAGTGCAGATCTATTATCCCATGCTGAATGGGGCATCACTAGAGTTGGTTAGATCAATATGAAATACAAACATACAGGTGAAAAATGCAAAAGTTATAGGCAGAGTGTAAGTAAGCTCACTGAGAGCTTGAAAACTTGAGGCTTTGAAAAGAATTTTCTGGAGTTCAAGCATTATTACTTTTGCTAGCATCTTGTTTAACTTTCTGTTAATGTTAGCTCTAAAATCTTAACCTTCTTGGGACTGTTCCAGTCTTCAGTTATTCTCATTAAAAGATATTCTTTGCATTTAACTTTAACTCATGTAACCCTTAGCTGAAGGCTATCAAAATTCTGGACCTGTTCTGGGCACTCATACATAATTTTCTTGAAGCCCTAGAAGCAATCAGGTATGTCGTTGTTTAACCCCAGCCAGCACCTAAGCATCACACAGCCGCTCACTGACTCCCCCCTGGGTGGGATGGGGGAGAGAATCAGGTGTTCAGCCATCTCATCTCCAGGAAGGCAGGACTCCATCACACGTTACTGTTACTTGGGAAGACAAACGCCATCACTCCAAACATCCCCCCTTCCTTCTTCTTCCTCCAGCTTTATATGCTGAGCATGATGTCACATGGTGTGGAATATCCCTTTGGTCAGTTGGGGTCAGCTGTCCCAGCTGTGTACCCTCCCAACTTCTTGTGCACACCCCGCATACTCGCTGGTGGGGTGGGGTGAGAAGCAGAAAAGGCCTTGACTCTGTGTAAGCACTGCTCAGCAGTAACAAAAACATCCCTCTATTATCAACACTGTTTTACACACAAATCCAAAACATAGCCCCATACTAGCTTCTGCGAAGAAAATTAACTCTATCCCAGCCAAAACCAGCGCAAGGTATGAAATCCTTTCCAAGGAGAAAGCTGATTTTGGGCTAAAACTGCACTTGTTACATAGCCAAATCATAGCCGCCCTTTGTTCTTTTGACAGGGCATATAAAATCTTTCCATCATATCCAGGGTAATTAAAATACTGGCTAAATAAACCAGCATGGACATACTAACTGGGAACACAATGAAGACCTCGCTGAAACAAATCCTTATTCCGGATTTTTAGCTGTGATCCAAAAACAAGAACATCATTCCACAGACTCTAGCTGAGAGGATGGTAAGAACTCCAATGGAGTTATACTGTTAAATTAGTAACCAGCGATTCAGGTTGCTGGCGATACTTAATCTTTAATCTTGTCAGCTGGCCCAGGGAACTCTTAACAAGGAATTTTATTTCTATGGATGTGATTTTAAGAGGCCACAAAAGAAAGTTCTTACAAAATCTTGTTACATAATTATTGCAGGCACTTGCCCATGTTGACACAGACTGTAACAATCAAGAGGGATATAAAATGCATTTTGCAGTGATTCATTTTTAACATATTGTTAACTAAGTAAACGTATTTAGTACTTAATTTTAATTTGAAGAGTTATGCTTCTGGACCAGACTTTTCCAAAAGTATCTACTGATCTATTCTCAAAGTAAGCACAGAAGCCAGAGCTCTAATAAACTTCTAATTGAATCTTGATTAGTACAGCTACCTTAAGTTTGCAGTGCTTGTAGGTACTAACCAGGCTAAGAAGCCAAGCCGTATTAATATAGCTTTATTACACAAGGTATCCAGAGGCCATGGCTGGCAATATAGAAGACAAGGGAATCTTTCAGGAGCTGATTCTCCTGCCTAAAAGTATGAGGTGAAGCAGTACCGGGAGAACGGGGAAACACTCCCCTGCCCCTGCTCTCTCCCATTCTTGCCCCCTTCCCCCAGCTTATTTATTTAAATGCTTACTTTACGAATAGATGACTCAGCCAAGCGCTATGCTGTGTCCCCAGCAAGAAAGTAGGGTAAGAATCTGGACAAAAATTGAAGCTCTTACTTAACTGTGTTAAACTATTTGTATTATGCTGATGAAGTTCGCTTGGGCTTAATTAGAAAAGAGTTTCTAATATTCAGCCAGAGTGTTAGGTGGTTAAATGACCAGGAAACAACTAATATCTTGGCAGGCAGCATATGGCTTGAAACAAGACCTCATGTCCCCAAAATCTTAGGTTCAGCATGAAACCCCTAACAAAAAGTATACGGTCATCAGAGAGCCCATCACTGCAGTTTTCCATCTGCTCCTGTTATTGTTATTGCTCTTACCACAGTGCCTAGAAGCCACCTCAGGGAGCTTCCACAGAAGAGTCTTGTTTCCAGGAGTTGCTCCCAGAAAGGCTATTTCCAGAGGCCAGATCTGATCGAAATGTTGTATGCAGTCACACATACCCATAGCCACCTTTGAAAAAAAAAGTAATAATAGTACTACAGTGAAAGCTGAATTCCTTATAAAAGAGAATTCTAAACTTGATAGGAGAGCTGCTTTGGCCTTGGCTCTGAATCCCTTCTGAGGTGCATGTTTATACTTCGTTTCCAATTTTTTAAGTACAGTATTATTTCCTGAAGTATAAATCAAGAACTGTCCTTCCATTATTATCTGATTAGCATTAAAGTTGATACAAAGCCAGACAGAGCAAAGAAAATTCAGAGATAAGGCTGTCACTCCGTCCCTAACTTACCTCATTCTACTAAAAATGGCATAAAAGAATAAATGAAGGATTGCATACTCATTTCAACCTTTAAATTCTTGGCTTTTTTAAATGTGTCTCAAATTCAGTTATCCAAAACTAGCTCCTTTCTTAGTCCATTTTAAAAAAGGAACATGGATCCTTATGGAAAAGTTACCCAGTCTTTAGATCAGGATGGTGGGGGGATGTTTCGGTATCTTCTGCTGGCTTTTTATTTCCAGAACCATCCAAACCTTCATAGCTCAGAGAGGAAACTCAGCAAAGGACATACTAACTTGCCAAACTCTCACAAGCAGCACTGAGACAGAGTAATAATTCATACAGCTCTCTCCAGTACAGTTCATTTCCTCCACCACCACTATCCAACCTACTGGAACCTTACAGCAAAATACCGATGGAATTTTGCTAGTTTGTATCTTTAGGTTCCCCAGTGAAGACTTAGGAGTTCCCAAATTATGAATGAAATTGGAATTAAAGGAATCTTCTATCATTAAAAACAGTCACAGAAAAATAAGAACTTTAAACCTTAAGAACGTTACTACTGAGAGGAGAAAATGTTTTAACTTTCCTAAAATACCACCAGTAACCTACTTTTCCTAGGAATAGGAATCTTCCTGCATCAGTTTCTAGACATACATCCTTTTTCCTTAGTGTTAGTCAAGTACCACACACATATCTGACAGTACATTTTGTAAGTAGGGGGTCCTAAAGATATGTGGGAAATTTGAAGGGAAATATAATAAGTAGAAGTGAAGAAGAAGGAGGAAAACAAATGTGTGCTGAAGAATATAAGGATTTCCTCACCCCAGGTTTCAGGAGCCATTGTAAGTCTTTGGCATTGTTTCAAATTTTGAGGTCTGCCAGGTCTACAGACATCTACTGTACCAAGGTGCTGAACAAGGACTTATAGATACACAAATCCATGTGCCTGGTGGAACTAGATAAATTCTTTCTACCAGCTTAAGAAATGTCTCACGAAATGTAGGTGCACCTTTAAGAACTCTTGTCTCTGCCATGTTCCGAAACTGACCAAGCTTTGATATAAATGTATCTGTTTCAAAAAATTATTTTTAAGCCAAAAAATCTCTGATAGAAAGAATCTATTTTCACTTGTTCTTTGTTTCACCTAAGTTCTGCTGGATATTAGGCTGTAGAAGGGCATAACTGTATATGATGTTCACAGAAGGAAAAATTGTAGTAATGTAGCCAGCCCTCATCTTATCATAAAAAACTGGCACTGTTGCTAAATTGAATTATTAATGAATATGTGATGACTTCAGGGTTCATTACATTGTTCTTTTTTATTTCTAAAATTTATAATCCTGTGGTCCTCAAATGTGAAGAAATATCTTTATCATTGAGTAGGCACTGTGTGCTTAATACTTCCTCTAATTATAACTAAAAAGCTGCAAATGTAACTTTCCACTTTTAAAAGTGAATTCTAGTGCAACTAACCATCAGAATACTACGTGATTGTTTAGATTAACAGAAGCAAATAAAGTGTATGTGAAAGGCAGCCTTTATGATAATGTTCTCACTGTCTTAAGTGTTATTACTGTATGTGATATATAAATAGTTTTCCTGTTCAGAGACCCTTGCTATACAAAGTGCACTGCAGATTTTAACAGTACAGTTTGTTTTCAGAGCTTTAGGACCAACTACTTCTCCTGACCATAACGATTTCTATTTTTTTCAGCTGAGATCATTTGGAAAATATTTAGATCTGAACTTCTCAGGCTATCTAATAGACATTTTGCACAGCGTTCAAACTACTTTTCTTTTTTCATGCACACTAAATTTGTGATTTTTCCATACAGTTTTCATGCATTAAAACCCATCCAAAAAATAGGTAATTTTTCTAGTACTAATAACTAGACGTTCTGTTAACTTGAACAGTGCTATAACTATTAATGGTGTTTTACCAAGGAGCAATACCTCTAGAGATACTAGTTTATGATTTCGTATCACTTCAAGTTATTAGTTATAAGGACTTTATGATTAAACTTTCCTTAAAAGTTTTTGCTTTTTTCTGTACTATTTTGTCCTCAGGGATGTATTGGTAATGTGCAGATGTTGGAGCAAGCTATGCTTTCAGCAGGCACTCAAAAATGTTTATGAAGGCAGCACTTCTCAGTTTCCCTGATCACCAGTCATGACCTGAGATGATCAGGACGGCAATAGAAGACTGTCCTGACAACGGACAAATTTCTCTTCAGCTGAAAAATGATAAAGTGCTTTGTTCAAGTTGCTCATCTTCTGGAATGGACTTTCAGATGACCTTTCCCGGGACATGTTCCTTGTCAGGACATGAGTTGAGGCTGGTTTTGACAAACATCCAGATGTCACGATATGCAGCATCAGGACTCTGAGGCTGAGTGTAGGCCAAGTTGATTCTGAGAGACAAGAGCTCAAGCACTAAAATTCAAGATTTATAAATGTCTTAGGTTTGTTTAAGTGAATTCAGGGTAAGTTTTAGTACTTTCTGATGTTTGTGAAGGGTTAAATATCTCTATAGACAAGGCCAAAATCAGTTTTCAGCCAAATTTTCCAGTAGCAAAGGTGGAGTAGCTCTCATTTCAAATGTTGCATACAAAATGAAGTCCAGAATTTTATCTATTGCTTGCCATGCATTTGTAAAGATTGCAGGGATCATGTCCTTCTCCCATTAGAAAATAAATCCACTAAAGTTATTCATACTGTTTCTTGTAAGACTGTTTGCAAATCAATACACTTTTCTCTCTAAAGATTTTAAATTCACTAAAATTAAGCAATAAAGAGTTAATAGAACTTGTGAATTAAAAATCCATTCTGAAGTCTGTCATTGGAAGGTCCTGTATGAACGTAATTTTCAAGTAAAAATATTAATTGCAGATTGGGTTAAGAGACCTAATCTGAAAGACCCAGGTCAAAGAAAGGATGGCAATGGGAACAAAACTCTCAGACATCTTGCATGTGAATTTCATTGTTATAATAATATATCTTAAAGGAATACAAATTAACTTTTATCTTTTATTCTTAGATACATGAAAAATATGGCAAAAAGTTATATCTTCACCACAGCAACAGTTATCTACTGAACGACCAGATGCTGGGTTGCTTTTCATTTTCATGTTCACAAGCAGTCAGCTTCCTCCTTTTTGATATTCTTCCATTACCTAGTCTATCAGAAGGCACTCAGTTATATTTAGCAATGTACTCCATACCAGTCACATTCAACCAAGTATGAAACAAACAGCAAGGAAGAAGAATTATGAGCATTTTAATTAGCAGTTTAATAACCCTAAAGTCCCTGATTGGCATTCTATAGTTTAGCCTGCATACAACTTGAGTAGACTTCTCTGGAATCACCCCTCATTATATATTGGTCCTGCTCCACAGCACCTGTAATTTTTGATATTACATAAATATTATGTATGGATTATATTGTTCTTACACCACTAATTGAAAAGCAGTGATTGCAGGAATTAGGATTACCATATTACCTGACTGATTTTACGCTGCTCCCCATCTATATGGTGGAAAACATAGGCATGGTTTGAACATCAGTGTTCAAATTATGCATCAACAGCTTTTGATTTTTTGATGTCTTTGAGATTTTGCACTTTTTCAACCCTGTTTGTGGTATTGTATTTAACATACTATCTGAAATGCTTGGTCACTGACTTTTCATTCCAAATATTTGTTGCCCATGGTGCATGGGTGGGCACATAAGGCATTTTTCTGCTCTCTGAAAGGTAACTGACATTTTAAAATTAAAGAACAGATAACAAATAGTTGTGATGGCTAGCAAATATTTTGTTCATGTGTAGGAAAGACAGATTGACCATCACAGGAATGTTTGTGAATATCACATAAGAGAGACATAATAACAGTTGAACCAAAATTCTTGCTGGGAATCTGAAGATCTGCAGACCTTTTGAGCAATCAGCCATCCCTCCTTCCAAGTCACAGTCTGCGTTTCTCCTTACCAAGGGACATACTTGGTGTAGCGTAAAATAATATGGTAGTTTTTTTCAAAGGAAAAGGAAGATGTCACATCTGCTGAACAGATTTATAGTTATGCAGATCATGTTAATGATAAGATTATCTGTTTTATGGTTTGGGATATAAATTGCTTTCTGTGGGGGTAAGGAAGTCATTCACCTCATTTCCTGCACAAAATTGAATTTGTCGAGGCATATTATGGGACTTTTTATTGGATGGCTGAAAATGGGAGTAAAAATTTGCCACCTTCTGAAACACTAGGCTACATAGCTAGCCTGATTAAGTATGACAAATTCCAGTTAATGAAATTACAGTAATATTAAACAATGCTGCTCCACATGTAATATATTACTGACACTTTCACCAATATTGTTTGCAGCAGAGTAATACGTTAAGAGAAAATATGTCTAGATCATGCAGACTGCCACTGTCTGAATAATGCAAAACTTCAATACTACAGGCTGACTATGGCACACAAAAAAAACCTTGTTTGATCTCTGGTAACCATCCCACCAACCTGGATTTTATGCCAGTATTTCTGTGAGTCTTTGTCATAGGTGTATTTCATTACCCTCATGACAACTTCGTTCCTTCCCTTCCTTTGCCAGTGCAAGTGCAAAAAGCAGGGCAAAAACCTTCTGACAATTACCATGAAGATTTTGGAATTTCCAGACAGCAAATGTCAGAGGACATTGCCTGTAAACTTGGCAGGCACCCAAAATGTATAACAGGCTAAAACGAGTCCCATAAAAAGTGTAAATTATGTTTGTGCATGTTTGGTAAAGCACAAAGTTACAAAATAATCATCTTCAGCAAAACATAGTTTCTAGCAATCAGAATTAGAGAGTGAAACTTATCTTACTGGAAAAGGAAGGAGGAAGTACTAGGATGAGGGGGGGTGGTTAATGATAACATTTATTTTGGAAACAAAAGAGAAAAGAAAAGAGAAAACTTTTGAAACCTGGAGTCTGTATGATAGAAAGTGAACTTATCCATACATACGCATACACAGATAGAAAACTCTTCTCTTCTGGAAAATTCATTCCAAACCAATGACTGGATTTCATTAGAAAAGGAAGGAAAAATTGGAGAAATTCACACTCTGAATAAAGCACTACCTAGATATTATTTGTAACATATTTCCACTGAGCTACAGAGGCACTGCAAGCTGTTGAACTGCGGTACAGAGCTTGCACCATCATCAGGTCCTGATGAGCCAAATAAAAAATGCAGTTTCCATTTTAATTCCTACTCTAGGTGCAGAGTATCACAGGATTATTCTCCAGACAGAAGAATCTTTAGCATTAAATAAGAGTCTTTTAAAAGGAAAACAAATTTTGACTCTTTGAATGTAGCCAGATGGCTAGTAGATAAAGCAACAGCAGTAAAGCCAAAGATGCATATTTTGAAATAGATCAGCTGATGAACAAATCTTCCCTGATTTCAGTGTAGGTGGGACCCTACATTCAACAGATCTCAACTTTCCTTCTAATGTCACTGAGTTCATTATACCTGGACAGCATTTGGAAAAGAATATGTTCTGTTGTTCTGATATGGATGGAGACTAAATGCAGGGATATCGATTGAATTACCCTGGTTTTACATCAGTGTAATTGTTTGCGGGATCTGGCTTCTTGTTTCTAGGTATTTTAGTATTCCACAAATATGACAGATAAGACAGTCTGCTATACTTCAGCTGCTATACAATTTTTTTCATTAGTCTCAATGACCACCTCTTAAAACTAGTCCACTGATTGATTTGTATTCCACAGGGTGCTCATCACAGCTACCGTTAGTGCACAAAATCCCATGCACATAAAAAATTACCCTAAAAAATGGCAATTTCAAGCTTTCATTAGAAGGTCTTTTTCACAGGTTGAAGTCATTCAAGCAGTAAGTAATTAAGACAATTTACTGTAGCGTGTCTGTATGTATTTCACCATATATTCCCACAAGAAAAGCCATGGTAGACACCTACATCAGAATTTTCTTATGAAGCTTTCTTTTGGTTTGGTATTATTTTGGAGATGGTATTGTAGAGAACGTGGTACTTGACTCTCCAGTCTGAGCATCCCCCAAGAACATTACACTGCCAGTCCATTTGCATTTGTGTTGATGCCTTCACAGTATCACAGTTTCACCAGTATTACTTATAGCTAGTAATCCTGCTTAACAGAAGCCAAATAAAGTCACTTCAGTCCAGGGCTGTGTTAATTGCCCTTGGAGACTCTAGAGGGTGCAGTTATAGGAGGCCTGCTTTGGTACTGGTTTCATTTTGTTCACCATTACCTGCCCTCACTGCTTACAGATGTCCGGACTCCTGCAGAGTGCTCTGTACAGATATTGCATTCTCTTTATGTGCAGATAAAGAGGATTTGATAAGGCCACACTTTCATTTCCTTATAGTGACCAGAAAACAGAGAAGAAACCTAGGGAATATACTAAATGTTGTATTAACCACTGCTATAGGCTGTAAAGACTACAGACATTCCAGAGCTATGTTGATTAGTAATTAGCACAAAGCAGATGGGAAATCATGCTGTCTCCCCAGGAAGTTAATGCAGACTAGTTACAGTATTTATATGTTGTTGAGACTACCCTGCTAAAATGTGTTTTAAATAAGTAGCAGGACTGGAATTATCTTGACATTTCAGTTAAAAATAGGTAAGACCAAATATTGAATTGGAAATTAGCTTCAAGTTTATGCTGAAAAGAGATCAGGAGTTCTCCATATTCATAAATGATCGTTCTTGGGTTTAAATCCTATTTAATTTTTACAATGTGTTTTTAAAGGCATCTGCTTTGAATCTAGTTTTATTTGCCACTTCTTAAGAGCACTGAATCTGCTGTTCCTCACTACAGACCTTGAATGTGATTAATGAAAGATTCTTTCTCAACTTGATTTGGTACTCTGCTACCATATATATCACAGCATGTTGTGCACTTTTCTTATTCAAAAGATTGGATGTTCAGAGAATTGTAATTAATCCTAAAGGCTAAGGAATCTGGCCTGCTTTGGAAAGTTGTTTTGAGATGATCCCACAAAGACAGACAAGGAACTCCCTTCTTTTTGTACCAATAGGGTTTCTCTCTACCATATCAATCCTTAATATAGGTTTGACGGTAGTGAGCATGGAGAAATATGCTCTCTGTTTAGGTGGGCCCAGACATTTTGAGGTTGAGTGGTTGATTAATACATTTGCCTTTTCTGGGAAAAGAATAATCTGCAAAGATGCTCTTATGTGGGCATAACTTAAATGGGTAGTTCTGCTACTGAGTCTGACATCCATGACTATTAGCCTGTCAAGACTGTGAGAAATGCCCAAAACCATGAGAAATTGGAAGAGGGAATGAAATAATTAATTTTTAAAAACCTTGGAATATAAGGCTTTCTCAAATCTCATCCTCACAGAAAAACCGTGAGTAAACAGGAGGGCTGTGTTGGATAAAACCTTTGCTGTTTTGATATAAGTCACTTTTTGCATCATGAGTTATGGTTTAGGGACTATGAATCCTTACTACATACACGCAAATGCCTTCCAGGACTTCAAAAGAGATACAAATCTCCTCTGATAGAGGAATCAAATTTATTCTAATAGGCAGTGACCTTCCTAACTGTGACCTTCCTCACTGATACAATAATCATCTCCATCCTCAGACTAGAATAAAATAGAACACAATTTCATGAATTGCATATTATTGTTCACAATTCTTTCGATTTAACAGATTATTTCAAAGAGAATGATCAGAGTGATCCTGAACCCTCAGGGGACACCACCAGATACTATCAATCTATTAAGAAACACTTCGAGGAGAAAAAAAGTGGGTCATCATCTTTTGTGTCCTCCATTGAAGATGAGCAAAAGCCCCTGTTCTCTGGGATAGCTGATTATCCATCTGTAACAGAGAAAACCACAGAGGTGGACTTTGAAGAAATGGTTCATGCCACAGAAGAAATTCTTATTGACAAAAGAAGCAATTCTTGCAAAGGTAATCTAGCTGATGCTATTTTTTAAATTTGGAGTAGACATCTTTTTTAGTCTAATTATCAAAAATCATTTCCTGAATGGTTCTATTGATTCTTTACATAATATTTACTTTTGCGTTTCCTGAAAGGTTAACAAGAAAAATATTTTAGATCAAAAATTATTATTTCTCAAGAGGATTAATGTAGCTTAATACACTGGCTGTGGGACTGGATTACAGAACCTCCAAAAGGCTATTCCAGGCTTTGTTAATAAATTATCTTGTAACTGAACTTCCTTAGGAAATTCATTTAAACAAACTCTTTAAAATTGCCAACTTGTACTGGACTTCATTGAGTGCCCATGGATGAAAACTGCACTCAAAGCAGTAAAGAATCCCTCAAAGGGTGTTTGATATGCCAGGGTTTGGCAACAGGAAAAAATCCTAGATAATGAGAGCTAGATAAACCTAGTGATGGTTGCACATGCACAAAAAAAAATATATTTTCAGGTAGCTAGTTTCATTCTCTGTATTGACAAGGCACAACTAAAATTAAGTGAAAAAAAAAATCACAATAGCTTGAAAGAATGCTATCCCATTTTGCTGCACATGTTGGTTAAAAGACACCCAGCCCAAATCCTGACTTCCATAAGTAAAACACAAGAACAAAGATTTGGCCTTTTGTATATGACAAATGATCAAAAACTATTAAGAAATCTCAGTTAATTTTACATAGAGTTAAATCACATAATTAAAATTACATCTAATATACTAAAATATTAATTTTCTCAGTGATGTGAAGGGAAATTAATGAAAAGACCCGGATACAATTTAAATATTGCTGAAAGTTCATTTGTAATTGTTTCGGTCTGAAGGGAAGAATTACATATTTACTGTTTAATACTGTTTTCCCCAGCAGTTTGTTTCCATTGAGGCAATTTGACCATTTAACCATCATTCAATAAACTTTAGGCTTTTAGGCTATAATTTTAAACAATCCTAATGATTAATCAGGCCGAGCAATGTATTTTTTACATTTCAATGGTATGAATATGTGAAGTCTGGTCTCCTCAGGTTAGTACTATATAAATCTGCACCACATAAACTTGTTGCATACATACTGCAATTTGAAAGCTTACCTTTCCCCTACCAATAGCCAGAAATGTGTCCTTGCAGCTATAGCAACGTTTTCCAAGGCAACCTATTGCAGATTTTATTTGAGCTAAATTTAGCATGTCTAAAGGTTACATATTTTGATTAAGACCACATTCTTTTTTCCACTTTGTGATCTAGCACTTCTGGTAATGTGCGTGAAAGATCATTACCTTCCTTGTAATTTCCATAAAAACTTCAAGGTCAATAAAATAAGATCAGCTTTGATTGATACATGTTTTAAACTAAATTCTTACTCCTGCTGTTAATTAGAGATTGATTATAACTTACCATAATAGTAGTTATAAACATAACGAAATTTTGAAATAAACTCTGCTTGTATGTATGTATGTTTATAATCCTCATAAATTATGGTACTTTATAAATCTTGAATACTTGTATAAAGCTGCCGCAGTTCATTATCACTGTGACTGATGATATTTAATTATCTTTAGTTTTGTTTTAAGCTTTGGTTATTACTGTCAATGAATGGAGTATGTTAATAATGTATTGGATAATGTGGGCAGAAACTGCATAAAGTTCTCTCTCATAATCCTAAAATGCAACTCTTAATTTTAAAACACATGGCTCTTTTGAGAAGACCTGATAATTTTTCTGTAGCTGGTAATCTATATATTGCAGAAAAATGCTATTTTCTATTTTCAGTTGGTCGTTATTTGGACTGTAAGACTGATTCTTGAATTGTTCAAGTGAACCAAGTTATACATTTATTTATTTAGTTCTCAGTCTAGGATTCTTCAAGCCCTGGAAGACCATAGCTGGTTATAAAGTTGTAACTGCTGTTGGGCTTTTCTGGGGTTACTCACGTATGTGGAAGTACCTAAAAAGTTGCTTAGAACAGTACAATACCGTATCTTATAGTGTATTAACTTGCTTATAGTGTATGAACTTATTTTATGATTTGAGTGCCAATTCATTTGCTTTGTCACAAATTAAATGTTTATTGTAATAGTCTAAAAATACATATTCTGGGACCAAAACCAGCTGTGATTTCCCTGGGATAATCCACGACATTGAAAAATATGTGATTTTGTTGAATGATTTATTGTGTAAAATAACAAACAACTTGGTTTTTACAGGACATTAAAAAGCAGTAAAATGTATGGCCTGTATTTTTAGTTTCTACTCCTGAAATTCACTGCTTAAAAGTAAGTCCACTGGATTTACAACATCCATTGCACCCACAACCACAGTTTAAAATTTTGCCCCTGAATTTGTCAGTCTGCTCCTTTCACTTTGCTGAGAGCTTTCCAGCTTCCTTGGACACTGCAAATTGTGGCATGTGTGCCTGCTAAAACCAAATTACATGCTTCTCTGACACTGTTTTCCTCTTTCCTTCTGTTGGCTCATGTGGCTGAGAAGCTGAACAGGTTTCTGTGTAGCCAAGATGAAATCTCTTTCCCCTTCCTTCTGTTCAGTGCATAAAATCAGTTATAGGTCATGTCACATGAAATTCAAACACTCTCTACAACTCCAGAACACCTTCTACCACCTGCTAACCAAAGATCAGATAATGCAGTAAGCACCTTTCTCTGATAAAAAAGAGAAGAAAGTCTCCTCCTCCACTTGGAGTCATGTAGTGAGAGCTCCCCTTCCTGGCTAAATCTACTTGAAATACTAAATCTGAACAGGAATTTCTTTTTTTTTTTTTTTTCATTTCTTTACTTAGAGCGACACTGCTCAAAGATGTGTTTGAAGAGGATTAGCTAATAGCATTTGGACAAACCTCTCACATGTCACCCACACTGTATTTTTTTCTCTTTTCTTTGAAACATGGCTCTGGCTGCTATGGTTGCTTAGAAAAATTTCACAAGTGTGAAATGAATATGTAACCTATGCTGAGTTATCAGCATGCAGTGCCAAGAGAAGTGTTAGGAGAAGCTCTGAGCAAACCATTCAGGGACTACTGGGGGATGTGGGATTGAAATCCAACTGCTCATACAACAGAGGCTGACGCTTTATAAGCAGTCAAGGATTTTGTCCAGCTGTATGTTGAAGCAGCAGCCTGAGAGCAGTAAGAACTTTCAATATATTCTGTAACTTCATGTAGTTAAATAATTACAAATACAACCCTAATGGGAGTTGTACTGAACAGGTGTTAAAGTTTTAACAGCCTCTTTTATCACAGCAGAGGAGAATCTGAGTGGTACTGAGCAGTTTTTAACTGTCTGTGTGACAACAGATTCACTCAAAGTAACGAAGGCTTGAGGCAGGGGGGGTAGGTGTAGAAAAAGCACTGTTCGTCCTAAATATGTCACCTGTAGTCTCTGCAAAGCTCACAGCAAGATCTTCATTCTGTATCAGATAGGGGTATGTGCAACTAATATATCCCATGATAAATGATTTGTAACCTTTCACCAGCTTGGTGAACAGGAGAAACAGCCTAGAGCCAGGAATGTAAACTAGTTAATAAATGCACAGAGGTGTAAATTAAGCAAATTGAAAGAGGAAGGAGAAATAGCTCAAACCAGAAATCCAAGCAAAAGGAAGGAATGCCCCTGAGTACTGTTTGGATGGTAAGGTGCAGTGTTTGATCACAGAGATCCAAGAATTGGGAGGGACAAGAGGGATGGAATTTGGGCACAGCAGGTACAGGGTGGGGCCTGGAGTAGTCATCATCTTTTTTTTTACAAAGGGCTGGAGATAAATAAATAAATATAAATGAATCATATAAAGAGTATGTTTTTATATACTTTATATATTGTATATACTATATATTGTATATATATTGTATATACAGTATATAAGAATTAGAAGGGGAACTAAATTCAGCTAGCTAGCTGAAACTCTGAAGTAAGATCATAATTATGCAATTCGGCCTTTTTTAGCTTAAAATAAATTTATTTTCTCTATCTTAATCCAAAGTTTTACCTGTAGTTCAAACAGGAAAAAAGAAAAAAAAATTATCATTTACTGTGAAGCTTTGTTTAATTTTAAAGTGATCTCTGACTGACCCAGCAATGCTGAATATTTCATTCTTTTAGGATTCACAAATTATTAAACAAAATGAACTGGCACCTTTCACCCCACAGTACTGTAAGAGTCTCTGAGATATGCTTTACACTACGATGTAAGGGTTGGGTTGGAGACTAGTGATGCTAAAAGCTACATCAATGAAAATCAATTTCCTTTTTGAAAATAATAACCAGTATCCCTTTGCAAGCAGTATGAGCTGCATTAAATGGCCTCTGTCTCGGGAAAAACATAGTACACTTCGCCAACCTTGTTAGGACAATCAGTGTTACAATTATTGGTAAGAAAGGCAGCTGGCTGAGATCTGGCAACTTTCTTTAGAGGGGGCGTTCCAATGCACTGTAATGCATGCCCAGTGCTGTAAATGCAATGCAGCAAGTCATCCTTTTACACCAAAAAGCTAAACAGTAAATACACTTCAATACCACATTCAAGGGCAAGAGAAGAGGTTTTAGCCAGGTCTCCGAAACACACAAAGACGTTCAAGCACATCATTTAATGCACTTAGGTTAGAACAAATATTTCTAATTTCAATCAACAACAAATCGCTAAAAAAAAACAACCTTGAAAAAATTGGGGCTAGATTGGTAAAATAATAGAAAGAAAACTAAAGAAATAGTAGGCATTCAGTGGCAGAACTCTGATGATGCTGACTAGGCAAAGCTGCTTGTTTATCTACAGCTTCAAAATGTTAGTATATTGCTATTGTTATGTTAGAATTTTATAATTTTTGGATGTGACCACTTTTGTCTTTCCTTAAATAGTAAGGACCAGAGAGTTGTTCAGGCAGTGTGCCAGCATACCAATTTGACTTTCAAGGTTTTGAGAGACACTAGTAAGTGGGATGCTTGAGGGGTACCAACCCCTCTCTGACAGTATGTATATGAAACTATACTTTTATGTTGTTTGTTTTTCATCAGATACCACTGATAAAAGAGACTGGGAGCAGGAGAACATCCAGGAGTACCAGGACTCCCCAATTCAGTCAGCATTACCCCATGTTACATGGGGCACCTGTGAAACTGAAAGTGACTTTATATATGGGGAAGTGGAGAATCGATTAGATTTACTTCAAGAACAACTCAACAGGTAAAAACAGAGATATGACCAAAAAAAAAGATATGTGTGAAAGTACATAATACAAGTGATATTAATGACACTACAGGAGGAATGAATTTGCACAGGAAGTTTCCAAAAGCATTCAGATCTTCAGAAGCTCAAAAGTACAAAAATACGCCTGATGGGAGTATCACTTTATTGTCTATAGGTATTCTGTGGAGCCTAAATATCACCTAAGTTCAGTCTTCCAGATTCCTGGAAAAACTTATTCTGGGAATGCTGAGTACAGAATTTTTGATTCATTGCCAGAATATTCATGTCACTTACCTCTAGATACTCACATTAACTACTCTGAATTGCCTTGCAGAAGAGCCTCTCTCCTCGACTGACTGTTTAGGAGACCAACTTTTTAACGAAGAAGCTGTAGTGAGGCACCTAAACTTGTTAAATTTAAATCTTGCCTCACCTAGAATGCTGTTCCCTTAACAGTGATTCCTAGATATTTACATGTCCCCAAAATGACAGTTTTCTGTATCTTCAGTATCTGAAGTACTTTTTCTTTCCTGGAGACCCAAAGTAAACCAGCTGCCTTGTTTAAAAAAGACAAATTCCCTTTTTGATGCATTAACTTATTTTGCAACTGTGTCTATAATAAGACAGACATGGGAGTACGCCAAGGCAAAATACTTATACCTGTTACAACAGAAAACAGAGGCTTTCTTTGTCAGAATCCATTATTACCTTTGGTTAGTAACATGTCTCTTCCCTCTCTCTTTTGCTCTCTGATATACTACTCTGCTGCCAGCTAAGCAGCATGGCTTATAGCATCTTAAAAACATGGTTACTGAATTTTGATCCATCCTACACTATAATTTACCATGTCATTTCATTTAATTTTAAATTGCCCTATGCTCAGGTCTGTGGCTTTTTTACTATTTTCGTTCTGCAATTCCACTACTTTCAATATTTTTCCATGACAAATACTGTGACACGCACTCAGCCCTAATTATACTTTAGTAGCTCTTCATTGGCATTCTGTGCTGTATATTTTAGTAATCAGTTTAAAGCCAGGTTAACTGCATGTTGCTTCCTTCATCTACCATAAGCCAATAAAACCATAGTATTTTTCATTTCTGAATACTACATAGTACATTAAAAAGACATTTTTAACATATAAGCCTAAATTGCCGTAACTTATAATTGCAGTAAAGTCAAGTAATCTAAGTAACTGTAAATGTCACATAACTAACAGTTGCATGTTCCCCATCAACAGTGTGTAGTCTTTTGGTTACATTTCTTTTCCTGAAATCTTAAGCTCTTGAAACTGAAGTTCTAGCTCAAATTTACCCATAGTTTTATTAAATTCTTATGCAAGTTCTCAGTATTTTTTTGAGTGAGAAAATATCATTATTGCTGATAAACTAAGATTTAAATTGTTATGGATTTTATTAAGTCATTTTATTCTTTAACTCTTCTAATGTTTTTAAAGCTTTTCATGCTTTCAGGATTTTGGGCCTCGCTGAGTATTCTATGAGTGTAAAAGACAGTATTCTATCCTGCTTATGTCAGATCTGACCTGCTGGACTCAAAAACAGGGTCACTTCTTCCTGGCCTTTTCCATGCCAAGTTAGAGGCTTGGCATAACACTCAAATTATTAAATGGATATAGAAGGCTGGAAAGCCATTGCATGAGGAATATGTTCCTAGAGCTAGCTCTGTTTCTCCTCTTTAAGCAATTGGAATTTCATGGAGGCTGTAGGCCAAGCATCTAAGGTTCTCCTGTTTGTTCATCCTTGGGTGGCATGACATGGACTTGTTCTAAATTTTGGAGAAAGGAGGGAGAAGTTACATATGCAGTGATGATGAATAAAGACTACCAGAGGTACTCTTTGATTTGAAGTACCAGGAAACTCCCATCAAGTTCTAAAAAAGTAAGGAGGGAGCAATTTTAGAGTTAATGCAAAGCCAAAGACAATTGTTGATGCAAGTCCTCCAATGCTAAATCCCTTTTATCCACTGAGATGTTAAGGCCCAGGTTTAGCCGATGGAAGCTCTCTGGATGGTGGCATGCTGCTGCTGCTGCAGTATTTTCCCCTGTGGCATCAGCACCATGCTTGTATGAGATCAGCAAATTTGTAAGTAGCAAAGAACCCAAGGGAGCTGAACGAGAGGGCGAGTAGGGCATGATTGACTGTAACATCCGGGTTTGGGCCTTTCTTTATGAGAGCTGATGCCACAGAACCAGCTTCTCCCGATAAAGGAAGAAACAGCATCCTAAATATCCTTTGGTCATACCTTTCAGATTAATTTCATAGATGCTTTTATAAATAAATGACACAGGCAATGGACAACTCCAACATGATAAAAAATAATATCAAACAGTGAAGGACCTGGTGAAAGCAAAAATCTGTCAGCACAGGATCGGTTCTGCTGCTGTAGGGAGTCCAAGTAGTAACATTCACAACATTAAAGGCTGCTGACAAAGATTTGTTGACTCTGTCAGAAGATGAGTTGCAATACAGGAGGCTGTGTATCTGTACTACAGTTTGTCACATAGCATGTTCTGCAGCCTTCCAGCAGCTGGGGGGGCACCATAGGCATTACCTATTGCTGAGTTTGTCGTGGATCTTGGCAAGACCATTTGAAAATCATTTCAGTGCTATGGAATTGTAAGTATGAACAACATAAGCAGCTCAAGTGTTTCAGCAGTCATATACAAATTTATGAAAAGGGAAAAAAAGACAAAAAAGCTACTAAATTTGTACATCAGAAATGTTGACATTAAGTCTGAGGCCTGAATAAGTCTGAATAGATTTTCACAGTAAGGAAACTTGGGCTGGTTTTTTTAATGAACTTGAAAGCATCTTTCATTTTCTAACTGTGGAAAAACACAAATGTGGTTTTTTTGCTTTTTTCAGTGCATTGTATTAGCATTGGGAATGTCAGAATTAATTGTCAGATGCATCAGAAATAGCATCCCATCTTCAGCCAGTACAAATCAATTTAGTTACAATGAAGAGAGTACATTTATTACGGTCAATTTCAGCCAAAGACCTGGTCCCATGTTACTTTTTGTTGCAAACGTAAGGGACAGTAATGAACTCATTCTTAATGTAGCAAAAAGGATCGGAGACAAGCATGCAACAAGATATGTTCTGCAAAGGAAAGGGAGAGACAGCAAGCTTTGGAAGGGCTCAGTACTCCCTCTTCTGTTCTTTCCTATTTAAGACATGGTCATGTCATAACAAGCAACAGCTTGCTTTATTAACAAGCTGCAGGTCCCTCTTGAATGCATCTGTAATCAGTACGTTAAAATATACCTATTCCTGACCATGAGTTGACTGATTTTGTGTTACTTCTTTAGGCTTGAATCCCAAATGACTGCTGATATCCAAACCATCCTGCAGCTTCTGCAAAGGCAGTCAACGCTCATTCCACCTGCCTATAGCATGGTGACTGTAGGTGCAGAGTATCAACAGTCAGCAATCCGGGTGATACAAAAGCTTCAGCCTGCAGCATCAATTAAAACAGACAGAAGTTTCAGTCCTTCATCTCAGGTGTGTACATGTCCAATGAGATCAAAAGAGGTTTGCTAATCTTTTTAGCTTATGATGGAAGAAATGCATACCAATCTAGGTGCTTGTTCACTAGTTTAAGGAATGTGAAATTATTATTTTGACCTAGCACCTCCACAGTGGACTTGGACACCATAGTTTCAGCGGCCACATTTTCTGTGAGGGTTGTAGAGATCCATAAAAAATCTTATAATCGGACTGATTTACTTAGTTATCACGCTCTTCGCAAAAGTTAGCAGAAATGACAAATACTAGACATGGGGGTAAACCACAAACACTTTCCAAGCATCAGACCTGCCTGCATGGGTGCTTCTGCCACAGATCCCATTCGTGAAGTCCTGAGAAGCACCATGACTATGTTTTCCTCAAGGTACAGGCCAGACAAGTCTAGCTGGTGGAACATGATGGGTATACAGATATGGAAATAGGTAGGGCTAAAGCCATTCTTAGTCCAGTCCCTTGCTACTGCTGGAAATATGAACATACAGAGCTGTGACATACCTGCGTTTCCCAATACATGTTTTCCACCCCACTTCTGTTCAGGAAAAATTTGATGATTTTCCAAATTTGTTTGGGATTTCTGGAGTTTAACAGCTGGGGCAGAGATGTGGCATATTATTTCCAAACAGGCTTCTGCATGTCTAGAAATCCCAAATCAGTCATGTAGCGTACGATTAGTAAATCCAGCATGCTTGGCTGTGTCAGATTCCTTGTGCGTATGCTGAAACACACATGAGCACAGTAAGTCCAACACATCCAGAAGGCATCTGTTCGCATGCATAAAGATTATCAGGGCAGCAAATGCACAGCAGTAGTTTTCAGAAGTGTAAACCCACCGTGCATATATCTGCACAAAACACATACACATATCTCTGTCTGAACAGAAATATGGCCACCCTCTGCAAACATCAGCAGGCGCACTTCACACTTCACACAAATTCCAAGTTTAAAAGTGAAGGAGAACTGCGTGCTGAGACTGGAATCCAAATGGTTATAATATTCAGAATGATGCAATTCCAGAGTCATGTTCTGAAACAAAACTGCCAATTCAAGAATGTTGAAATCCGTACTCTTAGATTGAGTCTCAAGAATATTCAGTCCTTCAGAAAGGGCTATTCCTATGCGTATCTCGATGGCATATGAGCAAGTCTGAGGCAGGGACAAGATATCCAGGCTTCTACAATTAATCAACGGAATTGCATTCAATTACATTAAATCAAATGCAGTACCATGTAAAAATACTTCAGTACACGGCTTCATTTTCAAACATGGTTTTCCAGCAACCATCTGAATGTGCTAATTTTGAGCAGAACAAGAGCCTGGAAGAGACCGATTTAATTATTACCATCTTGTTTCTTCTCCTTCCTTCCAGTGTCCTGAATTTCTAGACCTTGAAAAATCGAAACTTAAATCCAAAGAATCCCTCTCAAGTGGAGTGCATCTTAACACAGCCTCAGAAGACAACCTGGCTTCTTTTTTAAATGAAGAACGTGACCAGTCTGTAGAGTGTCCCCCGCAGCATTGTAAAACTTATCTCCAGCCAATTAGGCACCCTTCCTTGCCAGAATCTTCACTAAGCACTGCAGGAATCTTGGGTCTTCATAGGCATGTTTCTGATCCTGGTCTTCCTGGGAAATAATACTTTTATACTACTACTTCACATAAAGTTGTAAGTGCTTTTAATGGCTGTTTTTTCCTTTTTTTTGTATTTAAATCCTCTATACTTGACTCAGGGGCTACAAGGAATATACCGTTATATGCAAAAGTACTGTATATTTTCCTAAATCTGAAGCTTGTAAGGTAAAGTTGAGCAGTTCTGATGTAAATATATATATATATACACACACACACTAACTGTATGTTCCAAATGTAAAACTGCCAGCATTCTCAAGGCACCTTATATTTTTATTTTTTTTAAATAACATGCATGTTCTAAAATTACAGTTTACGTTGCATGGAGATTACCATTTACTGCTGTCATGGAAATAGTATTTTATTGTGGATATGTCGTCAGAGCAAATAGGAGACCAATAACAATAATTCATATAGAAAAAACTCCTACTCGACCAAGCTAAAGTTCAACCAAAATCTTCTTCTAGCTCACTTCTGAAAATTGATTTATCTTTCTTGTAGTGAGCTTTTTACAATACACCACAGTGATTCTGAATCTAGAGAGAGAATAAGGTAACCGAGTCTTCTGAGTTTGAAACTCTTAGGACAGAGAAACCAGCCTCCTTCCAAACCAGTCGAAGTAGGGCAGTGTTTTAACAGACGGGAAAACCCTGCCACATGCTGGGAAGTTTCACCATAGGTCGCATCCACAAAACTGCATTAATTGAACAATTTGTTTCCAGTACTTTTCTTTAAAAAAAAAAATTACATCATAGAAATTAGCTGTCATGAGCAGGCAGGTACTCTTCATCTGTCACACAAACATAATCAAATGCAATAAATCTAATTTCTATATAATACAGGAGACTGTGTTCCTTTTGTTTGATACAAATTATTAACAATCTGTTTAATTAAAAATAGTTTATACATTTTTGATTTATAATTATTAGGGTGGTTGTTTGCAGTTACCTGTTTTTACTGACTGGCCCCTCTACAATGATCCTAGATAGGCTATGTACGTATGTGGACACACACATACGCCACGCACACATTCCTGTATGTATGCATGTGCGTATTTTATATATGTACATATGTGTGTACGTATGTGTGTATATATTAATATACAGACATACACACAACTGTGTGTATATACCTACACTTACATGTAGGAGTATAGATATAGAGCTATATATATATGTATATATGTAAAATCACTTTCAGGAACAATTGTAAACTTTCTTATTACAAAATGAGTAAGCTTAGCTTGTGTCCAAAGCTGACTACATTAGAATAAAATGATTTAAGGTCCATAGGCTTTAAATACAGTATGTACTGTATGTGCATAATGCTTTGTGAATACTTAGATTTAATTTTATTAAAATATTATTCTGCTTCAAATGTTGTGTTTATTTTAGAAGGAACTGACCTTTTTATTACTGTTTTTAAATATTTAAAAATGTTCACATGATTTTCTAATCTTAAAGCTTTAATGTGAAATTCCTCTAGGAAGAGAACTGGTTTCAGAAAAGCATGTAACCCAGTTAGTGGGGGAGCAGTTAAATTTCAACTAAAACCAAATTAAACCCTCTGTTCTAAACCGGTGCTAGAGAGTAATGCAATAGTGGTCAACCCTCAGATTAATAGATACATATATTATATGTTGGGGTCAGAATGATACATAACGTTTTTAGTCATGCACATCCAGTAGATAAACCCAAGGTGGCTGAATCTTCTCTCATTTAAAATTAGCGTGTTGAGCTACTGAGCAAGGCTCTGCTTTACCTTTGCATACAAAGATACAAAAATGAATTAACTGAATACCTTTGTAAGTGAAAAGAGAAACCAACCCTTCCCATACAAGGTCAAATTTTCTTCTGCCTCACGCTACTGTTGATTGTTGAAAGGTCCAAATGCTACAACGTGCTGACTGCTCTTCCTTCTACCGTGATGACGGGAGGTCTGCGCTGCTTAGTGCCTTGCAGGATCAGATCCTAGGTGACAGCATCATTGGGCCAGTCAGAATCTCTGCCTGCATACACTCCATTGAAACAGGAGTGCTGAATAACAAAGTGAAATAGCTTCTGCTTTTTTTTTTTTTTAATAGCAAGCATTAACAACTTTGCTCTATCTCAATCTAGTAACTAATATTAATGTCTGTTGCAAAGAACAAGCTAGCACATTTTCTAAAAAAGTATTTGTGGTTATGCTGCATTTAAAACAGTCTGGTATAAATTAAAAATAAAATTAATGAAAAAGTATAATGCATGAGCATTGCTTTACAAAATGCCTTTTGTCCAATTTTATCACTTGATATTTCACATTAATGCAAAGAGACTGAGCAAAACAGGTGGACTGGGGAAGGAGTGCTGAGGAAGAGGAAAAGCGACAACTATTTCAATTAGTCCGAGTGAAGGAAAAGCTCCATCCCTTACTCCTTGGCTCAAAGAGGCTTTGTTCCTTCCTTTCTCTTTGCCTGTATTTATCGAGAAGAAAAATCTCAAATGGGGGCAACTAAGGGAGACTTTGCAGTTATGGAGATTCTAAGCTCCCTAGACATCTGCCAATGAATGAAGAACAAAACACGGAAGATGACAACTTGGTTGGCAATACTCCAGCTGCCCCTTCCTTGCCAAGAAAGATCTGCCTTCTCAGATACCTTCTTTTCTTGTTGAGGTACCGTGAAGCAGATGAAGACCCACTGCTTCAAGCTTTTTTCTTCTAGAGACAGGTACAAACCATTGTTTTTGGAAATGTGTTAATTTTCTAAACAGCAAAAATTGTCTCGCTTATTGTTTGGGGTTTTTTTCCTGGGCAGGGTTCCCTTTAAGCCCAGTCTGTTTCTGACTTGATAGAAATGGGTCTGTGTTATCCAAATCAAGCTGGGAATAACGTAAGGGTTGCGTACCCACACATCACAATACACAGCTGTAACATATCCATAGAGGCTTTCAGGACTTTAGGAGATAAGTCTTGGTCTTGCTTGAGCTTAGGAACACTCATCTTGGCTATTTACATTTAAAACCTGTGACTACAAATATGTATAAATTATAACTTGTAGATACAGAGAAGTATCCTGGAAATTCAAGAACAGCTAATGTAGCTGAAGTATCAAAGCAATTGGGACAATCACTCCAAATGTGAGAGGTGAGATGGTACAGAGCAGAACTCTCCATGAAGTCCATTAGCTTCCACCAGCTGTGGGTCTAGTCCAATGTTTAAAGCAAACGATAGTGTTGCTTTTCAATATTTAAGCTGTGCAGCAACCTGCACCATTTGCATGTGCATGTCCATCTACATGCACAGATTTACAGTAATACACATAAATCACGTGTCTTGACCTACCTAACTCTGCTGTTTCCAGGAAGCATGTGACCAATTGCATGCTTTTCTCTCCTTTCACGTTCCCACCCTTTGTTCACTCAGCGAACACGTGTTTTCTGGTCCCCCACCTCACAGCTGCTGCCCATGGATGAACCTGCCTTCCCTTTTCCTGCTGCAGATTGTGTCCTAGCAATCTCCTCTCTCTGGTGAGCGCAGGTCACTCATCAGAGCTTCCGCGTGACTCACCAACATTGTAAGTAACATCCAAAAAGCTGAAAAGCACTGCTTCGCATGGCCTCTGGCTGCCTGCTTGGGTAAAGCAACTTGAGTTTTGCCCACAGGTGAATTCTGTGTCCTCCCCTTTGAGAGCTGCTGAGCTAGCCTGGACGCGAACAGAATAGTGAGAAACTGCAATAGCAGCATAGCGGAAGGCAGGATTCCTCGAATGAAAGTTGTACCTAACACCACACCTGCACATTAGAAGCTTTGATGCTTCTACACTCTCCTGTTAAATATTCTTACACTGTGAACAGATGTCTACGCTAGTATTTAAGGTTTGACACTTCATATGTTGGCTTAAATCTGAAATAATTAATTCCAATGAGCCAGCAGTTATGTGTTATCACATTTTTCATCAGATTGGGAATTGGGTCTAGTGGGCACCTCCTCTCCATTCATCTACAGAATGATTTTTTCCCCATATACTGAGCTCAGTCTTAAACAGAGCAACAGCTTGTGGTTTTAACAATACTTCTGCAGACACAGCAATTGGCTTTTGGATGTTTCTAAAATGTTTTTGTGGCAATAATAGCATAGTGGCATTTTCAATATCACAGTAACAAAAACTGACTTCATTAAAGAAAACCTAAGAATTTTTCTCCACAAAAACTTCTGCACAGGTTCCTCAAATGCACCACATAGGTGTGATATATTTCAAGCTAGTTGTACTGAGAAATAACACATTGCAGTTTGTAATTCATTAGTACATCGCCAACTTTAAATACTCATCATTAAATACTTTTTACATTTTGGGAGTAGTATTATAGACATATTTTCCTCCTTCTTACATTTTTCAGAATCTGAAATTGATGGTATTTGGCCACAGCAAAAGCAAATGGCTTCTAAAAGGCTACAACTCCCCAAGTTCTTAGTTCCTGTAGAGGACTACAATTATATTCAGTCACCTGGAATTGACTAAAATCCAGTAAAATTTTGACAATGAGAAAAATGATGAAAATGCACAGACAGTATTTTTGAAAAAGCATTATTCATTATGCTGACATTGTACACGATTTTAGCATCTTCTGACTGTCGTATGTGAAGTTCTGCCGCGTTTTGTTAATTAAGAGATTAGGCACAATGAATTTCTAGGTAGCAAAGACTTAACTGATCAGAACTCAAAAAACTGAAAGCTGCTGCTTCCAACGAATCTCAGTTTCTAGCTAATGGCAAAGCTATTGTAAGACAGTCTTCCTTGGAAAAACTGTTAAGATTAACTTCATCTGTGGACACTCCAAGCATGACTCGCACTTTAGTTATTTAAGGTTAAAAAAAAAGCCCGCATAGTTAAACTGGCATCAAATGTTGATGCATGAAGCAGAAAAATCTGTTCTGCTCAATACACCAGGTTTTTTTAGTTTTTTCATTCAGACAGGCTTTTAGAACAGGGTAATTCTATTCTTTTAGCATTCTTTCAACCTACATGAAACCAAGCCATTAAAAAAGTTTTAGTAAAACGTATGATATCCACAAGAGCTTAAGGATAAGCCTCATAGCCAGAAATAAACGGTAGATATCAAAATTTAGTATCTTTTAACATCCTAATCCTTCACAGAAGGTTAGTGAAGACATGAGACAAGCCTAATCAAAGATAACTGCAATTCAAACGTCAGCATTTACTCCGCGTTTTGAAACCTGTAGTTGCCAGGTATTTCCAAGAATGAGAAAGTGGTGGCCCAGCAGATGAGACATAGGAATTCACACAGCGGGTGTTACATTCAAGGAGGCAGTTGGAGGCAACCAACCACCCCTCTTCAGTTCTGATTCTCAGAGTTTAATCTTCTCTTTCACCGAGACTGACATTTCTGAGGCTCAGCACCCGTAGCACTGAGCTCTTCTGAGAAGGAAGCAACGCTTGTCACTGAGCCCTGCTACCATGCAGGCTATACATTCACTGCACCGCGTCTGTTGCAGAGTAAGGAACTTTGCTTGTAGGAAATTGCTGCCAAATTAATCTTGTGCTATCCTTGGTCAAGTCCAGATTAATTATGTTCAAGTCAGAGAGAGCTGCCCTCCACTTCTGGACAAACAGAGCCTCCGGATTCGGTATGAGTTAACAGCGGTGTACTAAGGGCATTACAGTGACCGACAAAGCAGGAAACACGGACCTGGTGCCTGTATTCACTAACAGGAGCAACTACAAAGTGAATTAAAATGGGTCTGATAAGCGAGGTCTGTCTGCTGAGGCTACCTGTTTGTGGGTTTGGGGTTTTTTGTTTGGGTTTTTTTGATATATTTTTTTAATTATTATTTTATTTTGGTTTGTTTTTAGACTGTGATTTGCGACGCTATTCAAACCCACACCGTTACTTGCAGCTGCTCCACAAGGTTGCAGTCATGCATTTAGTAAAGTTTCCAGAGTGGGTGGGGGATTTCCCCCCCCCTTCCTTTTTTGCACCCAAACGAAAATGCAAGCTCAACACTCCCTGTTAGTTTACTCTTACCTCATTATCACTAATGCAAACCCCACTAAAATACAGGGGGATGCACTTGTTCGATCTGTAGTATCTAGCAGCCACACACAATAAGCAACGGACCTAGTCTCACTTTCAAATTTAACGTCAATTTTTTAATGAAAATACTGGTAAATTGTAAAATTGATTCAGACTGGAGACAGACTTGGTATGCAGCCATTGGCATATTTTCAACAGCTGTCCAGACACAAAATTAATTTTTAAGTAGCTTCTTCCTTACCTGGAATAAAAAGAGCATGGAGAAGGGCCTTTAACGTGATTACCCTGAACCTAAAATTTCCCTCAGTTTTATTAGGAATGATATGTACTTATGTCATACAGCAGTCCCGGTGGCACTTATATACTACATCTACTCTATACATCTTTTTTTTTTTTTCCCCCTAGACTTGAAAAAGAGTGTATTAGAAATTAAACAGCAAATAGCTTAATGAGAGAAAAAATAAACAAGATCCACAGAATAGATCACCCATGAAAATTAAGACCCAGTTTTATCAATGACACTAAAGGAGCATGTCCCAGAGCTCGTAATTGCACAAAGGCATCGCTATGGCAAGCTTGCTTTTTCTCACTGTACCTCTATGTATGAGTAGTAGCTAGAACTGCATTATTAATGAAGAAACATTTTTCTTCATCTAGCTACTTGGGGGTTTTTTAATGCCCACTGGGGAAGTTCTTTGATTATTAATGAATGCAGAATACGGCTATTCTCTTTGGAATGGAAATTAGATGGACCAAATTAAAGCCTCCCACAGGAGGCATTTGCCCCTTTTATGCATTATTTACATTTTTTATACTGGAACTTTATGCTATTGTAAAGTTGGAAATACAAAGAAAGCTTTGAAAACTTAGTCTGGATAAATACTTCACTACTATGAGCTGTAGCAAATCCTGTTTGTATAACAGGTTTTTGTATAATGCAGTTAATATAAGTTATTATTTTGCTTTCAGAAAAAAATCTCCCGGAAAATTGTTTACTGTACAAATAAAAGCACTTGTACACTGCACATATATCCAGTATTTTATATGACCAAGAAAACTTATTTGCAAGAAATCTAAATATGCACAAATAAATGTAATGCACTATTTCAGTCATAAGCGACAGGATGTGAACACTTCATTTGTGACTGACTTGAATTTAGTTACTATAATGCAAACATCACTAACAGGGATCCAAAAAGGTTGAATATATCTGTACCAAAAACAATGAGCAAAAAAAAATTTTAATTATATTTAGTATACACATAACACCATGGGAATAAGCGTAAAAGCACAGGATTACACAGGACACCACTCACTGGCTTGAAGCACACAGAACAGAGACACAAAATTAGACCTTTTCAGAAAATCCTATGCAAACGGCAATCTCCATGTATCATATTGACCTTCATCCCTCAAGTGGAACTGGAAGTTGTATCCATGTCTACTCTCTCTAACTTCACCGACTGAGGAATTCAAAAATCTAACATAACATCTAGTTACAAAATCTGGGTTATAAAGCTGACAATTGCTATCCATTGAGGCGCAAATTTTCACATGATATTTTGATGAAAAGTGCTGTCTAAGTATCTGTCTTCAAGCCAGACACTTCCATTGCTTGAATTATTTTCTTTTACAGAATTTAGAGTGAATCATGGAATGGGTTTAGCATGCAAGACCTATTCAGCAAGTGATTTTACTGATCCAGATGCATAGCCATTGAAAGCTTTTGAGACAAGCTGAGCTCTTAAAAAGAAAAAACAAACCAAACAAACAAAAAAACCCCAAAAAACCCCAAACAAACCCAAACAAACCAGAACACCACACCCACAGATCTCCTTGGGGAAAAGCCTTAGGTGGAATTATAAAAATACTATCAGTTGAAGGCCATTCCAGCTGTATTCAAATAGTATTATCTGAGCTTGCCTCACAAAAAAAACACTGTCTTGCAACAAGCTGGAGCAGTAAGAAAGTTTTACCTAGAACATTTTGGCTTTTTAATGGAGTCCACTGATCTAGTTTCTCCAAACCAGCAGAATTTTTCAGAGTATGCCATCCGAGACTGTATGACACTACTAATCAAAAAAACGCATATGGCATTTAGGGTATCTGATGTTTTATTTGTGTAAGCAAGCTACCCATCTATAAGACACAGCCTATTACATATGACCATAAGCTTTTCCTTTTCATTAAGCTCTTGAGCTTAACACAGAAATTTACTTGCCTGGAATTATACATGTACAGATAAAAAAAGCCATGCTTCTAAATATAGTAAAATGCAAAAGATATTTATTGCTGCGAATCGTGCACTTAAAAATCGAAGTATTCACTCAAAGCACGTTGTCCCATTAAGCAGGAAGGTTAAAAGCTCTACAATAGCTTCCATTCACAGCAGCTCTTCCAAACATGAACTTTGACAGGTTGATCCTCTTTTCCTCCAGCAGTTCAGCACTCAGAATGCCATGGTGCACTGCAAGGACTAGAAGAGGAAGTAGTAAGCAAGTCAGTGTCTGGAGATTTTGGAAGTGTGACAAGTACAATTACACTAACCATCAGCAAGATGCAAAAGGAATGGCCTACTTCGATCCTGACAGATGGAGGGACCCACAAATTCAAATATTAGAAATAACTTATCTACTAGATGAAAAGCATTCACAAAATTGTATGAAGAGATAGTCGAGGCTGTTTCTGCTTTTGGGTTTTTAGCAACAAAACCAATTCCTCAATCTCACTTCATAGTATTAGTTAGAGCATGCCCAAAAATTATTTAGCCAGCTGAACAGTTCACATCTTGCTACCTACATTCTACTGGTAACTTCCACAGTCTACTGTGGTGATCCAGCAATAACGTCCCATAGCAATAAAGTAGTTACTCCACTAACAAGCAGGACTATTCACAGTAATAACCTGCAGTAGAAGAGCAGTGAATATCAACTAAAGAATTATGCTTTCAATATTAAGATGCAAATTGAATTATATGTTAATACTAAGATAAATGTTTTTTACAGATCTTTTGATGATTTCATTACAGTTGCACACACCATCAGGAATGATGACCATACCTTTATCTTAATTTTCCTTTTGAGAAACTGTGAAAGTTTAATGGAAGCTCCGATTCCTAATGCTGATACTGCTGGTGGTCAGCTTAACATGAATGAAGCAACTCTGTAAAATTACAAAGTGCAAGACATGCAAATCAAAAAAAGCAGTTATACAAATAACAGGCCTCCATAATCAGTACCTACAACCCATTATAAATGCTCAAACAAAACTAGTATTAAAAGTTATCCGTTTAAGAGAATTTAAAATTCAAGTTTCTCATAATCACCAGAGGTTCAAAGTGATACCAAGATTCCACTGAAGTCCTAGTATGTGCAAGGATATATCCTACATGGATATCATAATTCTGCAAGTTTCTAATCTGAATGCTGAAGGGGTAATTAAAAAGCAAAAGAATCAGAAGTTTGTAATTGGTATTATTTTTAATAATTAGTTTCAGCCAAGACAGTAACCATGAATTCATTTTTTTTAATCCAATTTTAAAAAGAAACAAAAAACATTCAAGTAGCCTGATACTAAACACACACACACCCTTTTTTTTTTTTTTTTTTTTTTTTTTGAGTCACTCTACTACAGAACCAATTGATACATTAACTTACAGTCTTGGAGTCGCCTCCTTACCATCATCATTTAATTCTGAAGAGTGACAGAATTAGATTAGGCATAAAAGCCCAGTCTTCTCAACTTTGCACCTCAGAAGGCAAGGCAGTGGTGGTAACCACTCTTTAACATTGAGCTATACGTGCCTGGCTGCCATAGCAAAACACTCAGTATCTTACAATAATAGGTTCCTGACTCCAGACTGCATTAGGTCTCTGCAGTTTTTCAGCATCTACTTCGCCATCCTATAGAACAAACGCACACATTTGTCACAGTTGACAATTCACATTTAACTTGCAAAAAATATCAGTGATTTTTAATGCATTAGATTACCTGTAGCATTACATGTTAAAATGTTCTTACATTATTAAATAGTCACTATAAGAGAAAAGCGCCTGATCTAAACTGGAAGCAGTAAGCAGAACTCACTGCTTAAAGCATATCAACGGCAGTGAGCAGGTAAACAGGTAATTAAACATCCACTAAACATATTCAAAAACACTATCAAAGTTATAGCATTTTCAAATGTAAGATTTACATGTGAAGATAATCAGCAAGTTGATTAAAATGACGACACCTTTGTTTTCAATACTTAGTATCCAAATTATTAGCATTTCCACTTTGAAATAATTAATAGATGCTTTTCCTTTTACCCCTCAAATCTCCTCTTGTTATTCACCTACTGCAGGGATGTTAAGCAGAAACAGAAGCACTGAGGTTCAGAGCCTACGTGATTTAAAATATAAAGAGAAAAAAAGAAGCCCCTCTAATATAAAAATGAAGGTCACTCACCTGTCACTGGAGATCTTCCAATACATTGCTTCTGCAGATCTATGTTCTTGAGAAGGTGCGTGTTGACACCTCAGAAGCCAGAACCATCTCGTAACCTGTGGGGCTGCGCACATGACCTCTGTGAATCCTTGCCACCTTCCATTGCTCTTTTTCCCCGTACTGAACTCCTGAATTCCCTGACTATTACTCCTTTTAACATGTGACATTGCAGTGCTCATATTACCATCTGTAAGTCAAATGAATGTTAACGCAGACTCCTGGAATACAACAACTCCTATCACTATCTATTAACAACATTATAGAAATATCTACAGTATTTAATACTTCCTTTTCACAAAACACCATGTAACTTTTCAAAGCCAGCACATCCCATACATATCTACAAAAAATAGGTTTAGTCGCACAACATGTATGAGCCTGCCCTCTTTACTTTAAAAATTGTATGACCTTAAAGAACATAAATGTCAGATTTGGGACCTCATGCCAGAAGAAATACCTTGCAAAACACGCATCAACCATTCTGGAAACTCCAGTTCCTTGGGATGCTAACCTGGGAAGTTATATGTCTGCCTTATACTTTTCCAGTCAAGCTCCATATGCAGTACAGAACAAAGTCAATCAAAATCCTAGTCTCAAAAGTTTCACAACTGGCTTTTAAGGTTCTGTTATCTGCATACAGAATTATAGCACTAACACGTATAATAAGGTACAGCGAACCTGAAGAAGAAACATTATTTTGAGATGGCAGTGAGAATCTGAACATGAACTGCCAACATATTTTGATTAATTTTATCTTATTAAACAGCAACATGTCTATCAAGTCTGTAGTACTGTAAACTCTACTGTCACCTATAATTATAATTATCGTTGAAAACTGTACATTTTACCTGAAGAAGAATGATTATCACCGGGAACATCATGCTAAGGTATTTCTACTGAAGAAAAAAAGCATGAAACAATACTAGGGTTGTTTTCACAGCTGATTATATAGTTATATTGTTTATATTATCTTACCTGTCCAGCAATAGCACTGAAGTAAGTCAACATGGGGTCAGCAGCAGCAGAGTAAGTGCCAGCATATGCAGAACATCCAGAGCGTGCACCGTGAGGCATATTTGGTACCACTCCTGGCACTAGCTGTCCCATTGTCACTGGCATTCCAGGCATCTGTAACTGTGATACTTTAGGAGAAAGAAAAAAAAAAAAAAAAAAAGTTCAGTATCTTCACCTTGATAGCCTGAAATGCTTCAACTTTACAAAAAAAAATGTACCTTATGCATGATTAAGAAATACCTGTTGCACTGTTTATTTCAAAAAATAAATCCGTTTCAGACTCAGTCCTACAACTGGATTTATTGTTAAATGACCTCCATTTAAAGGAGTTTTGAGAACACTTGGTGACAAAACAGAAGAGTACAACTCCAGATACACTTCCACACACCTTTGACTGCATTACCAAGGAAGCTTTCTAAGGAAAAAAAAAAAAAAAAAAAAAGTTATATTATACTGCTAGGTTTTGTTTTCCTTTGGAGGTTTGTGGGTGGAGGTGGTTTTGTTTTTAAACAGATATCTTGTGGGCATTAGCGATATTTCTGCAGGACACTGTAGTCATTATTTTAGCTACTCTAATAAAATTTTTAAAATGCAGTTCTGAACATTAAGTTCTAATCATCTTATTTTCCCTGCATTTGCTATTGGATCAGTCTTTCCTTTTCAGTGTTAAACTGTTTATTCAGTCACTCATCTATGCCAGGATTTCAAAGTACTTTCTTTTTATGTGGGTACCACAACAGGTGGCAGGGATTCCCTTCTTCAGGCTGGGCCACGTACAATTTGAAGTGGCTTTGAGTACCTGAGAACTACAATTTTATGAGCAGCTTATAGATTTTATTGTGCTGATATGTTGCCCTTACTTATAACAGCAAAGTAAAGCTTAATTTACCTATATTTAAACATGGGATGTTTTATCCAAGCATTTAAGTGACTAAGAAAAACAAAATACAATCACAGAGTTGAAGTTTTCCAGATACAATAACGCAAGGCTTGTCACGCTACACAATCACCCAAGAGGAAAGTCGGAGTTACAGCAACCAACAAGAAAGTGACAGAACACAAAACCCACGGCCTTGTGAAAATAAACACTGCACTGAACTAGTTAGATCAGCTAGTCTTCGGGAAAACAGAAACAGGCATCTTTTTTGTCCCAAGTTGCCAGTGTTACTCCTTAGCACAGCTGCAAACAGCTCCTGCAGATCACGTATAAAAAAGTATCTTTGTCATATTGCAGAAGCAGTCTCAGATCTATAGTCCTGAAAGAAGCAAAGCCCAACAAGCCATCACTGCCACTATTATCATCTGTGCCAGTTTTGTAACAAGAATAATTTTCAGCTGTAGCACTGAAAGGCAATTTCAAAGGCACATAAGACATTTTAGGATCCCCAAATACACAGTATCAATATTTAAAGATTTAATTTTAACTGACAATGACAAAGGAGCACACAAAGGTCCAGTTTGCTTAAGCAATACAGAAGCTGCTGAACACCAGTGTCACGAGAACTAAGCAACAAGCCTCTCTAGTGACTGTATTTACACTGAGTAGCTAAACAATTTAGAAAAATATTTTTACTTCTTACGCAGCAACCAGAAGTACTTGAGCAGCTTTCCTTTTGCTCAAAGACATGTAATGCAAAGAGCATCCAATTCTTACACTGTTATCTTTGTGCTGTAGTTGTTGTAAGCGCTTTCCCATTTTCTAACAACTACTAGTAGTGTTTCCAGCTGTACTGTTAGTCCACCCTAGAATGCTATTTTTACAAAAGGTAGCGTAGTGCCCATGACCATTGCAGCCCCCCCACTGGGCACAAGAAACACCAAATACGATACAGCTTTTTTTTGCAAAAGGGCAATAACCACCTCAAAAGATCCGAGCGGTACGTAAGCAGTGACCCCGGTCCCCCAGGGGTCCCCAACTCCTTCTGCGTAAGGATTTGCAGCTGAGGTTTATTCAGCACACGGCACCTGCTCCACCCACCGGCCCAGGGCCCACGGACGGCCCGGGTCGCTCGGCTGCAGGCGCTGCGCAGCCACCCCCCTCCCCTCATCCGCCTCGACTGCTCCGGCTCCGCCGGGTGAGCAGTCCGGTTCCGCAGCTAGCCCCGGGAGGAAACCCTTTCCTCCGTTACTCTCCACCACAGCCCGGCCCGCTCGCGTGCGCGGCAGAGAGGGGCGGCCGGAAGGCTCCCCGCCATCCGCCCCCGAGCAGGCGCGGAGGGCC
>NW_008824939.1:1154406-1156549 GCF_000699105.1 Pygoscelis adeliae | reverse complement strand
CCACCGGCTGGGCCCGCGAGCCCAGGCCGGCCGTTGGGCGCGGGGCGTTTCCGCTGCGCTGCCTCAGGCGCTTCCCTCGCCTCGGGCACCTCCAGCGGCGGGCAGCTTCCTTCTGGAACAAGAAACCTCTAATTGTAACTCCTGGGGGCGTTGAAGCCCCTGCGTTATTTTTGCGTCTCCTTCAGCCTTTGCGTCTGAGCCGTCTGCCCAGCTGTACGCGTGGACTTCGACGGTGCGGGGAAGGGAGGTGGTGTGTGTGTGGCCGGGCCGGGAGCTGGCGGTGCACAGCTTCTCTGCCTAGCCGCCCAGGGGGGGAGGCCTTGTGCTCCAGCCCTGCCCCTGCTTATGAACCCTGTGACTCATTTCAGCCACATCTGAAAGGGACAAAGGCCTCAAAAACCACTGAGGAGTGTAAGCATGCAGCTAGAGGAGAGCAATAGAGTCAGGATATATGCATCATCAGTGGACAGAGTAGGAGCTCAGGCATCATCTGTGCAACTTAGCAGTAGCCAGAATAACCACGTATTGGTGGTTATTGATTTTTTTTTCCTCTTCTATAAGTCACAAGTGTCCTTTTAATGTCTGCAAACTCTTAGAACCTGTAAAGGATTGTTGTGGTATAAATACACTGGGCCTGCTTTACCACTGCTACATACACAACTTGGGAAACAAAGCAAACGTACAAACAATCGATCTGACACTGCACCTGAGTAACTCCTGCAGGCTCCTGAGGCCTTACAAGAAAGACTGACATGTCATCCAAATAAGGTGCTGAAGACAGAAGAAAAAGTGCTGGGGGCGGGGGGGGGAAGCCGTGAGACTCTTCAGAAATCTTTCAAAGGAAACTTGCATAAAGCAGTAATAAAAAAGTAATGATGAAATAAAAATGAAACGAGATAAGCAGAAAGGACAATGAAATGAAAGTAAAACAAGTTTTACAAAAGAAGCCTCCAGCTGAAGGAAGCTCAACTGAAAGCAGAATGCTGTAGCACATCTCAGCATGATAAGCAGCTGAGGGCACAATTTGAATTACAGGAAATACTAGGCTGGGAAAGGACCTCTGGAGACACCTGTGCTTTTAAAAGCAAGGCATTAAATCAAGGGCCTTGTCAAGCCAAGGCTTGAATATTTCTGTTGAGGAAACTCCCACTACTTCTCTGGGCAATATATTCCACTGTCTAATTGTTTTTACAGTGGAGAATATTTTTTCTTATACCTGGACAGAATTTCCCCTGAAGAAACGTGTTGCAATTGCCCCTTGTCCTCTGCACCCCTGTGAAGAGGGATCCAACTTTTAGGAGTTGGAGAACTGTGGTTGGATCTCCCCTGAGCCTTCTGTTCTCTAGGCAGAACAAACCCAGTCCCTTCAAACACTCCCCAATCACGTAAGCACCATGTTGGCCCTCCGCTGGACCCTCCCAATTTTTCACTCTCTCTCTTGAACTGTCCAGGACCAAAACTGAACACAGTAATCCAGGTGCTCTCTGTTTGCTCTATCATTTTGCTACAAAACATGAAATTGAGTCAAGGATCTGTTGCCTTACCTCGGAATCACACTGAGGTTCCCTAAAACCCCACAATGGAAACCAAGCCTCCTCCTGAAGCTCAGGGACATCTACCATATGGGTGAAACCACATCTCGGGGAGAGACTGTCCAACAAACTCCTCTGGGAAGTTTATCACATGCATCACAACCTCCTGCTCTGTATGCAAGGTGCAATTCTTCAAACCTAAAAAAAAAAAGGGCACCAAAAAAAATCTCTTTGAGACATACCCAAAGTAAACCATTACAATATACAAGTCGGCTTTACTTTACTGATGGCCTTTTGTGTGTCTGTATTCTGCAAAAAGGCGCATCCTGCAAATCCACCCCCGTCACGCGGGGTTACCACTGCCCGCGTGCCTCCTTTCCCCGCCGGCGCGTGCCTGGCAAGCCCGCCCAGTGCAGAAAACCCTGGCAGGCTGGCGGCCGGCCCTAGAAACTCATGAGCTGGAAAGTGAAGGACACGCTTCAGTTTATGGTTGTTTCTTTAAACTCGTGGTTCCTGTTAAAGGGTTCCTTTTAAATATTTAGGAGCAACACTGAGCCGTGCCCTTTCCTCCAGGCGCCGGCCGTCCCGCCCCGCCCCGCCCCGTCCCGGCG
>NW_008824939.1:1152096-1153872 GCF_000699105.1 Pygoscelis adeliae | reverse complement strand
GAGGCGGACCATGACCTCTGCGTGCACTTGGTGCAGCTGCTCCACAGCACGCTGGTGGACAGAATGCAGACCATGCAGGTGGCTGAGAAGTGCCTGCAGATGGGCATCTTCCAGGACGAGGACCTGGATCGGGTAAGTCACCCGCCTGCCGGGCAGTGCCACAGACACTGGCCACCCCCAGGAGCGGTGGGACAGATAGGAATCCACAACTAGAAGTGGCCTTGTGAGTGCAAAAATGAAAGGGGAGTACCCAAACTTGGGGGAGAAGAGAAATGGTGCTCCAAGTAAGCCAATGAAGACTGTTGGCAGCGGACCAGGAGGTGGGATGCCAGCTAAGAACCAGGGAAAAAAAATGCCGTGAACAGAGGGTTAGACTAAGCCAGTGTGTAAGTGGAAGGAATATGGCTGGCTTTACTGTTACTTATCATTTTGCCACAGACTGCAGGCTCAGAAGATCATTAAGTGTATTCTGGCCTCCTAACACAGGAGGTAGTGATGGCCTGTAAAGTCCTAGGGAATACTCGAGTTAAAATAAAGCAAGACCTTCCCTCCCCTTTATTTGCCATAGATTCACTAAGGACTATCATACTAGACAGCGGAGCTGAGCAGAAATACCAGTTTGACAAGAAAGAGCAAATGTTAACCTTTGTTGGAAACATTTGCCAGTGTTTACTCCACTTGGCTAAGAATGACTTGCCTGGACCAGTGTGAAACTTATTTGGAACCCAAAAAAATGGATACCCTGAAACAGCGTTAGAAGAAGACATTAAAATAATACCTGCCATAGCAATAAGGGGAAAACTGGCAAATAAGGGTGGAACTACATCATATTTGCACTCTGAGCTTTTGCATCCACTTTTTAAGTAGTTTAATACTCCATCTCAATTAAATGACAGTCATATATGTAATTTTGTCTGGTGACTGTTGGGTAGCACTAAGGGCCAGCTGCACCCGAAGGGATGGGGAGCCGAGCATGGTAACACAGGAGACAGAGGCAGGGGCCTTTTAGGAGATTGCCAGCTCCGTTCTCTGGTAACAGCTCCACATGTTTCCCCGGGTCATCTTTTTGCTGCTGCTATTTCCATTAAGCCCTTCATTACCCTTCACAGTCCTGCCAGTTTCAACTCCAACGATACCTAGGCTTTCTTGATGTGCTTCTATATTCCTTTTTGTTTACCTCTCCCTACTCCCACTTCCCATGCACTTCCTTTTAGTTTTCAAATCTTGGTCAGGGGTTCCCACTGCTATGCCTGCCCATTTTCTGGCATATCAGGATGGGTGATTCTCGAGCCTCGAGAAAATTGCCCTTGAGGACTAAACACCTGTCTTGGGCTGCTTTACTTTTGGGATGGTCATTTTGCTCCTCATGTGATCACATCAAGTTCTGCTCATGACAGCCTTGGGACGCTTTTCCATAGCTTCTTTGAGGGCAATAGCCACTTTCTAGAGGCTTAGCTATTGTATCTTTAAGTGGGAATTGAGATGACGAAGCCAGAGTTTAAGAAGGGAAATGTTCCATTTTATATATGAGGTCATGTTACAGATTAAGTCTGAGCTCTGGTAAGCTGTATGACATCACTTCTCCTTAATCAAGGTTGGCTATTCTCTAAACCAGTGTGAAAACCAACTGTTATTCCACAATAATAATAATAATTATTATTATTATATAGTGGTTATTATTATAACCATTGTCCAGTACTACCAGTCTCTCCAATTAAATTTCAGGTCTCATAAGTTTTATATATCCTACCCGAAACCATATGCAATAAACATGAC
>NW_008824939.1:1142684-1152043 GCF_000699105.1 Pygoscelis adeliae | reverse complement strand
TTTATATCTTTATTTTTAAATATATTTTAATGATGACAGGGAAATGCTTTTGTGCCTATACTATTCTTACTAACTTCCTTGAACCATTTCCAAAGTCTGTCTCAGGATCGGGTTTGGGTTTTTTTCTTATTTTCACCAGATCCACACTGTTACTGACAATCGTGGGAACAGAGATGGTGCAAGGGAGCTATTGAGCAGAATTGTGCAGAAGAAAGATTGGTTCTCTCCTTTTTTGATTGCTCTGCGTGAAACCCAACATGGAGGCCTTGCAGATGATTTAAGCGGAAATACAGAAGGTAGTCATCTTATTTCACTAGTACTAATGTGTGGTTTTTTAATATCTCTTTTTTTGTACCGTTACTTAGGAAACAATGCAGGGTTCTCACTGTATTTGTTTTGCTGTGACACTGAGACTAATGCTTTCACTTGTCCAGGGATTTCAAAATCAAGTTATTTAACAGCTTATTCAATAGATTCTTAAACGCTAAAAATCCTTATTAAGCAATATCAGAAATACAATAATATGTATGTAGTTGTAATTAAACTGAATCATTACCTTTTATAACCCACTGGATTTCAATGTGATGTTTTTATAATCGTTCATAAAAAATATTCTGAAGATTAATTTGAACAAACAAAACAAACCTTTTCTGGATTTCTCCTTCAACACAAGAATTAGTGTTTCCTTTATAGAATGGTGTACAAATATATGCGTCACTTTAAAGTACACTGCAGTATGTCTCCTTGGGGATAAGGCATTCATAAGTCTCAAGACATTGTATAAAATTTACTATAAATAATAGAATAAACTAGTAAAGAGATTATTTACAGAAATGAAACTAAAAGAGATGTAAGTTTTTGGCTACTACTTTTTATTCCTGTAAAATTATTATGATGTTGTAAAATTATCCCAGTGCTCCCCTGGATCTTAAAATATGAAGAAGGAAGCAGCCCCCAAGTACTCTATCACTCATTTTTTACTGGGCTCCACATATGTTTTATAAGATTTTTGAGACTAAAGTTTTTTTAACAGATTTCCCATTTAGCAGCTTCAGCCTTCTTGCTTGAGGAGCTCACCAGAACTATGTCGCTGTACTTTTAGTTGCTGCCCATGGGACAATGCATTAAGATTGGGATAAGAGGGGCGTGAAAGTGTCTCTTCCAGTTGAGGACAGGAATCAACTTGTCTTCTGCTAGACACAGATAAGCAGCTGCCATATTTGAGCGTGCAATTCAAAGGTGGTTGAGTGTTCCAGTCTGCAGGACAAGACCAACCAAGTTAGAGCCTCAGAAGATAGTTCTGAGTGAAAGTCAGATGCTGGGAATAGCTCAGCAGCTGCTGTGGTCCTAATTTTCATTTTGCATTGCAGCTTTCTCGGGTTTAAATTCTTGTCTTTGTTATTTTGCTATCAGTAAGGTAAACAAAGTAATAAATATGTAGCAAATATGCAAATTATTAAAATTCTCTTCGTATTTTTATTTTCAATTCTTTTCAAACTTTGCAGTTCTGAATTTTCAGTATAGTGCAGACCATATAGGGTAAACCTTCAAGTTTAATTCAGTTGTTTGATGCAATACTGAATGAATGCATTTATTCCACAGTTTCTTAGTAATCTTGGGCAATGCAAGCCCTAAAAAAACTGTACAGATAAATACATAAAGCATAGATTGTGTTGCTCTTACCAGAGGATAAGCAATTTTCCAGGTACACAGTCCTGTATGTGTGTAGATATGTAAAGTGTATGATTGCTGTAGCATCCACTGATAAAAGGTGTGGATAACTTTTCATGATACTGATAAAGTGTCAGGAAACACTAAGAACAGGTTCATTGGGTACCTTGGAAGAAGAAGAGTGGTGCTACATTTTATCACTCCAGGTTGATCCCCAATGATTTGTTACAGTAAAATACACTGTTACTAGCAGACACCTACACATAGAAATTGAGAAATACAAATCTTGAAATAAATTAAATCTATTAATTTCTTTAAATTTAATTTTTAATTGCAGAGCAATTGAGTTCCAAATCTGGAAAACCTTAGAATGCAGTCTTACACAGCTTTTGTAAAAAATGTTTATAATTTATTGGACAGCATTTTTTGCCTTTAGAGCATGCCTAGTTCTACATGTCTAATAAAAATAAAAGAACAGAGAAGTCAAAGAGAAATTATTTCCATATGTGAAATAAGACAAAGAAGTGGAAGGAGGGAAAACATTTTGTGAAAGCTCTCTCGGGTGTTTTGTTTTATGGGCAAGTTTTGAAGTCCTGCTCTAAGGTACATCCATTTATGAGCTTACAGGACCAATGCAATTGAGGAGGTAGGAAATGTGGTCTAATCCACAAATTCAATTTTCAGATCTTTATAGTGACCACAAATATTTGAGATTTATAACCAACAACTTTCTTAATAAATATTTATAAAAACATCAAAATTCCAAACTGTAACGTTTAAGCCAAGACCATATGTTATGCCGTTATGTGTATGATGAATACAGGTTAGTTTTATGTTTTCTGTGCTCCACACTGAAAGACATTAAATGTTTTATAGTGCCATGGAATTTCTATTTATTTTCTAGGAACAGAGAATAGACAAAATGAGATGAAGAACAGTACAAATGAAGAAACGGAAGTTACAAGCCAACCAGGATATGCCACAGTGGAGGATCTGAAACAGCAAGAAAATGTGAATGATAGTTTCAGCAGTGAGAACAGTGTATCGGAAACTTCTATTGGAAAGAATTCTATAGTTTCAGGTATGTCCACTAACTGGTATTTTGTGCTGGTACCAGTTAAACTTTAGTAACTGCAAGTAACTGAGAGTTCTTGGAGCATCTTGCTGAAAAGTTCAGGAACATATGGTACTGTAGAGGTGAAGGGAAAGAATGGAAAAAGTAAATCTTGATTTTTTTTTTTTTGGAAGCAGTAAATTCCATTTCTTCTTATGAATTAACAGCAGTAGCAATTTTAAGGGTCAGATTACAAATTTGTTCAGTTCAAAGAGTTGCTCTAGGACAAGAATATGTTGTCATACTTGAACTGATTAATCTGAAAGGTAAGAGCTGGTTCAGAAACAAATTTGCTAGCACAGTACAGAATGGCTTAGGAAGACATGGCCAAAAAATATATGTGCAGCCTTCATGTAAACATTTTCTATATCCTAGTTGTAGTGATGATGTTTTATCTACTATGGGCTGCTTGATTTTCTTATAATTAAGCAACATTAATGATCTTCCTTTCCTCTTAAACAGCACTTTTAACAACTTTGCATTATTTTTTAATTTACTGTGTGAGGAAATTAGAAATTTTCAAACATATTTATATTGTTAATTAAAAATATTAATATTATTAAATGAATACTTTATTTCAGACCTATTCATAGTAGGTTTATACTATCCAATGAAAACATTAGGTTTACATTGACAATTCCTCCCAGTGTTGACAAAGTTTAAATCAAGAGGAAAGTTTCTGTACCACTATAACTGCAGCCGTATTAAGTACTTCTTTCTAGAAGGCTGGTAATTCTATATTGGGAAAATATTTTTTGTTTTGGTGAGTCCTTTAGTGCTGTCCAACAAGTAATTTTTCTGTTTATTTTAAGGATTTATATTTACAGAGCATCAACCAACCATTGTCACTTACATCACATGCTCGGAAGTACATTTTTTTAGTACAAATTTTTAGAAATTGTGGCCTGTTGTTCATAGGGATCCACTTTTAAAAATGTGCCTTGGGAGTTGGTTATGAGCAACAGCAATTACCAGCAACAATTCCCACACATAGCTGGGAACCAGCGATTCAAACATATGCTGTGTGATTAAGGAACCATTCATATATGTTACGAGTTCAGATGGAGCTCAAACAATAGTTATAACTGAGATAAATCATGTCTGAAATTATTTTAGTGGGCTTACTCAGCCAAAGGAGTAAGATAGCTAAGGCTGCTCTTTTTTATTAAAAATGAATAAATAAATAAAAAAAAATTGGCTCTGAAAACTGCAGCCTTTCAGTGTGCAACAGTAGTAGCCTATTTCTCATTTAGCATGATATTAACAGCATATCACAATGTTTTGTAGCAAGTGGTGAATTGTTAACTACAGCAAAAATATCAGCTTGGTTTCCTGGGATTAGAACATAATTTGGCAGTATAAAGAAGAGGTGCCAAATATTTAATGATGATTCAGAATGGATCAGACTGAGTTATCCTCACTCTTAGTTAGGATCCTCTTGGGGCAAGGCTAAGGCTCTTAATTGTAGCCTCACTGAGGGTAGGTTTTCATTGCTGTTAGCCTGATCTTTTACCTGACTCTTGTCAGGTTGAGGGTTACAGATAACTAGATCTATTAGCTATTGACTAGCCTGTCACAAGCTAATTCTAGCCTGAAAACTGTGGTCTCCTCAGCACTGAACTGTACTGAAGTTAACAGACAGTGGGTATTAGCAGTTTGTGCAGTTGAGCGGATCTGTTCAGTGAAATGGTGCTAAGGGTGTACATACTACACGAATTCTGGCAGTTTGGTTCAGATTGACTTCAGTCTGGTGTGGACTGTATGCCTGCAAGTGGCTGGAACACATCTCATTTGGTTTCAGCTGACAGGAGTTCATTTCTTGTGATCCAAACCAGCTCTGTGATAAGAACCAAAGTAGCGTAAGTGGGGACAATTGACAGATTCACTGTAAACGTGCACTTCTGAGTTGAACTAAACCAGCAGTGTAGATGCAGTGTAGCAAGGGCTGCCAGGAAACAGTGCTGCATGAAGATGGCTGTAGAGGAACTGGCTCACATTCAGCCATCTTGCTGTGCAGTAAGCTTTGATCTCTATGCACTTATACACACAGACTTAACTGCATTCAAGTCTTTTTCCATTTCCATCCTTTCTCATGATCTCGTAAGACTGTATTTTTAGACCAGGCAGCTGAAAATACAACTGGAGCCCAGAGTCTACTTCCAAGTAGGCTGGGAACCCACCTAATTTGCAATTTGATGCTGTCAAGTGTTGTCAGTTTTGCAGTACACTCCCACCATTCTTTCATGTATTGAGAAGGACAAATTTCAAGGAGAAAGAAGCTTTTTCAAGTCACTTGAAATTACTGCAATTTGCATTGTATCTAAAGCCTCCTCCAATCCTTTTACTGGAGTAGCTGAGACAGAGGGAGTCAGGAGGTATGAGGGCAGTAGGGTCATAAAGACAAAGTAGAAATAGATCATTTAGCCTAAGAGAAAACTAGAGAGAAATTGTGCATGCAAAAACACAGATAAGAAACTGCACACACAAAAAACAACACAAAAGCAGTAAGTCTGCAAGGTCAGAAGTGAAACACTTGGTTTAAGGCTACAGTTACCTGTATAAACAACAATTTAAATAAGTAGCAGCTCTGTTTTTCAAGGCCTGTTTCATAAAAAAAAGTTGATTGGAACAAATAATTACACTGTAATTAACTGGAGATTTCAATAATGTCTCACAAAATGTCCCTTAATGCTTCAGATTAGAAAAACTGCCCATTAATTTGAAACTAGGACCGATTTTAATAGCCTGTTTATATTTCGGTCCTTCATTTATATTTTCCAATGTTTGAAACTTATTCTATGACATTTGTGTGTCATAGTGTGGCCAGCAGGAGTAGGGAAGTGATCGTGCCCCTGTACTCGGCACTGGTGAGGCCGCACCTTGAATACTGTGTTCAGTTTTGGGCCCCTCACTACAAGAAGGACGTTGAGGTGTTAGAGCGTGTCCAGAGAAGGGCAACAAGGCTGGTGAGGGGTCTGGAGAACAAGTCTTATGAGGAGCGGCTGAGGGAACTGGGGTTGTTTAGCCTGGAGAAAAGGAGGCTGAGGGGAGATCTCATCGTGCTCTACAACTACCTGAAAGGAGGCTGTAGCGAGGTGGGTGTCGGTCTCTTCTCACAAGTAACTGGCGAAAGGACGAGAGGAAATGGCCTCAAGTTGCGCCAGGGGAGGTTTAGATTGGATGTGAGGAAAAATTTCTTTACTGAAAGAGTGGTTAAACATTGGAACAGGCTGCCCAGGGAAGTGGTTGAGTCACCATCCCTGGAGGTATTTAAAAGACGGGTAGATGAGGCGCTTAGGGACATAGTTTAGTGGGCATGGTGGTGTTGGGTTGACGGTTGGACTCGATGATCTTAGAGGTCTCTTCCAACCTTAATGATTCTATGACATAATGTAGCACAGGACAGGAAAGAAAGACTTTTTTAATTAATATTGCATAGATCCATTATTTTTTTCGTTGCATTCCATTGTCTTTATACTTACTTATTTTCAGTCACTTTGCACTGACTAATCTTTCTGTGGAATATGTGCAAGTAGCACTGTAAAGGAAGACTAGTGAAAGTGGTGAAAACAGCTGTTAGAATATCAACTCTTTTATCTTCATTGTTTTGGAAAGGCTTGCTGGGTTTTTTTTATTTTCTTTTCAAATAATTCAAGAAAGTTGCCACAGTTGAAAAAGGAGAACATTATTCTATATACCTTTCATTTGGCAGATAAGTGTTTTGCATTTCACTTCACCACTGACATTTTCTGTTGAGAGATTATTTTAGAATGCATGCTGCACATTGTAATTCAGATGATTATGTACAAAACACTTTGTGAATGCATATTCTCTGCTGCATATACATCTTTCAGTAGGTCATTTTAGATGGGAGATCACATGGAATAGATACATAGAATTTTAATTTTATTCTATCTTTCCTATCCGCATAGATTCCTAGAAAGTAAATACGAGAGATAGCAGTGTCATCTTTGTAGCTGGAATTCCCACTAATGCTACTTAATAGTTTGTCGCAGGTCTTTGAACATGGATTATAACTGGTGAGGTTTTCTTCTTTTTTCAGGACAATGCTGTCTTTTCATGTGATATCAAATGCATGCTATTATATAATAATAGGGAAATTTTATATAAATCAGGCTTCTGCTGTGAATATATCTTTTAACTGCCTTTCTGTTGATTGCATTGATTTCTGGGAGACTATGCTTTTAATTTAGGTGCTTAACATCTTTGATGCCCTTGCCCATCATAACACTTCCTACAGATGGTGGTGATTCATAGTTGGATCAGATTCTGAGGTCTATATGGAGTAAATTATGAAAACTGTAGGACAGCAAGACAGATGTTTGCATCACTTTTCATGGTTATGTTAGAAAAACTAAAAGACTTAAACAAATACCTGACTCCTAGTCATAGCTAAGGTAGCTTCATTTCAGTTGTCTGTATTATACTTGTTCTGTGAAACAGCAGTTTTGTTTGTTATTCATTCACCTTTCAAGGAGACCAAAACTTGCATAAAGGAAAGCCAAAGCTTCATATTTTTACTCAACGCAGACTAGGTTTAATTTCCACCTCAGTTACCAAGATTTTGTATTGTATATTTCAGGAGTACCATTTTAAGACACTAAAATTTCCATTCAGTTCTAAACTCTCATTCACAGCATCTATTTTGCTTTATGAATTATTTGTTGGGGACAATAAGTTGGGGACAATATGGATATGGACCATAATGGGATATTCACTGGGAAAAAAACTATGACAAACTTGATAGGACACAAGTTCACAAGATAATTAAGCAAAACATAGGTCAATGCTATTATTCTGACTGATTTCTTATGCACACTATGCGCTCAGTTGCAGAGTGCTGCAGGTAAGCTGACAGTGCAGGGTGAGGCTGTTTGCAGCAGATTTTTCCAGAACTGTGTATCTGTTTAGATATTAAAAGGACTGAGTTTTGGAAAATCTAGCGATATAAATTACACTTGTGACTGAAAAAAAGTCAGTGTAATACATTGATTGCCCAGCAGAGGGAGAGCTTAACATTAGAATAGCTACTCTAAACTTGCCAGATTTCTGTGGCAGTGTCCAAGTCTTTTATTGGGTGTAACGGGATTATCGGTCTCTGCTTTTACTTGCAAACAGTTTGGAAGATTTAATAATTGCTCTCTGCTTTTATTTACCTGGGAACTGTGGCTTACTGTTTTCATGTTACATAAAGAAACCCTTTTTTTTTTTTTTTTTTTTTAAAAATCACAGTTCTGGTTTTGATTTTCTTCTACTACAAATATAACTCACATGACTTACAGGGAGTAAAAGAGAATGTTTTCAGTTTGCCAGCAGTGCTGTGTATCCAGTAGACCAACATGTTTTTCTTCCTTTTTTTTTTTTTTTGGCTTTTCACCCCTCTGAAAAGATACAGTAAAATAGGACTAGAGAGGATCATGCAGACGGTCATGTCTGGACCCTTGCTTTCAAGCAAACAAAACATAGCTGCCTGACAATAAATCATGATCCACATTGCCTTACTTCTGCTATGTTTTGGATTTTCATCTTCCACTCCATATTTTCTTCCATAAGAAAATTAATTATATTGTTCTGTTTTTTTCTTTACCTAAGAAAAAGTTTAATAAAGGAAATTATACCTCAGCCATCCCTGCCAGACATTTGTCTAGCCTGTTTTAACAACTTCGGGAGAGAGCAAACAATATGCTTTTGCTATTCATATTTGTATAGCAAATTTACTATAGTACATTTGTTTGTGGTTTTCATTTAGAGTCAGATGTCTCCACAGGAGATGGAAGTGTCAGTAACTTGAATGAAAACGTGGGACAGAGCTGCACAACCAGTGATTCAGGTATGTTTCCCTTCTGTTATTTAGTAATTGCAAAATAAGCTCTGGAGGGGAAAGCACTCTGTGAATGGGCTAGAACAAAAATCAGTGGAAGGTTTTCACTGTGAACTCTAGTTCACAGTATTTAGATGCAGACCTCCTCTTATTTTGTTGGAAAACAGATGCCATTTTTATGGGTCTGGACTTAAGTCCCAGCCTCAAAAGAGTTGATTTCGTTGAGGTCATCTGAATAGGTCACTAGACATCATCATCATACAAAATGGTCAGTGATGAGGAATGATAGAATCACATAGGCTGGAAGGGACTTCCAGAAGTAATCCAGTGCAGTTGTCTGTACAGATACTCATAATGGTGCCACATATATGTCCTTCTTTTGCTCTCAGAGAGGAGCTAGATTGTGCTTGGCCCCTGCATAGGGTAAGTGGGAGGGAACAGGACATGCAGAGTACTGTGGGATAAAGCCCTGGAGGGAAGAGGGCTCCAAGAAAGCTGGTTAATGTTCAGGGATCACCTCCTCCAAGCTCAGGAGCGATGCATCCCAACAAAGAGGAAGACAGGCAAAAACGCCAGGAGGCCTGCATGGATGAACAAGGAGCTCCTGGACAAACTCAAACACAGAAAGGAAGCCTACAGAGGGTGGAAGCAAGGACAGGTAGCCTGGGAGGAATACAGAGAAATTGTTCAAGCAGCCAGGGATCAGGTTAGGAAAGCTAAAGCCCTGATAGA
>NW_008824939.1:1118135-1141432 GCF_000699105.1 Pygoscelis adeliae | reverse complement strand
TGCCCCTCTACTCTGCTCTGGTGAGACCCCACCTGGAGTACTGCGTCCAGCTCTGGAGCCCTCAGCATAAGAAAGACACAGACCTGTTGGATCAGGTCCAGAAGAGGGTCACAAAAACGATCAGGGGGATGGAATGCCTCTCCTATGAAGACAGGCTGAGAGAGTTGGGATTATTCAGCCTGGAGAGGAGAAGGCTTCGGGGAGACCTTATTGCAGCCTTTCAATACTTAAAGGGGGCTTCTAAGAAAGATGGGGGCAAACTTTTTAGCAGGGCCTGTTGCAACAGGGCAAGGGGTAATGGTTTTAAACTAAAAGAGGGTAGATATAGACTAGATATAAGGAAGAAATTTTTTACGCTGAGGGTGGTGAAACACTGGAACAGGTTGTCCAGAGAGGTAGTAGGTGCCCCATCCCTGGAAACATTCAAGGTCAGGTTGGACGGGGCTCTGAGCAACCTGATCTAGTTGAAGATGTCCCTGCTTTTTCCAGGGAGTTGGACTAGATGACCTTTAAAGGTCCCTTCCAACCCAAACTATTCTATGATTATATGCCTTAGAGGCATCTAAGGGTGAGGAGAAGCATTTCCAGGGTACCTGCGGAACAGTAATGAAGGTCCACTTTGGACCTAAGTAATTTAGTAGCCCTATTTGTAAAAGCAACCTAATCAATGGAGGTTACTATCTGAAGACCTTTGCAAATCTCACATTTAAACATATGTGCAAGTTCTAAATATAGTTTTAAACTAAATATTGGACTATGTTTACATAATACTTTGCAGACAGATATGAACTTGCTATGTATATACTCTGAGCCCAATTAAACACTGCTGTTGTAAAAGACACTCCAATTTTTTTTTCTTCTTTCTTTTTAATCCTGGACCTCAGGCAGAATGAATTTGCAGCTGTCCACCATGGTGAACAGCCTGCGTTTGCCTACACAGAATTCAAGAGGAACTGGTTACCTTTTGAAATCTAGCCTTTATAAAGTTTGTGTTGGGACTGTCTTGTGCAAGGGCTAGAAACAATCTGGGTACCTTTCAGGCCAGCTCTGCCTAATAAAGCTAGTATCAGATGGTAAAGTCAATGTAAATGTTATGTATCATATGCCTGCGAAGTGTTTACTATAAATGCTTTTAAAATAGTTTCAAGCTTTTTAAATATTAAAATCCATGTATATTGTAAGTACAGAGAAAATTCAGTATATCTCGGATCTAAATTGCTACCCTATTGCTAGAACTTTAGTCTATGTATTGCTAACTCTGAAGAATATACTTTGCACTTCTGCATCAACTGAGATGACTCATCAGTCACACTGTATTTTTTTTCCTCACTGTGTCACATGAAATGTCTGAGCACAGAAACTTCTCTGTTCTGTGGACAGTCACACTATATCAGTTGGTCAGGCTGATATAGGCTATTGGTATGTGGCAGCACATATATATGTATGGCCTGATCCTTTAAGATTCCTGAAAAATCTCCCATTAAGTAAATTGGGCATTGGCTATGTCCAGTAGTCCAGCAGAAAAAAATAAATCTCTATAGTTATGTGAAGAACGCAGGATAGATTTTTTTTTTCCCCAGTGTTTACTTGCTGTATGTTCTGTTTACATATGGGCTTTAAAAACAACTAGTTAAAATGTTTTAAAAAACATTCATGCTTTTTAATCATGCCTAGTAAACTCAGTGAGAGCAACCATGAGAAAAAAAGCTAAGGAGATACAGATGGACTTTGTGATATTTATGGATATTATGATTTTGATATTTATGGATATTATGATTTGAAATTTTGCAGTGAGGCTGTTGTATTAACAGAGATGTTTGGATAGTGTCTTAACGCACTGACATGATTTGGATTTTAATGCAAAGAACAATGTGGATTTAGTCGCAGTTTTCTGTGCAAGGATCATTTTACATTTAAGAAAAATGGTTGAATTAGGACAATGGAAGAATAATTATCATGTTTCTTCTAGCCCAGAGCATGTATTCATATGAGCCTTGTACAAAGGCAGACAACTTCCCTAAAGTTATACTGTGCACAATGAAAATTCTTTAATGGAATCATATCCTGTGAAAAGATTCCTGTATTAGCCTTTATCTAAACAGGGGCTGAGGAAGCTAGGAGAGAGCTAAGTTAAATATTTTTTAGGCCTGGACAGTTAATTGAGGATGTTAAGGAACCGAAATTTAACCAAACAGATGGGTGATAAAGTGCTAGTTTCAATATGATTTAACTATTGAATTTAGCCAACCAGAAAGCAAACAACGTTCTTCCTCAAAAGAGAGTAGTAGAAGTCAGATAAGTAACAGCAAGTACTCTCTGGTGTGAATTTCCCTGTGTTCCAGGTAGTACTGCACTCACACTAAAAGGCAAAACAAGCAAAAAACACTTAAGAATGGCATTCGGATGTTTCCATCAGCAGTATTTTATCAAGCTTCATTACTTTTTGTTAGTTTAATTTTATTTAATGGAATCAGGGATACTAGAAAAATACACTTATTTTGTGTGTAATGTATCAGTGATAATAAAATCCTCATGATTCTTCATTTAATGATATCATCAGGAAATAAAACTATAGGGGTTTTTCCCTCATTTTTAGTCAAGTAGAATGAATTTGTGCCTTTTCTTCACTGAGGACAGTTAATGCTTGGAGGGTGATTTAAACATATCTGTAGGAAAAAAAAAAGCCCAAAACTCCATTGAAACAAATCCTTCTGATATTAATGTATATAATTTCTGACTTCCTAAATATATGTAAACTCAAGAGACTTGATATACTTGTCTTACTGCCTGAAATAATGCAACAGCATTTTTCCACTTTCAACTTTTGAACATTGTTTGTTTCACCTGTGAGCCATAGATCTGAACTCTCTGCCATTGCATTTTATATGATAGATGGAAAGTTTTGGCCTTCAGGTGGCAAATGTATATGGCTTTTTAGTGAACAGCTCGATTGCATTATGTATGAGTCAGTCTGGAAGCAGCGCAATCTACCATGAATAGGTGTTGATACATTCTGCAGTTAGCTCTATCTTGTATGGGCAATTGAATTTTCTTATCTATTTGATCTTTATAATTCCCTTCATCATTTTTTAAGTGGTCCCTATCTCTTCTTCTTTCTATGGCTCCATCCTTTTTTTCATCCTCTGGGAAGTATTTAAAAAGGTAGCTTGCTTGCAACCAAATAAATTTCAGTACTGATGAAAGAGAATGTCACATAAGATTGGCTAGACTATAAATACTGCGGCTCTGAACACAACCTTTGTTAGTCCCAGTGCTACTGAACTGTACCATTTGAATTCATAAATAGTAATATTCATGTCAACATAGATGGGTGAAGACATACTGTGGCTTATTCCACCTACCCTGGTTGGTGATTGGATGTAAGCAGTTCTGATCCAGAGTTGCACAGGTCTACAGAGCAGCATTGCCTATGCTAATATGCCCTGTTTCTATTTATTCAGAAGATGCTTCTGATAGTAAATTAATATTTTTCCCTTTGACATTTGTTCAATATTCTGATAAATGTTCTATGCCTCCTGTTTGATACTTATATTTCTTTGTACCCTTAGATGAAGATGAATTGGAGAGTAGAGCTTCACCTGAGCCAGATCTGATCCTGAGAGATTACCAGATGGAAGTTGCAAAGCCAGCACTGAATGGGGAGAATATTATAATATGTCTCCCTACAGGCAGTGGTAAAACCAGAGTGGCTGTTTACATTACCAAAGATCACTTGGATAAGAAGAAAAGAGCATCAGAGCCTGGAAAAGTTATAGTACTTGTTAATAAGGTATGTTGGTCCATTTTCTTTAAAAAATAGTATTTTTCAGACCCCATGCACTGTTAATATTTAACTTGTAAAATGAATATAAACACATTTCTCAGCTTCTCCAGATGTAGCTATGTTTAAAGTCATACAGCTTTAGACTGTCATCTCCATTGCACCATCATCATGGTGCAAGCATGAATGATTTCAGTTTACCCCAGTGCAAGTGCAAATTTAGATGCGCCCTAATAACCACATTATTGGAAAAAGTACAATTTCATGTTAGAATGAATAGAACTAAAATCATATTTTAAAAGATAAAAGTATTTTTCACATTCTGTGTTTGGATTTGGTAATGAAGGCCACCTAATGAGTCTCTCAGTAGTTAGGGAATATTCTGTCAGATTTTCTGATAATTGCTGTAATTTTTACAGTTAAATTTAGCACATACAATACAAAGTAATCTTCTATTGTAATATTAAAATATAGAAATACATTTAAGAGTTTTATTAAAAGAATAAATGATATCCATATCCTCCTATCAGAATAAAATTGATAGCGTGTTATAAGCTCAGTTAAAGAGCCAGAGCATGCATGGTTGGTTTGTTCTTTCTAAGGCATAGTTAAGCCAGAGTTCTTGGGACAAAAAGGTTTCGTAGGAGCAGCTGGAGGGGAGAGGTTGGTCTGGGGATTTTTAGTGCTTGGTTTTGTTTTTTGTGTTTGGTGGGGTTTGTTTTTAATCCTACCCTGCAGTGAATAAGGGGATGTTTGCTTTTTTAAAAAAGTATATTTTGCACAAAGTGTATGTTCACCTAACAACATTTCTGGCAAACAGGCATGTCTTTTTAATCCTATGTATCCTCTGGTTTAAATTCTTCGGAAACTTTTATTCAGGTACCATTGGTAGAACAGCATCTACGAAAGGAGTTTAATCCATTCCTGAAGCGTTGGTATCAGGTTATTGGTTTAAGTGGTGATTCTCAGCTGAAAATCTCATTTCCTGAAGTTGTCAGTAGAAATGATGTCATCATCAGTACAGCACAGATCCTTGAGAATTCACTGTTAAATGCAGCCGAAGAAGATGAAGAAGGTGTCCACTTATCAGGCAAGTTTTTAATTCTGAAATTTTTACAGAAGGGCTAAAAGTATGTCTCTATTCTGGAAAATTGCAGAGTAAAAATGTGCCACATTCAGTAGTTAATATTTTTTTCAGTTGACTGGTTTTATAAATGCAAGCTGAGAGTCAAAACCAGATCTTAGTTAATGAGTATGCAATTTTTTTAAGCCAAATTAGACTCTTACAGTTCATTTGTGCTAAATATTTGTTATACTTCCTATTTTATCTAGCTCAAGCACAACTTTGTGCAAATGCAGCCGTACTGGTTCCACTTTCCAAGCTTGGTAGAGCATTGAGTTATATCACATAAAAGCCATAAACAGGATGAGAAAAAAATTGTAAAAACTGATATGTAGTCGGTAGTTTGAGAAATACAATGGAACACAAGATAAAAGCCAATCTGTTATAAAAGTTGTATTCTTTAAACTCCTACCATTTGGAAGGTACAGAGATACGGTTACTTATAACTGTATCTCTCTGAGGTTGGCAGATATAATGGTCTCCTACAACAGATGAAGGAAGCTGAAGAAAACAAAAGATACAAGATGAGATCAGGTAAAATTGTTTGCCCAGAATACTAAAGTGGCAGATGTCTATGTGAGATCATAAAGGAAATGGTATTATCTGCCAGTGACGTACAAATAATGGAACAGCTCATGACTCCAGCTCCAGGATTTGGGCTGCAGTGACCCTCCTCTGTGAGATGTTAACTTCTCCCTCTATCTGCATGCAGCCAACTCTTTTTTTAGATGGGGCAGGATGTAGCTGAGGGGAGAGCTATGATATTCAAAATAATGGATCTGAGATAAAAGAAGTACTTGTCTGGGTGTTACAGAGACAACAGAGAAACCTGAGGGGTCAGCCTGTGTCTATCAGTGCCTAGTGCTGATTGGAGTACTGCTTGATCCAAACTAACTCCTGCAGAGCCGCTTGGGTACCTCAGAATTGCCTCCCCTCCTTCAGAATGCCTTTTTCTTAACCTAGGCAGAGTACCAGAGATTTTCTTATACTTACTTCCTTTCCACTGCACCTAAGTTAATAAACCTTCCCAAATCTGAATCATTTGGGAATGCCGTAAAGAGGCACCTGAACATTTCTACAGGAACTGCTGACCTGATTAGAACTGGGCTGAGTCCCAACCAGCTTGTGTAATGAAGTGGTTTTTTGAATGGGTTTCACACCTTGCAAAGTTTCTTTCATAAGGAGCTATATTTTTTCCAGAACTGAGGAAATTTTCCAGAATTTCCTTGCTATTACACCTGTGCTAGTAAGTTCAGCTGGATCGAAGCCAAGCAAGCCTGAACAGAGCCAGCTCCATTTTTATGGCTATAACTTGGTGAACTCGCAGGCCATATATAAACCATCCTAATTAGTGATAAGTTTTTTTTATTCCTAATAAAGTTCCTAAAAGTTCATACTTTTTTCATCTGTTTCCACAGAGGTCTGCATTACATGTAACATGGAATTCCAGCCACAGTGAAATGGAGGGGACTCTCTTAATTGCATTTTACCAAATGTTTACCCTCTTCACCAAGGGCTGAAGTCACTGTGTGAGCTTTCTAAAAGCTGTGTATCACTTCCTTAGTAGAAGCACATCTCTTCTGGTGGGTTAGGTTCTTCCTGAGTAATGACAGGAATATGCATTACAGAGATGATGGTCAAAATCAAAGGGAGTAATTTCATGTTGGCAAAATAACTGAGAAACTGCCAGCACTGCTTCTGAAGTCTTGCAGTATGTAGAAATCTTAGAAATATATAGAAATTTAGGTTTGAAACCACATCACTCCAGTCCAAACTGGCTTCCTGAACCACTTCTGTGAAGGCAATCAGATTTCCCCAGTGACATGGAGCACTAGTTTGCTTTCCTAGCAGTAGTCTTTGGTTTAGCCTTTAAATAAAATTTCCCTTGTTCAGTCTCCACCTTTCTTTAGGTTCTTCAAAGACGAAGTTACACGATACTTTCTCCAGCAAAAGGCCAACTGAGAATGTTCTAGCTCTCTGTTAGTTTCCAACTTCTGCTGCCAGTTGTTGCAAACTCATTTGTAGTGATACAACAATTTGAGCACACTAATGTGTAAACAAGACCATGGAAATTGTCCAGATTTTAAAATAAAAAGGAAGAAAGAAGAAAAAAAAAAAAAAGAGTTTAACCCTGATCATTTCAGTGTTCTGCTTTACAGTCATTTCCACAAACATTTGTCAAATCGTAGGAAACAATGTCGAATTAGAGACTTATTGGCCAGCTAGGGGAAGAGTGGGAGCTCCATAAACCAGTTTTGCTGTTAGAGAAATGTTGATGAGTCTTTCAAATCAGAACCTTGAAATACATGTCACTGGCTGCATATTCAGGTAGATTAAAGAGATGTTTTCTATGTTTGTGAGAAATTTAAAACAAACAAGAAATAATCTTAATTTTCCTTATTGTATAGTACTTTACTTGTTGCATGTAAATACGATCTGACTAAAAAGCACATAATACCTGTCTGAATCTTCATCAGTTTCCTCCTCTACAAAAGAGAGATGATTGGTAGTGTTCCCACCATCTGTTTGTTCTTTCCAATGACACATCCATAAAGTAATACAAATCTTTTAATTGGACAGGAACAGGGAGGAAATCTCTGTGTTGCTATAAAATGGAAGCATATTTTGATCAGGACAGGCCTTTCTAGAATGTCTGAAAGGCTTCTAACATGTTATGTATCTTCTCATAAACAAACAGTATTTAGTTTGTCAGATACAGTTATGGATATAAAATATACGATTGAGTTAAACTATGATATGTTCTTACTACTGGTTATTAAAAATAGAATATCCCTCTGAAATTCTTTATACCATCAGATTAGTTTTGCAAAAATAGAAAAGCTTTTTACATTACATGAAATGTAAAACTACTTGGCACATCTGGACTGCAGCAAAGATTCCAAAGTCCATTAAATATATAGAGCTTCCATCCACGCCTTCCTCCACCACTACAAATTTCCTAATACGTTAGGGTTCAAACAAACTGATGGGTTCTTTTCAACAGTGTCCTTACCTGTAAGAAGATTTAGTCACACAAATTCTACATTTGAAAGAAAATTAATCATTTTAGGGTTGGGTTTTTTCTTTTTTTTTTTTTTTTCAGATTTTTCACTCATCATTATCGATGAGTGTCATCACACTCAAAAGGAAGGTGTCTACAACAATATAATGCGACGTTACTTAAAAGAAAAGATGAAGAACAGGAAGCTGGCAAAAGAGAACAAACCACTGATCCCACAGCCTCAGATTCTGGGACTTACAGCCTCACCTGGTGTAGGAGGTGCAACATCCTACTCAAAAGCTGAAGAACATATTCTGAAAGTAAATAGCCCTTACACTTGCAAGCCATCAAAGGGATATTGTCTTGTTCAAGTAAAAGTTGAACAAGTTAGTGTTAGGCTCCAAAGATATAATCTGATTTATTTTTTTCATGCGTACATGGGAGTTCAGCTCACAGCCATTCAGCAAATTGACCCACAGATCAATGGCAATCCGTGTACAAATAAAGTTTACTTTACAGGGAAGTAGGGTTACTGAAAAGGGAAGTAAAAAGATTGCCTCACCTGAAAAAAACCTCTCAAGATCGGGGCAAGAAATCCACAAAATAATGAGGTTTTATAGTTAATAAAAATCTTATTTTTCCATTGATGGATTCGAATTTACTGTGTATTCCTAAATCCCGGAGAGATCACAGTATTTTATACCTGTATTTCTAGAGTGACTAAGATGGGCTTTTGTGTGGATCCAAGAAAGTAGAAAAAAAAGTTGAATATTTAAACAAGCAGAAACCACTTGTGAGATACAGGTAGCATACAAATGTTTTTCTTTACAGCAGTTAGAATTACTCATTGAGAGGGGAGTATTGTGTAGTTCATAAACACCTGACTGGAGATAATTGGTTAAATTCTATACTTAAAGAAACTCTATTTTACTTGAAATTCAATGGATTTACATTAGTAATACAAAAGTAGAATTTAGCCCAGTACTCCAGTGAAAAGTCCTGACTAGCAAATTGCGCAAGAAGAGAATGTGATACTGAATAGGTGAGTCCTGCAATGCTGTATTGAAGTAGATAGAATTGCGAGGTATTTTGAGACACAAACTTTCTGGCAACGGAAAAAGCAAAGAATTCCTTTTCATCAGCTCTGAAATCTTAATGATAGGATGCTGGGGTTTGTATCTAAAGAAATGTAATCCAAATATGCAAGCTCAGATAACTACTGCTGAAGACATTAAAAAGGTTGCCTGCCAGACTTCCTTTCCTCTTTTCTCTGCTCATAAAACTTTTAAGGTTTCCCCTTATTACTTTAGACTTAGTGACAGAAATGTACGTATTTTCTTCTCGGAAGAGATCAAAAGCAGAAAAGTCCAGTTCAGTCGTGCAGTTAGCACAGAAATTTTCACTATTTCTTCCTGTTCCAAGAAAGATAATTTCAAATTCTCTTCTACTCTCATGACCAGCTCTTACTTTTATAATTACTCCCTAAAATTTGTTTTCTTTTTTTCTTTTTCGCCATTGGTTTTGTTTATTTGTTTTGTGCTCCAAAGTGTACTCTGCCAAAGTATTGATGGTATATTTTTCTTTTCAAAATAGCTGTTTTGCACCCTGACCTACAAGTTTTCTTCTGTGTGCAAGGATCACTTCTGGCCTAAAAAGTAACTTGTTCAGCTTATCTCAAATGCTTTTCAATCTTTTCAAAGACTTGGCCTTTCTTAACGCTGATCGTGTCAGCATAATTTTTGTAGGAAGAAAATAAAGTTATATAAAACCAATATCTAGATGAGAAGCTCTGTTGCATTAATTCAGTTTCCATGTGGAATAACTCATTAAATGTTAAAAGAAATAACATTTTGTTTTCTCCCAGATCTGTGCCAATCTTGATGCATGTAGAATCATGACTGTTGAAGAGCATGCCTCCCAGTTGAAGAATCAGGTGAAGGAACCTTATAAGAAGACTGTGATTGCAGATGACAAAAGAAGAGTATGTTTTTTTCAAACAAATCAGTGTTAAAGTTATATTGTCCTTTAAAAGTGTGCTGTATGGTATCAAAAACTTTTGGCTAATGCTTTTTTCTATAGATTTATTGTGATCCATAGTGCTAATTTGAATATGTGTGTATGTATCTGCTGCTTTCCTCTGTATGGAAGAGTATCAGTAAAGTCAAATAGAACTAAACTTTTACTTACGTGAGTTATATTTTTGAGGTATCTGGTCAAAAGACCTTCTGAACCATAGTTGAAATGTTTGTATTGGAGTGACATTATAGTCACTAAAAAAGATGTCATTTCACAGTGTCATTTTTATAATATTCTGAACTATTTATTTCCATAACTCTAAATGCACTTAGCAACCTTACTTCTTTTTTAATTTAAGGTTTCAGGTTTTAAAAAATTACTCAGTGTGGTACTAGCCAGTGTTTTTGTTGCCAGAAGATGCTTATTTACTTTGGTAATTGATTTATTTCTAGGATCCATTTAGAGAGAGAATTACTGAGATCATGACAGACATTCAAAACTATTGCCAGCTCCATCCAAAATCTGAGTTTGGAACTCAGACATATGAACAGTGGGTGATTAGAGAAGAGAGAAAAGGTAACTGCGTAGCAAAAATATCCCAGCTTTGGATTTATTTGGGTCATTCTATACACAGGCACGTTCTTGTAATTTTTGTTCGCTTTTAGCTGCAAAAGAAGAAAAACGCAAGGAACGTGTCTGTGCAGAACACTTGAAGAAATACAATGATGCTCTCCAGATAAATGACACCATCCGAATGGTGGATGCGTACAATCACCTAAATAACTTTTATAAGGAGGAGAAAAGTAAGAAAACAGTAAGGAGTGATGATGATGATGATGAACCAGCAGTATCAAAACAGGATGAAACAGATGAATTTCTAATAGGTTTATTTCATGGTAAGTTTGACATACATTGTGATATTTAACATTTGAAATCCATAGGTTATGCAGTAACATGATTTGCATGGGCCCATTAATTATTACATCCTAGAGATTGCTGTGTTGTTCGTTATGATGGTATCTGGATATCCAAGTTCATACAGTATGGAGTACATTGAACAACATCATAGTGTGATCATGTCCCAACATGTAGCAGAAGTTCTTCAGCTTTGGCCCAAGGGCACTTTCTTTTTGCTGATAGTAAGTAAAAACTATTCTCTGCTGTTCTCCAATGAAGTGTCCCTGAGGACACTCTGATAGATACATAGAATGTGTATTCCAGTAGACACTCTTGAGGGTCAAAAAGTTGAGCAAATGGAATACAGAAGTAATGAAAAGACAGGGTTTTAACCAACCCTTTCTACGAAAGCTTGTTTGTCTATACACTAAGAGATGGGAGTTTCAGGTAAAGAGCAATTAGTGAGAGAATTAAACAGAGGATTAAATTGCAAAGGCCAAAGTTAGTTGCCTTTTTTTCAGATCATTCACCTTTGGAACTAGGACTCGTTCAGTCCTTGACACACTAATCTTCCCCCCGCCCCCCCCCTCTTTTTTTCCCTTACTGCCTTTACAATGAGGAAGAGGTAGACAAATTTGTTCCCGTTGCCTATGGCTCCTGGGCGGTGCAAAAGAAAATAGATTTTACTGCAGCATGTATCCAAACTTCATGTATCTTATGAACTACAAATTTAGAATGCCATCATTAAGAAATTCAGGAAATGTTAAAAAGGTTTTGAGAAAAATAGATTAGATTAGATTAGATAACATCATTGTGGTTTTTAATGACTCTTCATACCTGTCTTTATGCCCCCTTATTTAGAATTTCAGTATTGAGCTGTTGCTGAGAATCAGAAAGTTACACTAACTAAAAAATGAAACTGAGTTGTCAAGATTGCTTTCATTTCCACAAGTAAATGAAGTTCAAAGAACCTGATAGTGAAAAATAAATTCTATTCCAATTTGGTTTGATTTTACCACCGAAGGTGCCAGGAGTAATGGAAGAAAATCTAAAATTTCTCTTTCCAACTTTTAAAAGCGGAGTTCATCTTTGCGTGATAAACTCACTGCAGCCCTTAGTGTAGGTTTAACTAAGGGGGAAAATTGTGGGAGTTTGTTACATCTACCTACTTTTTCTATGCATTTGTATATGTTTGATTACATTCTAAAATATGAATAAGACTGTAGTCAGAAAGCCACTGCTCTAAGTGGTGTAGTAGTTTGTGATACATTGACTACCATTGCATTGGATGAGGTGCAGTGCAACAATCTGCACGGGGTGATGACATCAGAGGGACTCTAAGATCTTAACACACAAGGCCCCCAACTTAAAGTGTTATTATTGTGTTTGCATGATCACCTGACAAGGATGTAGGCTTTTAAATATTAGAAGTTTTTTAAAAAAATTAAAATACCCGAGGAATCCCCCCTGGTCATGGTCAATAGTGCCTTTCAAGGAGAGTCATTCATTTGACATTTCACTAAGCCTATTGAAATGTCTTTAAAAGCTGCAATATTGATAACAATGCACCCGTCCTGATGTCTATTACGTTGCATGTTTCTAGTGAGGATTCCTACTGTAATGAATATCCCAAGGACAATTTATGTCTAAATGTATAAAAACATTATCAGCTCTGAGGGCTGTGCATATTAATCTGTTTCTCCTTGTAAGACTTTTTCCGTTATTTTAAAACTGCTTTGCAAATGTTATAAGCTGTGATTTAGCTCTTTACTACAGTGCACTTAACTCTGTATCACTTCTGGTGTGTAGACAGAGGTTTTTTCTTTTGCTTATTCTCACCATGAAATAATAGGCAAAGTGTATGTTAAAAAGTTAATGGTGATTTATTCTGATTGATTAGTGTGTTTTTAATGAATGTAAACTCAACTTGATAAATAATTGGTATGCCATAGCTCTTCAAGCTGGATATGAATTAGCCATGCTGGGAGAATTACATAGAAGGCTGCTTTTTGCTTTGTTTTTTTTCTAAAGCTGTTATTTTACATGGTTACTTTTTCTTAATTTATATCTGCTATTTTTAAAGCAAAAAAGAAACAGCTGAAAGAATTGGCTAGAAAGCCAGAATACGAAAATGAGAAGCTAATACAGTTGCGAAAGACTCTGATGGAGGAGTTCACGAAGACTGAGGAACCTAGAGGAATTATTTTCACAAAGACTCGGCTAAGTGCCTTTGCTCTATTGCAGTGGATTAAGGATAACCCAAAATTTGAAGAAGTGGGAATTAAGGCCAGTTATCTTATTGGTGCTGGACATAACAGTGAAATTAAACCCATGACTCAGGTACAGAACTATGCACTACAGCATTAAAATCTTGTACATGATTTGAGAAGACAGCGTTGTTCTAGTACTAGAACAACGGACTGAATTTTGGAGCCCAGAGTTCTGGTTTCATACCTGCCATCAACTTACCTTCATAAGCTGCAGGATAGGTGAATAAGAATGTCAGAATAATTTTATTTCCACAAGAAACAAGCTTTTTCAGTTTTGGATTCTATGGCAATAGGAGTAACAGGCAGCCATTTCCCAGAGGAGTATATAGTCAAAAGGGACACAAGTTGTAGTGAGGCATAGGAAGAAAAAGTGAAAAAAATGGCAATAGCAAAAATGCAATAGTTAAATGAGTTTATACTTACCAGGACAACAGTAATTCAAATTATACTTTAGCCGCTGAATTGAAAAATAAAATTACAATGTTGATTATGCCTGTCTTTTTCTGATATCATTGCTTAATCAACTTATACCCATTTAAATGCATGCTTCACACTGACGCATAATCATTGAAAGGGAATTTGCCAAAATTTGCAATGAAGATTTCACAATTGATCACTCAACAGTCCGTCTCGTACCATTGTGTTGACTTCATACACAACATCTCTCTGGTGATTTATACCTCCAGATTAAACATTTTCAAAACAAAGTACTTCAGTATCCTAAAACCTCTCTTCTATTCTGCTTTTTACTCCCCATAAAATTGCCACTTCAACATTTAAGCAAAAATGGTGTGGTTTACTCTGCTGGGCAGAGTCCATTTCCTTCAGCTGCTCTCAGTTTCAAAAAAAAATTAGGAGTTGTTCTCTCAAAAAGTTGCTTGTTTTCTATGAAAATTTGGTATTTAATCTGTGCACCACATTGCACAAACAAAACAGTAGTCTCTGCATTTTGAAACAATATAGCAAATAGCAAGTTTCTGTCCTTCTGCTCAAGCTTGTTTGAAATATCCAGCTAATTCAGAAGTCTGTGTTTTGGATGCTTTATTTTAGTGTATCATTGCTGCGCTTTTTGGTGCTCCCCAGATCACCAAAATTATGGTCCCCATTTATTATGGGGTATTTTAAGTGCTTTGGAACTTGACTTGGAAGTGCTGAAGTCTATACTTTAAGCTGAAATTACTGAAGTGCTAAAAATCCAGAACCTCTGAATAACTACTTAAAGAATTTGAAAATGATAGAACAACTGTATTATCAAAACTCCTAGCGCCTATGAAATGGGCTACAAAGTTCCCAGCTCAGTTACCTTAAAAAGATGGGATTCTGCTCCCTCCTCCCTCAAAAAAGGTGCTGAACACCTATTATATTCAATAGGAACTCCTTGTTTGTGATCTTGAAAGATGCTTAAATGCAGTTGTTGAAGCCACTTGATGTTTGGCACTCCACTCTGAAATGATTGGACTATAATTCCTTAAACCTCTTAATTAGAAGAAACTGATGACAGAAACTAATACTGAAAGTTAATATACTGATTTTTTTTAATTTACAGAATGAGCAAAGGGAAGTTATTGATAAATTCCGAGGTGGAAATGTAAATTTACTTATTGCTACTACTGTAGCTGAGGAAGGCCTAGACATCAAAGAGTGTAACATCGTTATTCGCTATGGCCTCGTCACCAATGAAATTGCTATGGTGCAGGTATGAGTTCACTGCATACATAACTTAGTTTTTTAAAGTGCTTTTCTGTTTGGAATATGCAAATGGTGAATCATAGACCGGGGGTTTGGAGATAATTTTGAAATACTTGCATGCTAAAAGAGAAGATGCTCTTGCAACAAGGTTCATTTCCAGTTGCCACCCTCAGTTTGCATGCAATATAAAATTTGCCTCCGTGTGTAATGGTGTAACATCCATTTAAAGCTCTACACAAACAGGAAGCTCTTTTCGTAGGAAAGGTATGAGAATATGATCAGCAGACTAGTTAATATAAAAGACATTTGTACCACCAACAGCTAAAAAGAGATAGTTGCATACCAGAATACCAGTATGTCCATGTTCTCACTTAATTTGTGAACACAAATATTTATATATTTAATATTAAATTCATGCTTATTTTTTGGTGACAAAATACAGTTTCTGCTTTGCAAAATGTTGTGCTAGTCACAAATCTCCTGAGTACTATTTTCACAGGTATCTTTGATGATAATGCAGAAACAGTATGTGTTATTCACCAATTCTTTATCTGTCTGAGTTAAGTGGAAAAAAAAATGCTCTGTAGGGACACTGCATAAGGAACAGTACATGTCTTCCATTACAAAACTAGGGAAAAATGTTGTGCAGTGTTGTAGGGAACATGGTGCTGTTTATGTTGTATTCCTTGCAAATTGTAGGCTCGTGGTCGAGCTCGAGCTGATGAGAGCACCTATGCACTTGTGGCTTCGAGTGGCTCAGGAGCTGTTGAACGTGAAGATGTTAATAATTTCCGTGAGAAAATGATGTATAAGGCCATTCAGCGTGTCCAGAAGATGCCGCAGGAAGAGTATTTAAATAAGGTATTTACTGCAACTCTGCACTTTCCCTTTAAAGAAGACTGATTTATATTGTAAGAAATACTTTGTATTTGAAATCTACTTAGGGGAGGAAAACTTAAAATAATATTAGATACTACCTATGGCCTTGAATCCTTCTGCCAATATTTGTTTTATAATCTATGTTTTCTGGGCCTTTAGAAAAGTCTGCTTTTCTATTGGTAAGGGGGGAAACACACAAGTCAGGAAAATTGACTAGAAGTCATGTTGTCAGTGAACTCGGTAAAATAACTAAAAAAGAGAACTGTTACTGTTGTTCCACCAGAATTTGATAGTGCTCTTACTGATCTATTTCTAGATACAGAATTTCCAGTTGCAAAGTATAGTGGAAAAACAAATGAAGGCAAAGAGAGATCGGCACAAGACATACAAGAAAAATCCTTCACTAATAACATTCCTATGCAAAAATTGCCACAAGCTGGTATGTTCTGGAGAAGACATACAAGTTATTGAAAACATGCATCATGTCAGTGTGAAAAAAGATTTCCAGTAAGCGTTCATTAACTACTTAATCTGTTTCTGCCTGAAAGAGATATTCTTTTCAGTAGGGCTGTACAGGGCCTGTAGGCCCTGTGGGGAAAAAAAAGATTATTCCAACATTGTCAAGTCCTAGGCTCTATGGTGTTTACAGTTAATGAGTTTGAGGGAAATGTTTGTTGTTACCCCTGATTTCGAGGTGACCAGAGTTTGAAACTTTGGAAAACAATACAGGTCCTGCGGTAATATTAATTAGGTCACTTATTATGTAATATGGTATGTATTCCACAGTGTAGCTGTAATCAAAGATGAATACCAGTTACCCACATACTTACACCAGTAACAGACCCAGGATAGGAGTTTGACTCAGACAACATATGGGCCATGAGCTGTGCATTGACAATTGTATATTTAGAGGATGTTCATACTGGTGGCACGCCCCTTCTAGTTCTCCCGGTGTTCTTGCTCCTTCTTATCTCCATTGCAAGAGATGCCATCTAGTTTGGTAAACATTTATGTTAAACTGTGTTTAACTTTTCAGTGCCATGATGGCAGGGATGACTTTCTCTTCCCATTCATAATGGAAATTAAGAGACGAAGAAAATGTTTTAATTCAACTTCAATTGTATTTGCTTACTACAGTAAATTTGTAATGGGTATTGTACGTTACAGATCAGTCATGCTTTACTAATTACATGGCAGACACCATCCAACCAAGTTACTGCCCTCCAAAGTTCTCGTTTCTTTGAAACATATCTCTGGTATAATTTGTAAAGACTTTTTGAAAAGTTAATGAAAACATAGTACCCATATGTTGAAAAAATTAAAATTGAGCTGCAGTCCTAAACATTAAACTGCTTTTCTGTGAAACTGTCTTGTCAGCATAATGTTATCAGTCAATTCAGACTACAGGGTAATAATTCTTATAACCCCTCAGCACAGGCTAGTAGTAACCCTGAAGATCAAGTACTCCCTAAACTAAACGATGTAAGAATGTGCACATGCTCTGCAGCTCTGGATAGTCAGAACCAAATGATTCTGTTAAGGGGTAAGGTTGGACTACGGGGAATAAAAAGAAAACCTCTAACTTTCAGGTATCATTTCTTTGACAGCTCCATGGCACCTGAGAAAATCAAGCTAGATCTATCCCCTATTATAACGGATAGCCTGCTGCTCCTACTTTAAGATGTGTGAGGGAGGATGCAGCTCCTGAAATGCTACGAAAGGAGACATGGAGTACAGTTGTATTTCACCATTACTTAGGAGCATGAAATACGACCTTACATTTTCTCCAGCTCCTGAATGTGCACAACAGTCAGGGAGTTTATGACCTTGTAGGTTTTATATCTGACTTCAGCAATTGTGTCACTGTGTTTAAGGCTGTATGTAGCATTGAATAACCAATGTATTCTGATGCACACTTCCTGACTGTTTTTCAGAAGTCTTTACCATACAAGAGAAAATAAGACACTGCAAGATAAGCATGCCGATTACCAGACAAATGGGGAAATTATATGTAAAGATTGTGGACAAGTGAGGAACAACTTATTTTCATACTCACGTTGTTGTTGTCTGTATTAATTTCTGTCTAATTATCTTGTCTATTTTATCTGAAACGTAATTTCCTTACACTTGCAGGCTTGGGGAAATATGATGGTTCACCGAGGCCTTGACCTGCCTTGTCTAAAGATTAGAAATTTTGTGGTTGTGTTTGAAGACAAGAAAACAACAAAGCATATTTTTAAGAAATGGGGAGAACTGCCCGTCAGGTTCCCTAGTTTTGATTATGCAGCTCATTGTCCTTCAAGTGATGAAGATTAAGGACTCAGAATGAAAATAAAAGCCCTTTTCAACTTTTCTCTGACTGCTGATTAGAAGCTCCTGTGTCCCATAGAGTGCGCTGCATCGTAAACACTGTGAAAGCTCCTGGTCATGAGGAAACTGTTTTGAAGAGGAAAGAAACCCGAGGAAGAAGGAGGACGAAGTCTCATGGCTGCTGTCTGCACTCAGATTTGCAATGGTACTCCGGGACAAAGAAGACGACCAAATACATTGCAGCCATGTGTATCCATGGAACAAATTCCTGTCTCTACTCACTACAGTCCATCTGGGGTGGCAATGCTGTCAAAAGTGTGCTAGGTGACCTGTCATCAAGCACAGAACATAGGACAGACATCTTGAGACTTGCCATGGTGATTATTTTCTGTTTTTCTTCCTCCTACAACCCTTTTGAAGATAAAGTGTCTCAAAAGAGGAGCCATGTAAAGAGAACAGTTTAGCTGAATGTTATTTCTGAATCGTTGTTGCTTCATCAGTGTTTTCATGACTGAGTTCTTCCCCTCTTATCTTTAGCTATAAGCTCATAGATTTTGACAGATTAAAATTAAGTTTCCACTAAAAGACTTTTCAATAACCAAGCCCTTAAACTGACTTGAAATTGATTATTTTAATGACCAAGAAGGACCATGCCAAGTCTTTCTGTGTGTTAGTTTCATGGGATGTTAAACTGGCTATATAATGAAGTATGTATTCTTTTCAATAAATTACTATAATGATTAACCTTTGCCAACTGTGATACTGTTCATTCTCTTCCACTGTAAATATTTTGACAATACTACTACCATGGTTTCACCCTAGAAATTTAAAGGCCAGTGGTATTCTGACTGTAAAAATAGCATAATGTGTCTCCATATCTATCTTATTGACAGATTTCCCCCCCCCCCCCCCCCTTTGCAAGTAAGATATGGGAGAGTGGAAAGAAGGTCTGTTTGTTGTTATAAGTCAGCTTCGAAAATTCAGGATAAAGCGGTATGTTTATTGGCATGAACAGGTAAGCACTTCAGTAGCCCCAGGTAAAATTTCTAAGTTACAACACAGCTAAAAAGTATATTGCAGCAGAAAAGAATCTTATTATGGCTAGATCTGTAATTGATGTACATTTTTAAAAGGAATATAAATACTGTGTACATTTTTTTAAATCAGATTTGATTTCAGGTTTGCATCAGGACCAGATTTGGGGTGTTGGTTTTTTTCATATTTCTGGCCTTGCTTCAGAGGGAGGGGAAAAAAATCTAATTTCTGACTGAGAAGAGCAACACATTTCAGATATCACCAAACTGATACAGGCCATTTTGGGATTAGCTACTCTGCTTATAAACAACATATAGCATTATGAAATAAATATGCACACTGATGAGTTTTCATGTAGTAGTTTTGTAGATTAGAATGGGCTTAAACTACAGAAATTGTGGTTTATTTATAGGTTGAAATTATTCCACAACAGTGATTTATACCAATAACCTACTACCTTAGGGCTGTAAAAAAAATCAGGCGTGTTGAGATTTAAGAGATTATATATGCAAAGATGTCTCAAGTCACAGCAATTCCACAGGTATTTTTCAATGATAGAACTAAAACAGGAAAGGCCAGTGGGAGATAAGGAGTGTAAACGGTTCGTACTGTATGTGTTTTATATTTGTGTATTTCTTTATATAGTGCTATTCTTACCTTTATGTATTTGCAGGGCAGAACAAATGTGAAATCTTCACCAATTTCTTTATTCAGCATTAGATACTTCATTAGTTAAAAAATTAAACCATTCCCCTCATCTAATGTTCTTAGAAACTCAAGTTATTCTCATTCTTGTATTGTAGTGTTTTGCTTAATACTGAACCTTTTGGCTACTTCTAGAATCTGCTGATTTAGCATTAAGTGCAGGACAAATTTTACACCTTTTACACATTGATCTGAGAATCTGACTATTTAAAAATGTTGGAGATTGATAGATCACACATGATTGTAATTTTAGATGTATTTTGTTCATGTGCTCAGTATCTGGTAGGATGCTATGAAATATACTGAAAATTAATTATTATAATAGTTTGTCTTGGTAAATAATCGTCATCCAGATAATCTCTGGATTTCTGTATTAATGAGTTGTTACAGTTATGTAAAAGTAACATAATACACTGTACGTAGCATTTTCAAGTATCTGAAGTTATTTATTCAGTACTTTAAAGAAGTGTAAAACCATGGTAGAAAGATGATACCATTACATAGATTGCTGCTGGGTCCTCAATCAAATAATTTTCCATGCTGAGTAGATTTTCTGAAATCTGAGCTTTTGATCCTTCCCTTTATTGAAGCAACAAGAGCATATGCAGCTCGATTTCTTTGTTCTTTTATAGTTGAGTTCAAAAGGGCCGTATCACAAACATGCCTGGGCTTCTTGTAGTTCACCTGTGTGCTGCTGTTATACTCCCAGTTCCTAGCGTGACTCAGCCACGTTGTCACCAAAGCTTAAAGACTGTTTGCACAATCTCACTTCAGCATAATGCGTAATGAACCTCAAATGAATCCTGCTGGCGTGTAGGATAAGGAATTTCCACTTCAAGTTATTGTCTCTGAATGGGGTTGTAAAACGTGCCTATATTGTTCATCCAGGAAGTGCGAAGTTGTAAAAAACAAGCTAAATTGCCATATTTTATCTGCTAGTTACTTCTGCATTTATTGCCTTTATGGACCCAAAGTCCTCCAGGGAGTGTGACAAATCCTGATTATATTTTCTACTTACAACTTTTATTTGTTCACAAATGTGGAAAGAAGAAAAACTATGACTCACAGGCGATTTGTCTAGCTGTGTGTGTGGCTACTTAAGAACTGGTTCAGCTTTAGTTGCGTTTTCATTATTCTATCTACTTTTGGTCTGATGTCATGCACAACCTACATCTGTAAATCTGCATTTCCTCATCTGGGAAATGTAAATACTTCAGTAACCTTAAAGTAGTTGTATAACTGGTTGGATAGTTGCTGTACAAACTGAATGTTTTCTGTTCCATAATTCGTCTATTTCTCCAACCGATTCACCCTTTTTCTAGCTTCCTTACGCTTTTATTTCTGTCTTACATTATGGGGTTCTGATGTTGCAGAAGTTAGAAAGAGCTTTGGCTGTGGAAAGAATTGCTGTTTGCTTCTGCACTTGTACTAGTATAAACGGTTCAGAGAAGGGAGTTGAGGTGTTAGGAGCAATAGATCTACAAAGCTTGTAAAGGTCATTCTCTGCCAGGCAAATTTTGTTTTGCTTCTAATGCTGCAACCTTCATGAATCTTACTACAGCACATGCCTAAATGATTATATTTCCAAACTAGAAATACATAGTATGCAGCATACAGTCATTTTGCAAACTCTTTTAGATCATGTGAGTTTGAATCATTTCCTTTGAGGCATTCTCTAAATATGTATTCATTAGAGGATGCTGCATATTTGGAAATGAAAACTAGCCTGATCAAAACCTGCATTTGCAATTTTGTGATGTTCGTCTTGTCAGAAATAACCAATATTGGTAGGAAAAAAATGGATTTCTCTGAACTGTGTTATTGAAAATACATATGGCATTAAGCACAGAATGCTAGGAAGTAAGTAACAGTTTGGAAATATGAATAAGAAGCAAGAGTTACATGGGGGAAAAATTCTTTTGTCACAATCCTTTTCTGTTTTGGAAATTTTGAGTAGCTGCAGTTTTATCTTGTTAGGAAACACTATTGTTTTTGAGCTCAGTTCTGTCCTTCATATACAGTTTATCAGGAACAATGTATTTTAGTCTTCTCAGCCTTTTTTTTTTCCTGCATGGCTTATGTCAATAGGATGGATCTTATTCAGAAACTTTATCTTGTATAAGTTGTACTTTACTGTTGTGACAAGAACTGGGGAGAGAGGGGAACTGAGTTTATGGGAAAATAAGACATGTTTCATATCACTCTTTTTTCCAGACAATTTCTTCTCAAAAATCCCCCCACCAAGGCTAGTGTAAGGAATGTTGCCAGAACACTGCCCGGATCAGCTGCTGCCTCACCAAGGCTGGTGTAATCATTAGGGTTCAAATTCCTACCTTTGGTGGTAATACATTGAGGTTTGTTTCTCTGTAAAACATTAGCCCAAGTTCTGCTGGACAGTTTGGTGTGACAGGAAACCTATCTCATCTACTACATTTTCAATTTTCAAAGAAGCCAGAGGGGGTGATGCACCCAGCTGCTACTGAATTTCAGTAAGATTTGGTTACTCAGTCTTTGTTAACCTCTGAAAAATCATAGTCCCTGTGCCTGACTTCCACATGGAAGCACCGCCATTCTGGCCTCCTTTCTTCACCCTCTTACTTTTCCCTGTTTGGTGTTAAGCACAGGAGAGAAATACAAGGCTGGTACAGGGAGAAAGATGAGGTGATTCAGCAGACTCCACGTGCAAAACCAACAATGCCTAAGCCCAGTCACTCTAAGTTTCATGTCAAGTCTAGTGAATATTCTGTCATTTTGTGGCCTTCTTTGGCAGTTGACAATTACTACACGGGCTGAGGCAGCAGCAAGAAGGAAGCTGAGCCAGGCCTGGGGCTGCGGCTGGGCCTGGCCACCCTGAGCAGGCTATGGAGGCCAAGCTGAGGAAGGCCCACCCCAGGCACTGCCGTCACCTCTGGTGTGGGCACCGGGTGAAATGCCTGGGAAGCTGCAGGCAGTAAGTGGATGATAGGCTTTGTTTTGTAGCTCAGTTCAGCATCTGCCATCCCTGGTGCCTTTCTGTACATAACACAGAGCCTGAACCCATGGCTGCAGAGCAGAGCACTGTGCACAGGTCCTTGGTTGGTGTTTCCTCACAGCACGCCGTCTGGGTGAATACTATAAAGGGTGCAAGATGGCCTTTTTTTTTTCTTTTTTTTTTGCTTAATAACACATCTGAAATGCCTGGCCCAGCCTCATGCTCAGGTTAATCATCTGAAAGAATGATTACTGGCTCTGTGGTAGGAGCACTGGAAGGATCTCCTTCTGAGACCCGGACATTGCTAATAAGCAGTTGTGCGTTGCAGGGTGCATGGAGACGCACTGAAGAGCATCAGCCTCACCGAGCAATGCCGGGAAGCCTGAAAGTGCGGGGGGTGCTGGGAAAGAGCAACGAGCCGTGAAGAAAGGAGGCGACGGCACAGAGCGCTCCTGAGGGACCCGGGTACCTGCGGGATAGCGGGCTGTGCCGGGGCAGGCCAGACGGCGCCACCAGCCCAGGAAACGTTCCCTCGTTTAAACGTTTCTGTCTCTCTTCAGCCCGGATGGCGCCGCTGGGGGGCGCGCGGCCGCTAGGGGGCAGCGTGCCTGTTCCCCTCC
>NW_008824939.1:1098003-1118044 GCF_000699105.1 Pygoscelis adeliae | reverse complement strand
CCCGCGCGTTCCCCGCCTACCCCAGCACGCCCCACGGCGGTTCTGGGGCAGGCCAGGAGTGAGAACGTTTGGGTAAAGTCAGTCTAATGGGCACGGCGTACTTGTACTGCCCTTTTTGAGCGTTTCTTCGCTCTGCTGAGGGATCTCTTAATGTAACTTGACACTGCGGTCTCAAGAGAAGTCCTCCCTCTTTTCAGTTGACCTCATTTCAGTGCGCTAAATAAAATACGTGCAATTGGTGGTTTAAGCACTATTTCAGAATTTGCTCTGGGCCAGTAGATAATTACTTCTCTAACCTCTGTTACGTAGCCTATAGAAGTTTATAGTTTTCTGAGAAGAAAAGTAAGTCTCCTCACACGTGGAAGACATTAAACGATATCTGTTTCTGCTTCTTGTTTTGCATTCTTACGCCATTGTTTATTATTTCGGAAAGTAAACATACATGAATTATATATAAACAATAAAGCTATTGGATTTTCTTTTAATTTCTCTGCAGAGAGTAGAAATAAGGTCATGAGAATGTGAGGATTGCCAAAATACACAGTAGATACTTTTCAGAGAAAAACAGTACATATCAAGTAACTGTTGAGTCATAAAACCCTTAAGTTAGTGTAAGCAGATGTTGGTTACAGCTCACGTTGATGGGAAGTATATAATCACCACCCCTATAGCCACCCCACTGTCCATTTCTGGTTCAAGAACTTCCCCAAAAGCCTGTTTCTAATTTCATGGAAACCCTTTGAAATTTGGCACATTTTTAAAAAGTATGTATGGAAAAAAAAAAAGTCTGCCAGAGGTTTGGCCTCCAACTGTGAAAACAGACACTGCCTTTTCAAACTCCTCTCCTAGATCCACTGACCAACACCCAGAAGAGAGAATTTACATTCGTTTAGAATACGGCAGGAAAATGAAGGTCTGTACGCTGCTGAATTCAGCTTTTGGTAACATTTACATCTGTTGTTTTAAACTGTCAGCTATTGCACAAGGCCAGGCTCTGATGTGAAAGTATTTGTTTTAAAGAAAAAGGAAAGGGAAGTCTTTTCAAGTGTACTGCAGGGACATTTTTGCTTGTTGCTTGGACGGATTACAGCAGTTAGAGAGAGTGGGAGGATTTAATTATTTACAAGCCATAGAATTGTGCTTCAGGCAATATTAGAAATGTAATTATTGTTTGTTTCTGTCCTGCAGACCCGGCTAAAAATCATATTTGGCGTGGTTATATGCCTTTTGCTTTCCTTATTACTTATGTGTATTATACTGCTTCCATCAAGAGGTAAGGCATTTGTAATCTAATGTAGTGTAAAACACAGTATCTTTAGCAACTATGGCTTCTAAAGTTCACAAAATTTTGTCAAATCATCTTTAGGGTTGTCCTGTCAGTATAGTTATGGCTCTATCACTTTGCAGAGATGTACTGACAGCTGAAATATCCTGAAGGTAAGATTGAAATGCCAGCAGATGTTGAAACAAGGAGCTCCTTGAAGTGAAAAGCACCTGAATTAACTTTATTGTGCATGATATATAATGTTCTTAGACAGGACTGCAAAAATAATTCTCAGATCTCCTCGTCTTATGTTATTTTTTGTGTTAGGGGTTAGGAGACTCACAAACTGTTAGTAATTTCCTTTAGCTTGGTGAACTTTATTTGGTTTGAAATGGTTGTGTAATAATTACAGAAGTTCTCTATCCAATTGCAAGTTAAACATTTTGTTGTAGGTAGGGTATGATGAATTGTGTGTGAACATATTTAAGATTGCATTTGAAAATTAAAGTCAGCATTGTATAAAACGGGGACGCATAGTTTGCTCTAGTATTATGCCAGCTGTAGGTAAATCAACACAGTGTGGTCTGCTGAGTCCTCTGGTAAAGTTTGAAGTGAGTGTGGTTTGAAATTTAGAGCCTGAGTGGCACTGACTTGATGGTAGTTTTTTTCCATGAGAGGTGTAATAAGGGCAATATAAGTATTTACACGGCCCTTTCACTATAGCAGATTAATTGAATGCCTCTGAAATAATTAAAATAATAATAAAAAATGTGTATTCCAGTAACAGTATCTCTTTAAAGGGATTTTTTTTTTCTATTATTATTCTTTGTTCGTAAGTTGGCAGGGTGACTGAGATGAAGAAATCAGTTTTGCATTTACAACTAAACGTTATAAAATCAGCTATCTGCTTAAGTCTTGCGAAAGTTAAGTCCTGTAGTTAATATGCAGGTTTTGTGAAAGGTGAAGTCTCTTTCCTACCTGATATTTCTGTGGAATATGGTTACCATGGGTTATTTCCTTGAGAGAGGCGTTGGAGGTTTCTGAAGCAGTTAGGGTTGATTCTGTTAGGCAGCATGTGAATATGAGGATAGATTATATCAAGGTGGGAGGCAGTGCTGAGAAGAGATACCGCCTCAGAGTGATAGGTTTGACTTTTACTGTCAATGATGGGGTGCCAGATTTTTTGGCTAGCTTAGAGCGTGGTCAAATCTGAGCTTTCATTACTAGATAAATGTATGGTATCAAGTCAAACTTACTCATACCAAGCCTGCATGTTGAGACAGGGCAGAATATTTTTATGAGATTTAAATAAAAAAGAGCAGTGAGGAAACAAAGAGACTGGAGACCAAGGATTGGTTTGGCAGCCTGAAGAAGTTGCTAAAGATCATGGAAGGTACTGTAGGAGGAAGTGAATATATTTTTCCCTTCTGAAGTTATCACACACCAGCTCACTGGTCTTAGTCTGAGCCTCTTCAGTACCTGAGCCATTACGAAGAACTCTTTTCGTCTCTGTGGTTTCTTGGAATAGCAGCTTGGTAACCAGTCACATCAGACATGTATTTAGATCCAGTAGGACGATAAAGAATTTATCTTACTTTACAGAGTGCTTTTGAAGGAGCATTTTAGACAGTTGTGGAATACACAATTATGTTGAACGCACGATTATGTTGAACGCGTCTGATTATGGCCTCTTATTCTCAGGTGGAACTGCAAGTGCTGCAGTTATCTGTTTAAATGCCTAAACCTTTTTAAATTCTTAGTAGTCTACCGATCAGTTGTAAAAGGAAGAAATATAAGCTAATTTTGCAGTTATAAATTTTGCAAGTCGAAGTCAGACAGGAAATAGCTACAGAGATGGAATGTTGTTTGTACATTCCACCTTTACTGCTGCTTAACTGAAAGGATGTGGCAATCTAGAAAGACAATTAATTGCATATGAGAAATGTAGAGACACAGACCGACTAAATTTCTGCTTAAGAAATCAGCAAAGAGAAATGTCATCTGTAATTCTGAAAGAACTGGAAGAAATATTTAGTTCTGGTTTTGTCTGCTAAGTTTCTAGTAATTTCATGTTCTTCCAACTTCTCAAAATGTGATAGCTGGTTTTGGTTTACACATGGAAGAGTATAAAAATGTGAAAAATTCTCAGAAGTTATACTGGAAAATAAGTTTCTGTTCGGAGAGGATAGTAAGGGGGAAATACTTAGTTGCAGTTATTACACAATTTCTGTGGGGCTGAGAAGAGCAAGGCAGGCAATCTCAATATAGTGAATGGCATCTATGCCTAAGAAATTAGTGACAGGTTTTTGACATTTCTTTGAGTTAGGAATGTGCTGTGTGACTTACCTTACTATGATAACCCAGCTATGATAACCCAACTCTGAACAGTTCAGAAAGGTTTTTTTCACTTGTACACTGGTGTACCTAGTCCTGTTCTTCTGCAGCATAAACAAGTAAGAAAATACCTGTCTGCAGTTGAAAAGCAATAGTGGAACCACAGGCAGAGTTACAATTAATTGAATATATTGCTTAGGCTCTAAATTAATCTTTTCTTCTGCTATTTTTAAGGAAGATCCAGAATCCTGCCTGTCAATGTTTCTGTTCCCATTGTACAATTGACCTAGGCCTGAGACCAAGACCTTCGTTCTCTGATGTTGCACATTAGGTCATAGGACATACTTCTCAGCCAGGAAGTGGTGAGCAGCCAGTTTCTTAGGAATTGGTGATGTTCTTTGCTACACCGCAACCAAATCCATTTTCTGATTCAATAAATGCCTCCCTGTGTTCTGATGCGAAGTCAAACGGAGTGGCTTCCATCATTGTGGAGGGGAAGGAAAATGCTCCCAGTCAGGAATTCAGTTGCTGGCACTGAATTCAGCTGGAGATGGTGCTGTTAGTTGCTGCTTTCTAATTGAAATGGGTGCCTGGATATTTGACTTAAAACAGAAATAAAGTTAAAGAGAAATTCTTATCTTGTTGGCAATCTATCAAAATTGGCAAGTGATGATTAGAGATTATAAACTGTCAGCTGTTGCTGAAGTTTCTTGTAATTGAAAATTCAGTAGATTACCGTGGCAGTGTGCTTCCACCAAAATCTGGTGGTTCAGTCTTACTTACGAGTTCAGGCTCAGATCTACGTAATAGTGTAAACCTAGCTACAGTGATCTGTACACTGGTGGCAGAGAGCTATCTCAAGGTTATTAGAACAGAGTAATAAAAAACAATATTAAGACGGATTAGACTACTTCATACCTCTTCTGTTTGGTACTTTAGATTGCATAAAAATTGGTAGGAATTCATACTACAGTCTTTCTAGATAAATTTTCAAAAACTAACATGCTCCATTAGTTTGTATTCCCTTAACAGGATCAGGAGTGTTGGAATTAAATTTTTGATGTTGAACTGGGCTGTGGTTTCCTCAAGTGGAAGGCTGTCTTCCTGCAGATGTTGAAGGAGCTTGTGCTTTAGCTATTCAGCATCAGCCCACAGAGATGAGAATGGACGGTTCTAGTCCAGAAGCAGAATATAATACCATCTGCAAGCTGGCTGTCCCAAGATGCTAACCAGTTTTCTTTTGGCAAGTCGTCTATTTGCTGTGTAGCAGTGGATGCTAAATGAAATATATTACAAATACATATATATATTAGATACATATATATTAAATACATATAAATACTTAGAAAATACATATATACAGCTACATATATAAAAATAACAAATACAGAAACCAGAATACTTTCTGATTATTATGTACGCTTGGTTTAATTTGGCAGGAGTAGACACAATTTATATGGATGCACATTAGACCATGTTGTGGAATAAGCCAGCAGGGCTATGACATCTAAAGCAAGGGTTGTGTTGGTCTACCCACATCCAATCTTTGAAAGGGAATAATCCTCATAATACAAACAGAATTTCACAGTGATGGATTGGTGTGCATAAAGTTATTCTGAGTTTAGTATAATTGAAAGTTCTGCTTTCTGTGTTTTATTAAGCTCTCACAACAATTAACTGAACAGTAAAGGAGAAGGTATCTGCATGAAGCCAGTGACAATTAATAGATGTTTACAGGCTTTTATCACCACAATTATACATGTACATCAAATACAGTCAAATGCATGAGTGAGTAATTATGAACATGGCATATATAAAGCAAGTTACACTGTGAAGCAAAATAACCAATTCAGTGCACAGAGAAATACAGAACTGCACCCTGTAAATGAATGTAAGTGGACCACAAAGGATTAAAACTGAGACAGTGGGGTGGTGAAGGGAAAAGAGCAAAGCTGAAATTTGGTAAGCTTTCATTTCTGTGGTTGGCTCTGCTATTTGCTTCCTTTTTGTCCCTGGGCATCTTTTTTCATCTTTGTTATTTCATAGAGAAACAGAACACAACGAAAGAACTTAACAAGCTTACCAACAGCCATCCAAATCAATCTCTTTATAGTGCTGCAGACATGTAAAGTACTTTTCACGTTAGGGTTTGTTCTGTGAGCAGAGATTTTGAATACGGTTATTGAACCAGTGTTTAGTTACAGAAGAAAGAATCAGCAACAATTATAGGAAACAATTAAAGATGCTGCTTTTAATTAAAGCATTTAAATATATCTTCTGTTGCCTAGAAACAAGCATTCAAAATTATAAATAATCAAGTAAGAAATTGTTGTGTTCAGAATTTTTGCAGTCCACTGGTAGAAATTCAGATAGGAGCGGACACATTTTGAAAATCATTAGCAGTCATAATAAATTATCACAGAATATTAAGTATGTAGGGGCAAGATGACTAACAGACTAAACGTTTAAATTAGAGCTGTGAAAATTAGACCAGAGATGAGACATTTGTGATATTGCTTGTCTTTTTAGTAAAAAATCCTCTTGAGCTGAGAGAAGGAACCAGGAAATTTTACCAGATTAAGGTATCAAACAGGACTGCAAATTTAAGCCTCCTATACACACAACCGTGGAAATAGATCTTAACGGTGGATTTCTTTTGCTAATAGACATATTCACTTAGAGAATTTAAACTGAAAGCTAGTGATAAGTAATCATTACTCAATATAAATAGAAGTGGCTTCTTCTTTGGAATTATTTTCTATGCATTTTTTTAAGAGTTTGCCATCTTCTGTGCTTATTATTAATGTTATCAAGGATCTGTAATGTACGGTCATGGTATTAGCAAGAGGAATTAGCTTCTTATTGAACTTCTTGGGATATTTTCTGGACATATTGCTAGCTCAGAGTTTATACTGGTAGGTTTTTGCCTATGGATTGGCATTCAGTTTTATTTCTCATGACAGCTTTCTTCTGCATTAGTGCAGACAAGGCTAGTATCAACAGTCAACCTGACATGTGTATTCTACAGTAAGTAATAGTCACTTAGCAGAAGAAAACATGTATTATCATTACAAAGTTACATAGAAGAGAATACGAAGAAACATTTTCCAGGAAGTCAGTGTGATCTTAACAGAGAGGGCAGCTGTAATGAGGAAGTGATGGAGCATGATATGAAACCTGAGGGCAACGAGTCATCTTGATTATCTGGCTGTCAGCTCATCCGAGAGCTCTGAAGGAACAAACAGGGGAAGTGGCAGAGATCTACTAGGCTGCAGAGTGACATCCCCACTACTTGTGAAGACCATGGCAAAAGTCCCCTTGATTTTAAAGGAGAAAAGCATAGAATCCAGAATGCCTAGACTTAAAAGCTGCCATTATTATGGTACTGAACTTTAAAAACCGGCCTTTATCAGAAATGTTCCCATGTCTTTTGAGGATTAACTATTTTGAGTACTCTTGTGAACTGCGTATTTTTTCTTTTTTGCTTTTCATTTCCATGCACTTAGGAAGCCAGCATTTTCAGCATTACCCTCTTCTCACCCAGTTGATTCTCCTTAAATTTTGTTTTTAAAATCTGCCCTAGTTTATGGTGTTTAGCTTTGGGAAGAAACATAGTCAGACAAGAGCCACAAAACCAGGCACAATTTTGTGCATTATTTTTATGCGACTATCTGATCTGCTTAGAAATCAAATATCAGAGTACCTGTCTTCTCTCCAGAATCATTGCCAATTTTCTTTTGCAGCTTCAAATAAAAAGTTGAAGTTTGGGTTCACTCATTCATTACTTTTCAGCATTATTTTTACCTGCATACCTTCATCTATTTCTTTCATGTGGCTACTAAGAAATATATGTGGATGGTGATTATTTTGCAAGCCTTATATCCATCTTCTAACACTGGTTGATGAGCCATTTATGAAATTTGACAGTAGGGGTTTTTTTATGCTCATCCTGTAGTTTGACTCTCTGCTGAATATGTGCAGGTCCCTATTAAAATAGTTGTCTCTACATACCACACAAGTTCATTAAACCCATGCTTTAAAAAAAAAATTGATTTGTCTTTTGTGTGGAAAATGCTTTTCTTGGACTCACAGGTTCTACAAGTAAATATGTCTGAGTGAATAAATGACTGGGTGAAATAAATTAGTTTGTCTAGTTTCTAATTTTGTATTCCTAAAGGTGAGTCCTTCAGAGGCTGAAGGACCTTACCAGAACAGTAACAGAGAACTTTTCTTTCTGTTGTGCCTACTCTCTGCATACCTGCAGGATTATCCTATCCTCGCTGTTCCCTGGTGCTAAATATAGAAAAAAAGGAAATATTGGGCTAGTAATTACTTCTCTTTTTTTCTTTTTTCCACTTCACAGCATTTCATTAACAGAAACTTTCTGTCTTATTCATAGTTGTTAACACAGATGATGGTCCCAGAGCTCTTACATTGGAGGATTATTTGAATGGAAACTTCCAATATAAAACATTTTTTCCATATTGGGTGTCAGGTAAGTAAAACCTTTTCTCAAACGTACATAAGCCTTTCTAATATGTATTTCCAGACTGGTTTACACAGACTCAGAAGTGTATTTTTCTTCCAGCTTTACTGTGAATGAATGCTAACTATGAAATTAAACAGCCTGCTAGTCAAAACTTATGGTTGAAATTTGCTCTTCTGTCAGTCATTCTAGAAATTCCAGGTATTTGATGTTTCAACAGATGTGTTTGAGTCAAGTATAAACTATAATTTTACAGAGGCCTTCAGTGTTTTATTTCTTTTACTGTCATATTCATTGCAGCAAGTGAAAGAAATATGTCAATGTGTCAGTCATTTCTTAAGCAATCTCCTTTTTTTGTGTTTGTCACAGAATTTTTTCACTTACCATTTGTAACAATTGAGGTAGCCTGTCTTACAGGCCCCATTCTTCTTTGTTTTCAGTAGTACCTAGCTCTGCAGTGAGCGCAACTGTTCGTATCTCATTTAAGGAAATGCTGACACTGCTGAAATTCCTGAGTTCCAATGCATAGAAAATAAGGTTGAGTTTCTAAGCAAGTTCCTTAAGGTAAAAGATAAAGACATGAAGTTAATTGCTGCTGCTATATGTGTCTGTGTGTGGCTGAAATACTAGTTTTTGTTACCATTGAATTGCAGCAGCACCAAAAGGCTTGAGCTGGATTGGATTGCATTCTAGTGCACACACTACTACCACTCCTATCTATGCACTGCCTCAAGCAATTATTATTGTCTGACTAGAGACAAGAAACATAGTACTGTTCACATGGAGCCTTACCAAGTTAGTTTTAACCCACAATTTTAGACCTGAACTGAAGCCTTCCAGGACATTGCTAGCAGCAGTTCAAGTTTTACAATTACCAATTTGAAGTATGTTGACATCACTTGTATGATTTAAAACTTAGGTCACCATTTGTTAGAATTCTGTCTGAAGTATGTAGGCAGCATATCACCTAAACCTAATATTCTCCTTCCCTCTTTATATCCTTTTCACTTAGACTTATCTTTCTTCTTAACAGTCACAAAACTCACGCAAAAGTCGTGCCATAGATTCCATAGATAGTCATGCCTACAGCATTCCATATGCCTACTTTTCTTCTGAAGCGAGGAGTTAAAATTTAGTATCTCTTCCTAAGGGGGCCTGAGATCACCACAAATGCTGTTACACACATCATAGAAGTGTGCTCAAAAGATCCACCAGTGATTTAATTTCCTAAAAACGAACACCTTATACAATGTTTCAGGCTGCTTTTGAACTGTTAAAGTCTCTCTCTCTCTTTAGCTACACCAAGTATGTAATTCCTTCTCTCTGTTTATAGCAGTAAAAATAATGATGTGAAACTAAAATTCTGATCTTCGTTCTCTACCAAACTATGCTCAGGTCTTGAGCACAGGTAGGGTTCAATTCCGTCCTCATTGAAGGCCACTCACCCTCACTTTGTAGGACCTGTGTGAGTAAGGGCAGTAACATTTATGTAGTGTCAGTTACATGGTACTGCTGTCACCTGCAGAATCTGTACAAATGAGAAAGTTCTGGTGAAATTATAAGCAAAGATCTCAAATGTTTTCTTTAAAACATTTATATTGTGATACTGACCTTCTAATGGGTCTGTCCCTGGTATTCTTGATCAGACATTACTGAGAATAAAATCTGGCATTTAATTATAAAGTTAACCAGCTGATTCTGTGTGCAGTGTGTAATCTCGAGAACATACTTAAGAACCCTGAAGAGAGTTTGTTGATAACTCTGTACCTTGGCATCATTAGAAGAAAAACATTTTTTATGTAGATGCCAAAAGATATTTGCTCAAAATCTATTCACTGGCAGGAGTGTGAATACTTTGATGAACGGATCTGTTCTATAGTAACTTCTGTGCAAGGTAACAGCCCTTTTATCTTGTTTATAAAGATAATGAATATCTTCATCAGTCTGCAGAAGATGATATCATTCTTTACAATGTTGAAATGAACTACCCAACTACCATCATGACTAACAGCACAATGGTACGTACCTTTTCAACTAATAAAAAGGCAGCAAGATGCAGTTGCGTTTCAAGTACCAGTTTAAAAGTGAGTGGATTAAAACCTGACTCATCAAATCCTTATTTAAAGTTTTTTTACTAGAATCTAATCTACTTCTTAATCTTTCAGAAACAGGTTAATGCTTCAAATTATGTGTTGTCATCAGACAAATATTTCATAGCTCTGGAAAGCAATTATTCAAAGGTAGTTATTTTAATATATCTCTTAATGAAATGTTTAGTTTCATTTAGTATTTTGCTGATTGTGGTTGCCATGGATAAATGTTTCTTGGTACTTTCTTGAGAAAGGGGTGGGCTATGAAAAGGCAGCTGATAGATTATCTTTTTCCAAGTTAATAATATTATTTTCTTGCTTAATTTTTGCAGCTGTGGAGATACTCTTATACAGCATCATATCACATTTATGATCTCATATATGGGTAAGGCCTGATATTTCTTACAGAGAGCTATGGTGAATACTCTGTAGTGATGTGCTTGCAAGCATTTCCACTGAAAAACTCTATAGTAATGTGACTACCACCCTGCTTTACTTTTGCCTGAATCTGTCAGTTTACTTGTTTGCTTGAAAAAAATGTCCTCTAAGAAAATCATACAGTTCTTTCATCTACTCATCCAGGTATCTGGGACTGGTTTATATTTCATGCCCTAAAACTTTCACTGCTCAAGATTCTCATCTTTTTTTCTTTTTTGCATAATTTTCTCCCACCCTATCTTGGCTGCTTGAATCCTCTTCCGTCTTACACCTGATGTCTCCATGCCCTTTTGTTGTCTAATTCATCCTTTTTATGGTTGATCTAGCCTTTAGCTTTCCTAAAACTCTCACATGTCCTTTAGTGCTCCAGTGATCTTGTAACAGTCCATCTTGGGTTCCTCAAAAGTTTACAGCTTCTCCCATGGCATTTGTTCTCTTTCCCAAGACCTTCCCCAAACCACTTCTCTTTCCACTCAAGTTCAAAGGAGGCCGTCTGCCTCCCCAGTCTCCTTTTTATGCCATAAGTAGCAGCATGACCAAATGCTTCTCAGTTCTGAGCAACAGGGGCTGCACTGAGCTGCTCCATTCTTGGGAAACTGTTGGCTCAAGGTAACAGGAAAAGATTGCTGCAAGCTAATGTGAGCAGGTAGAGAGGTACTGCATGTGGGTCGTGATCCTTAACAAATGTTGTAACTGCTGCTGTTATGCTTGCCTCAGCATGCTATATCCTAAGTTCACATTTCCCAATAACTTGCTGAGATTGTAATGCAGTCTGCAGATAGAGCAAATGACTGTAGATGCTTGTGCAGTATTTAGAAAGAGATGAGGCTGGCTTCTTAGGCTGTTGAATTTGTTTTCAAAGGGTTGAGTTGCAAGCCTTTACCAGCACTGGTGCACACTATCACATTACTGCATATCTCACTGCCTGCCTTAATTTTGCATTGCTCAACAAACAAAAAGCTGTTAGAAAATATAGCCCTTCATGAATTTTATATGAATGTACAGTATAATGATCCATTTGCACTGTGCGCAAAAAGCCATCTCAACTTCTTTCCTTTTTTTAGTGGTTTTGTAACAGAAAATCAACTTCCACATAAAATTCAGTATATATCCTGGTCACCCGTTGGACACAAATTGGTCAGTAAAGATAACGAAGCGCTAGAATGATTTTGCTTTGTGTGGCTAGAAGACATTTATTTGCCTTTGGTTATTATTTTGTTAGGCCATATTTTTGACAGGCCTGTGTGTATTAACCTTGGTTGTGAGCAAGAATGACAAAGAAAACAGTTTTAACTTGTTAAAGTTTAACTTGTCTGTGTCTCAATAGAAGAATCCATGTTCTCAGCTACATTGTGTGTTTCAGTTTGCTAGCTAGTCTCTTACCAAGAAGTGACCAACATAATTGTATATAGGATTAAATGTAGTTTCAAGGCCTGAAAACCAATGTGCTTTCCTTTGACACTGTATAACACATGAGTTTACTATGGAGATTTAGACATGAAGTATTTAAAATATTTTCTAAAATTTTTACCCTAGGAAATGGCTGCCAGATTGTTATTACAAAAAATGTTGTGGGTTTTTTTTTTATTTAACAGCTACTTGATAGCCAAGTATGTATTTCTCAGTAATTATAATAGACCTATTGCATATAGTAACAAGTTTATAAACTTTTTTTATTCTTTGTTCCAAAGCATCAGCCCAATAATAGTTAGTGGTTTTTTAACTACTTATCCAGTATTGACAAAACATTTGTGCAAGAAAAAAAAATGTAAACATCATACTAATTTCAGAAAATACCCAAGGAGTGGGCTAAATATGAATGGACAATTTATTAGGACAATTTTTCCATGTTCTAGGAGAGTATTAGTTTTCTCAATTAATTTAAATATTGTTATTTTCTTTATCAAGAATTCTGAAGACAGAACACAATGAAGATACTTTCCTATCTTCCTAGTACTAATAGTCTGTGATGTTTTTATACAGTAGTCCTTGTATTGTATCTGAGAGTTTTAGGAGTTGCTTTGTTTTTCATTTAAAGCACAAAGTAGTTAAAATGTTACACTGATGTTGCTAACAAATGCTTATACCTTCAAAAGGCATAATTTTCTAAGAAAGTGATGTTTCTGGTGCTGTTTTCTTAACTACATGTCCATTCATTTGATTGAAATTTGGAGATACCCAAGGTCTGCAAGCATTTCTTGCAAAAACTCTCTTTGGTAACTAATTTACTAGAAAGGAACAAAGCAGCCCAGACAGAGTAAAACCTTTTTTTGTCTCATCTCACATCACCTAGGCCTTCTGACAGGTTTAGAAAAGTTCAATTATTTTCTTTTTAGTCCTTGTGTATTTGTTTTTATCTTCTACTTGTGGTGGAACCAGAAGGAAAAGTCACAAAACACTTTGTCTGAGGATCTCTTAAAAAAACACAGCAATGTGAATAAGTTTCAAAGATTTTTTTTTCATGATTTTCCACACCAAAGCTAGCCACAGAGTCCTCTGAAGTGTATTAAAATCAAAGGAGTTGTTCAGGATTTATTCTGACATAGTTGAACTATGAATGTAAGAATGAACTATAAGAATTTGGCCTGTAATGTATAATTTATTTACTGAGGTGCCTACTCTTGTGGAATTTGTAAGGGCTTTTAGTGTAGCGTTTATTTCCTGTTTTGTATTCATTATGTCTTCTTGTCGGTATAATGTAAGAGCATTGACTGCAGAAGGTCTTATTCTAACCCCTGTTATTGGTGCGTATACTCATAAGAAATACTTTCTTTAGGTATATGTATATCAGAATAATATCTATTTGAAACAAAGTCCAAGAGAGGCACCAATTAGAATAACTAGTGATGGAAAACAGAATGAAATATTTAATGGGATTCCTGATTGGGTCTATGAAGGTAAGTAAATCTTGAAGGGCAACAACTAACATGTTAAATGCTTTGTTTAGATTACCTGGTTCTCACAGTCCATTCTAAAATATCTGTGATGATACATTATTTTTAGAGCCCTAAGGATTACTTTATTTCCATATTTTATTTGCCGTACAATGACTGTATTTTGTATTCATAGTGTGTAGCGAAAATCCTGAGTCTTTTGTTACTGAAACTATGAGAACTTTACAAACTGGGCTTCCTTCTGCTGCACAGGCAGTGGTTGGGAATTAAGCCTTAATGGAATTAATTTTGGTGAAAATTTGTCACCTCAGTGCATCAAAAAAAATTAAAAAAAATAAACACGTACACACATGAAAAACCCAAGTGAGTTAAATGGGATCTGTATGTCTGTTTTGAGAGTTCTTAAGGCCTTTCAGAAATGAAATGTATTGCAATATGTTTGGTGTCATTTATTTAGTATAACTCTCTTTACATGTCTAGGTTGCTAAGAGTACAATGCTAAAATAGATAAGATAGATAGATTACAATGATAAACTATTAGGAATTTTTTTTTTTTCCCCAGAGGAAATGCTAGCAACGAAATATGCACTGTGGTGGTCTCCAAGTGGAAAATATTTAGCGTATGTACAATTTAACGATTCTGACATACCAGTTATTGAATATTCATATTTTGGTGAGGACCAGTATCCTAGAAAAATAATTATCCCATACCCAAAGGTATGTTTTCTCATTCTTTTGACTTCTTTCTGTTGAGAAATGAGTTATGACAATGATAAAATTAACTGTGCTTAAAAAATGGTTGTATTACAGTGGTTAAATCCATTGTGGCCTAAATTCATGAAATAAAACAAACTTAGGCCGAGTTCTGAAAAGGTATAGGTACATTCAAAAGTGTAGATATTTAATAGTATCAGTGAAATAAATGGAATTACTCATGTAAGTAAAAAGTATGTGCAAAACTGCATGCTTGCATGATCAAGCCTTGCTTTTTTCAAGTCAGTTTACTTATTGTGGTATGTTAACTATGCAGTTGTTATTTTTCATTACAGTAAATGAATTATGAGACATTTTTTATTTTGAAAAATAAAGTCTATGACAGCTTCAGTTTATTTGCACACTTCATAGTGCTTTTTGATCTCAAGGGGCTTTGAATTTTAACTGCTTTCAAGTACCAGATCTAAGGCAAGAAGGTTTTGCGTTGGCATTTCTTCAGCATGTATTAGAGAGCTCTCCTGACTCTTGTCATGTTCATATGATTTCAGTGATCATGTTAATGTATCTTAAGAAGTTACTCACCTGTCAGCTGGGTTACAGTTCTAAAGTAAAGCTGGATGGTTTAGACCACACATGGAGGAGAATTAAAAAACTAATAATGTATGCAATGAATAAGGAAGCATGAAATCCATTTAAGCTAAACCATTTTACTTCACAGCTGGGATGTCAAAGAGCACTTACAATCATGTGAATACACTCCTGGATTTTTATGCCAAAGTAAGTGTAGTGTGTGCTGCAAAGATCCACACTGCCAATAGAACGCTGGTTCCCATCAAGCACGTTTTCTGTATAGAAAGGCACTAAATTTGACTGTTTAAAAGGTTTTCTTCTTTATGTATGAAATGATGCAAAGCTAAGTAACGTACTACTGCTGTAGTGTCACTCTGAGATCTTATAAGACCACATTTGCCCTATTATACTCAACTGAATACATATTTTGTAACCTTTCTCCTTTCCTGCAAAACGTGTTGTAATTTTCCTTGACTTGAATTGTTCAGAGCCTGATTTGAATAACATGATACATTTTCTTTGAAGGCTGGGGCTAAAAATCCTACTGTTAAAGTGTTTATTGTTGATACTATTAACCCTGAAGCATTTGGTCCTAAGGAGGTGCCAGTTCCTGCAGTCGTAGCATCCAGGTAGTGTGCCCTCAAATATGTCTTCTCTTTTTTAAAAAAGTTTTTGTCTATTTGTTTTAAATGCTTGAACCTCTGAGTTGTTTTCTGTTTCTAACAGTGGAGTGCCATATTCCTCTCTTAGATGGATCAGAAGCTAACTAGAAATGTTGTATTTTGATTCTGTCTGTCCATATGATACGTTTTTACAAAGGACAAAAAAACATCCCCAAGACAATAGAAGCTTTGCTATTGTCTTCCACAGGGCAATATGGGGGATACAATCTGTAGCAATGCTTCTATATTCCTGTTCTTTAGTAACCACCCTTTCTTTCTTTTTTTCTTTTACTTTTTAGTGATCACTATTTTACTTGGCTTACTTGGGTAACAGATAGTCGAATCTGTGTGCAATGGCTGAAGAGAATCCAGAATTTTTCAATCTTAGCTATTTGTGACTTCAAAGAACATTCAAATAATTGGGACTGTCCAGAGGTAATAAAGTTGGAAACATAAATTTAACATTGTTGAAATTAACATTTGCTAATCTTATCTGCATAGCTATTTTAACACCTGCTGGTCATGCAGAGGTTGCTCTGACTTACTTGCAGAAGTATATTTAAGCTTGCCCTGAATTCTTCTAGGAAATAATTGTGTGCCTGCCATAATAGTATTTTCCAGTGTTTGATCACATTCATCTTTTAGCTACTAGTGATACCTTTTCCAATATTTTAATTGCTGGGGGAGGGCTGAAAGAATTTTAATTGCACCAACAAGAAACAAAATCACCAAAATATTTTTTTAGTGGGGCCCAAATAACAACCAAAGCAACAAAAATAAGAAGAATGCTACTGAGCAACTTTCAATCCTGTTGTTTAGTTCCTACTTGCTTCCTCATCTTCAAAATTAGGACCATATAGGATCTCTATTGCTTTTTCAATAAAATCTTATTATACTACCTTGAAATTTCATACAAAGTCTGACTGACTCATGTCCTTTATGATTAATGTTAAATTAGTTGAAAGAACATACAGATTAAAAGTAAGGCAGGTTTTCAGGAGGGAGAAATTCTTCTGTCTTATCAAATCATACAAAATCATATCAAATCAAATCATACTTGGAGAAAGCAGGCAAGTTTTCAGAAACACAGTCCCTTTTTTTGAGATCTGAAAAGAAAACTTCAGGCTAATTGCAACAGTAGCTCTACATTTTGTTCAAATATGTCATTCTATCGTTAAGACAGTTCGGAGGGAAAACGATGCTCTGTTGAGCAGAAGGATAGCTTAGATGGCCTAGCTATCTATACCTGTATGTAAATATTTATAGATCTTATGTACAGAAGCCTTTCTGAAAAAAATATTTCTTTAAAAGACCTTGTAAAGCTTGAAGACTGTAGACACTGATAAATTCATATAGATCCCAAAGGAAAGGATAACTCTGAATTTCAGTAACTCTAGTACAGAAGTCTCATTTACTGTGTTTTAGTATTGATGCTGTTTGCATGTCTTGTTTTTAGAGTTTATGGTACAGAACATGTATAAAAACTAGCATTAGGCTGAAACCTTGAACTAATGAGAAATAAAAGGCAAGAATACTTACAAAAGTGTTCTGTATCAGAGTTTATTGACAGAGCCTTTCCAAGCTGAAAATAATTCTTATTCCTCTATATGATAATTGTTGCAAATTTAAAAGGAAGTTAAGGTCCTGTTCTTTCAAAAACATTATCATTGAAGTAATTTTCCACAGAGAAATATCTTAATTTGTTAGGTCAAAATACATATTTACTGCAGCATTTGATGTGTTTCCTAAGTAATTGTTCCACTTTATAAGTACATTAACACTGAATCTCTATCTCGCCTTTAAGTAACCTGCATTTTAATAACTAAATATTTCAATGTAAAAAAAAAAAAAAAAATGAAGGGTTCTAGGATTCTACCACAATCCTCCAAAGTACTTTAACTCAAGCTTAACTTTAAGCATGTAAGCAGTTTTATTTATTTCAGTAGGTCTATTTATGTGTTTAAAATTAAGATGTGCTTAATTGCTTTGCTGGAACCAGACCAGAACAATTAGCATCTTGCAGGACTGTGTTCATGATCCTTGTTTAATTGCATTTCTCCATGAAACCTTATTTGTGGAGTCACTACTAACGTTTCTATAATTCTATATTTATACAGTGATACAATGCTTTTATCACATTAAAGTTTGCACAAATGGCCAATTGAAGGAGTGTGAACAGATGGGAGTGCTGCATTAGCTCTATTTGCCGTTAGAAAGTATATCTCTGTACGCTTCCATTGGCAAAAATAGTTCTCTGGTTGATTTCAGATTAAATTGAGACTCTAATTACAATAAATGTGCTAGGCTTTCTGTACTTGAAAATAATAACAAAATATAATCTACAAGATGTTCCTAAAGTGTCAATTCATCAAAAATGTTCATGTGTTCAAGTCTTGCTCATGTGAATAGACCACAGAAACCAATATGACTTCAGTGGAGCTATTCATGTGAGTAAAAGCTAGGCATGTGTTTGTGAAATTGGGATTTCCTATAAAGATGCCAGTTCTCTAATTAAATTCTGTAAGTACTTTAATACACAGAAAAATCCTATAGAAGTCACTGGGATTACTCATATGAGAGAAGTTAAACATATCCTAAATGAACGATGTCATCAAGATCTGAGCCTTAATTTAAAGAAAGGAAAATAAATTGAGGATGCAGATATAAAACAATACATCCCTTTTTTCCTATCTTAAAAGAAGTAAAATACATCTTCTGAGGTCAGTGGAGCCCTTTCAAAGTACTAAACAGTCTTCTAAGGAGTGAGTACGTGCAACTTCTGCTCAAATAAGTCACTTCGCAGGGTCTAAGTTGAACGGGATAAAGCATGATTCTGAATGCTAATGAGATTACATTGAGGATAACATACAAACCATAGTCTTTAGAAAGCAAATTTGTTGAATTTATTTCAGACTGTAAAGAAATACTGTATTACATGAACAGTATAAAGAAAAGTTTGCAAGATAAAAAAAGAAACACATTGACTGAATGCAGAATTGTTAAATATTAAATCATTTGCTCCATCCAACAAGCAAGATACTACAGTCTTCAATGAAAAAGTCTTAGGAAGGTATTAAAAATGCACTAGAAACTTTATAAGTAAAACATAAATAAAAATGTAAAAGCACCTTTAGCTGCAGGAGGTACTGATCCATTTATGCTCAGTATAAGTCTTTTTAAAATCGGCTTTAAGAACGCTACAAGGAGTTAAGACCTGCTAAACTTATATTCATAGTCTCAGGATATGATAATCTGGGTGATTTTGTTGTACTCTGCACTGGGTCAAAAACTGGCTGGACGGCTGGGCCCAGAGAGTTGTGGTGAATGGAGTTCAATCCAGTTGGCGGCCGGTCACGAGCGGTGTTCCCCAGGGCTCAGTATTGGGGCCAGTTCTGTTCAATATCTTTATCAATGATCTGGATGAGGGGATCGAGTGCACCCTCAGTAAGTTTGCAGATGACACCAAGTTGGGCGGCAGTGTTGATCTGCTCGAGGGTAGGAAGGCTCTGCAGAGGGACCTGGACAGACTGGATCGATGGGCCAAGGCCAACTGTATGAGATTCAACAAGGCCAAGTGCCGGGTCCTGCACTTCGGCCACAACAACCCCATGCAGCGCTACAGGCTTGGGGAAGAGTGGCTGGAAAGCTGCCTGGCGGAAAAGGACCTGGGGGTGTTGGTCGACAGCCGGCTGAACTATTCCTCAACGAACAACAATAACAAAAAGAAGCATAGCTATTATCAGAAATAGTGTGGCCAGCAGGAGCAGGGAAGTGATCGTGCCCCTGTACTCGGCACTGGTGAGGCCGCACCTCGAATACTGTGTTCAGTTTTGGGCCCCTCACTACAAGAAGGATGTTGAGATGTTGGAACGTGTCCAGAGAAGGGCAACGAGGCTGGTGAGGGGTCTGGAGAACAAGCCTTATGAGGAGCGGCTGAGGGAGCTGGGGTTGTTTAGCCTGGAGAAAAGGAGGCTGAGGGGAGACCTCATTGCTCTCTACAACTACCTGAAAGGAGGTTGTAGCGAGGTGGGTGTCGGTCTCTTCTCCCAAGTAACTGGCGAAAGGACGAGAGGAAATGGCCTCAAGTTGCGCCAGGGGAGGTTTAGATTGGATGTAAGGAAAAATTTCTTTACTGAAAGAGTAGTTAAACATTGGAACAGGCTGCCCAGGGAAGTGGTTGAGTCACCATCCCTAGAAGTATTTAAAAGGCGGGTAGATGAGGCGCTTAGGGACATGGTTTAGTGGGTATGGTGTTGTTGGGTTGACGGTTGGACTCGATGATCTTGGAGGTCTCTTCCAACCTTTAATGATTCTATGATTCTATGATTCTATGATCTCCATCCCCGGAGACGCGTGCTGGTCCTGGACATACGCACCCGTGGGACCCCCCCCCCCGCAGCAGGCACGGACGCCCACCCATGGGACACGACACCAGGGGACACGCAGCCGGCGCACAGGGACACCAGGGACACGCACACCCCTCATGCAATCATTCCAGCTTTATTGGTGGAGCCAGGGCCGCGGTGGTGCGGCGGCCGGGGGGTCTCAGGGACACTGGCTCCACAGACGCCCAGTGCTGGGGTCTACTC
>NW_008824939.1:1048670-1097695 GCF_000699105.1 Pygoscelis adeliae | reverse complement strand
TAAAAGGCGGGTAGACGAGGCGCTTAGGGACATGGTTTAGTGGGCATGGTGTTGTTGGGTTGACGGTTGGACTCGATGATCTTGGAGGTCTCTTCCAACCTTAATGATTCTATGATTCTATGATTCTATGATTTTTGCTGCCTACATTATCTTTGCCAATCCTTAATTCTTCTTTCTAAATATGTTATTTGTGAGATTTTTTTTAAAGTGTTGAAAATCAGGCCCTTTAATATCTCTAAGCTGAGCACCAAATATGGACACCGTTGATTTCTGTGTACTTTACTTAGTTAAAGAATTTGGCTTGTATTTTTAAGGTTTTTAAGGTTTACATTTAAAAGATGTACCTAGTAGTCACATTATCCATTGTTATATATCAACATCACAGCTTTGAAATGAAAGAAAATGTCAAATGAACCAGCTGAGAATCTAACACACATTTTTAATATTAATATTCCTGAAATTATTAAATTGGGGTTTTTTACTGAAAAATTCATGAGACTAAGTAGTTGTTAATTCTTGCTTTCAGTGAAAATGTTGCAAAAGGTTAAAACAGTTACTTTAGATTTTATTTAGCTCTGATGACAGCTGTTAAAAAATAATATTTTAACTAACATAATGGTATTAATACAGTAATATTATTTAACTCAGACAGCCTTCAAGTCCCTGAACCTTCATAGCAAGCATTCTAAAATTCTCTATTACAGGCGGCTACAGATTTTTTATTTGAAGACTTTGAATCTCTGTAAACTCATTCTTGAACTTCTTAAAGAGTGTACATTTGATTTTGTTTTTCAGAATCAACAGCACATAGAAGAGAGTCAAACAGGATGGGCAGGCGGAGTAGGTTTTCTTGTTGTACTCTTGATTTAATGAAAAGCTACAGCCTTCTGCATCTTCACAGCAGTGTTTTGAAATATGAAGCACCATTCTGAGTCATGCAACACTACTGCTTAAACCTGTTGCACTGTAGGATTGAGACTTTTAATGCTGTGTTAGGCATAGTATGTGGCTACCTGCTTTCTGAGTTTAGAAACCCTTTTTCTGTCTCCTTTTGCAAATCTTAGACCAACTGATTAGACACTATACTGAAGGGAGGGAAGTCATGAAAAGAGGTAGATTCATACTGCAATGTAATTCTTAGAAGCATCTTGGAGGCAAAGAATGGATGTAAAATTCCTCTGATGTCACTAGGGCGAGAGATAAGATCAGTCATACTATAGCACTTTAAGAATAAAACCTGTCCATTCAGAACACAGTTTTAGTGCCAAGTGCTGCACATCTTCAGCTAGGGAGGAACCTTCAAGGTAAGACACCCCACTTACAAGGGTAGTTGATACTTACTGCAGTTACCCCTAAGCAAAAGAAATTTTCTCTACCCAGTAACCTTTATCTTGCAAGAGACATAACACCTATCTTTGGGAATTCACAGTAAAGACAATCCTGCAAGGAAATTTTAAGAGCATGAGATCAGTATTTACAATTATATATTCCAACAGTCAATATGTATTATTGCTTATGTTTACTCCTCAGGCAGGTAAAGTTACCAGAATTCAATATGGGGAACCTCACACTGTGCCTGAATATGCTGCAGTGGACTTAACCGAGAGTTTAGATTTTCAGTGCACTGTCCTTTAAGAGATGTGTTTTTCTTTGAAGTGAAGATTACACATTTACAAGGATTAGTTTTTTTACTTGGTCCCTTCCTTTTTTTGCCAATTCTCTTGAGGTTGTGATGACAGGTTTTTATTAGAACTAAAGAAATTGTACACATGCATCAATCCCTGCTTTAGCCTTTATGGGATTTCAAGCATTAGGAATATCAGAAGCAGGCTCCAGAACCATTTAGCTTCTGGTCACAGGTTCTAGTCAAGCTTGGGTTAGTATTATTCAAAAGTCATACTCACTCAGGAATGTTTGGTGCTATGTTTGAAGTGCTTGCAGGTCATTCTTCTGTGTTCATATTTTGAAAATAAAACTCTCAGTTGCAGTAACTCATCCTTGATTTTAGTAAAGAGGTGATGGTTTGAAAGGAAGCAAAAGTTGAATGGTCTTCTCTGGGATAATCTCTTTAATGTTAGTGGAATAGTATGGGAAACTTCAGATATCCATTTGCTTAGTGCTGTATTTGCTCAGCGAATCAGCCAGACTGTGGTCCACAGGATTTTCAGTCTGGCACCATTCATGAACATTAGCTTTATTCAGAAACTTATTTTTTAAAAATCAACTCTGCCTATTTTTAAATAACTAAAGAAAGGTCATTCAGAGTGTACAAACAAATTATTCCACTTACAAGTAGAAAGCTTGCATTTCTGGGGTACTTGAAGTACCTATATTATCAGCTTAAGAAATCTGACATGACAGGTTAGAAATTGTAATGTGTACTGACTGGGAGATTGAATATCACAGGTAAACACTTGTGCAAAGTACTTTGTCCCGTCTGAACTGGTTAAATAGTCTTGTTACTTTTAGTATGTGTACTATATTCTGCTAAACAGCTTGGACATTCTTACTTATGTCTCATCTACCGTTTTTCTTCCATTGTTTCAGTTCTTTGTTTCTACACCATATTTTACATCAGACAGCAGTTCGTACTACAAAATTTTTAGTGACAAAAATGGTTATAAGCATATTCATTACATCAATGGCTCTGTGGTAAGTCAAGCGAAGTGTTCTACATTGATCTACTGTAAGTTCCTGAAATAATTCTACAATACTCAGTAACTTACATGTCTTGCTTCACAGGAGAATGCAATCCAAATTACAAGTGGAGAATGGGAGGCAATATACATTTTCAGAGTAACAAATGATGCAATGTAAGTATCATGAAGAAGAGAACAGGTTGTGAGTGTTGTCAGTAAAAGCAGCACTTAATCATTGGAACACCATTTGTTAACTCATCAAGTTGTAACTAGGTATAATTTGTTTTGTATATGAATGCATCCCCAACAAATTTGTATGCAAAGACACTGCACAGGTTTGCAAACTTTGTTTACTTATGGGAGATTCTTTGCAAATTGCCCTCATTTTTCTATTTATTTTCAATCACCCATCTTAGAGAGACTTATTTAGAAATACTTAAATTTAAGCATGTGGTTAACCCTCATACAATTTGCAGTTACTTCAGTTGTCTCTCTTTTTATGTTCTCTCATTCAGGTTACTATATAGATAGATACAGCTTACATAATTGGAGTGATTAGCTCATGAGAATTAAGATAGAACTCCTATTAATATGGTTTATTTGTCATCTAATCAGAGTTTGAGGAAAGATACATTAAGATGAAAGGTATATAAGCTTAACTTACTCTTCCATCACATGCAGGAATCTCAAAACGTCTACGTTAACTTCCAAGACAGCTTTTCATCTTGATGCTGATTCATAGGTCATCATTTTATGGATTATTTATTAACATGTAAATTAATTTACAGTTTCTATTCAAGCAATGAATTTGAAGGCTATCCAGGAAGAAGGAATATTTACAAGTAAGTGTTATCTACGTTATCTTAATGATTCTAGGTTGGTAGAAGATAGGTCTGGATTTGTCAGTAAAATAATTTAGTTTCAAGATCTTTAAAGTGTAATGTCACAAGATATTTTAACGAAACCTTGATCTCAGATTATATCTGAGAATTGAGGAGAAATAGCATCTAAAGTTTAAATATACTCTTGGGAAAAAAATTGATAAAAAGGGAAAACATTCATTTTTAAATTGAACCGTTCTGAAAGTACAGTGCCTATGTTCTAGAATATGAGGCAGACACATGTGAAGTTAGTTGTAGCAAAATAAATATTGCTTTATTTTATTTCTCTCCTAGAATCAGTATTGGAAGTAAACCTATCAGAAAACAATGCATTACTTGCAATTTAAGGAAAGAGAGATGCCAGTATTATACAGCAAGGTTCAGTGAACTTTCTAAGTATTATGCCTTGATCTGTTATGGTATGTATAGCATGGGAGTAAACATATAATCAGTTGTTCTTTCAAATTTATCAGAGGCATAGATAATACTGATTATCCCAAATGATAGCTAGATGAATCATAGAAATTTCACAATAACCAGGAGAGATTTCCAGAAAGAAACTTTGCCATGTCCAAAAACCTTGGGAAGATGTTTCAGAAAATATGAATATTTTCACTCTATATTTTTTTACTTTTTCAACAAAAATCTTGGGATTCTTAGAATTAAAAACAAATTTGTGAAAGTCCTTTATGGCACAAAACAGATTCTAATCGGGCTCATCAAAGTCATGCTTTTTCTTGCAGCACTGATTTCTAACTCATGTGATCAAAGTTAGCTATGAGAAACTACTACAATATGTTTCCCAATTGAAATTATTAAAACTTGTGTTAGCCACAAAATGTTGGATACTTACTACCTGAGAACATTTTTAATAACTGAACTAAGAAAAATTCAATTCATCAAGATGTATGATCCCTGAAACCACTTGTAACACAGAAGTATTGGATGAAGTCTTAGCTCTGTTAAAATAAGTTAGGTCATTTCAGTGATCTGAGGTTTCATCCGTTAGTGTAATCAAAGAACAGTGAAGTCACAATCTAAAAAAAGGAAAGAAAAATATCCAAGGTTTTCCTTTTGTGTATTTCATATAAAGTTTACTGTTCTGATTCTGCACTGACTGATCACCTGAAGAGTTCCTTAGAACTTCCGTTGAGCAGAGAAGCAAACGTAGCAAATAATAACACCTTTCAATCATTCTTGCACAAAATAGTCAGTAAGGTCGTCACCATATGAAAGCCACTCACCTTCACAAATACGATGTGACATGTTCTCAGAAGAATGTTTCACATTGTTAATTCTGCATTCGCCTTATGTAATCACATCTCAGGTATTAACTAGATGTCACTTCATCTCTAGGGAGGAAGAGTTTGTTAGTAGATTTAAAGTTACTTCTGTTATGTTTGCTAAGCAATGCCTGTGTGTATACAAGTCTGTGTACATACAGTACCTTACCTATTTTGTGCAGCAGGGACTAGTGGGTTATACAGCAGAGAAGATTCAGATTTGTGTGTCAGTTTCAAGCTCTTTAACACCTCTCAGTTACCAATGTTAATGTAATACACACTCCATCACCAAATTCCAGCTTCAAACTATAAACTGCCTGCTTATCATTCTTACGACAGGTCCCGGGATTCCCATTTCGACTCTTTTTGAGAACCATGGTGATAGAGGTACTGCAAATATCCTGCCTATTTCTAAGCAATTTTTTTTCTCATTGATCTTCACTATGCAGATCCTCTAATACAGTATTTAGGATTGTGATCAAGAAGTCTTTCATTTTGTTTGTTACTAAAATATCTAGTGTCTTTCTAGATTGGGTAATTAGTAAAATCCAAATATCAGTGAACACACTGATACCTTTATTTTCATTCCTGAGTCCAGCACTTTTATAGCATCCTGATGGTTTTCCTGTTTACACACTGTAGATGTAATGAACATCGGCAACTCTCTGTCTACCAAATACTGAGTCAAACTTTGTAGAAAACATTATTGTGATTTTCAAACTATTCCTTTTCACATTTGGATGAACACAAGACTTTCTGAGTTTTTTAATGAAGCAACCCTACCCTATACAAAAGGCAACGGTGTACTGTTTAGAGTTTGCAGTTTGAGCTATTGTATTGTACTAATTAGAATTTGGATCAGTAACTTGCTCTTCAGCCATCAGTAGAGATATCAGGGAAGAGCAGAAGCTCTTTCAGATGAGCAGGTCAAACAACTGCTTCAGACAAGGTGTAATTATTGATACAAAATGGGAACTCCAGCAAGAAACATTCAGAGCCCTCGTTCTTTAAGTAGCCTGTTAGTGAGGACTGTTTGCAACCAGGCCAAGCAGGAATTTGCTAACCATGAAAATATTAATTACTCTGCAGTGAGTTTTCTCTCTCTGTCCCTTGTTTTTCCCTAAAAATTCTTCTCCAACTTAAAGCCCTCAGTCCTGAAATGTTGTGAAAATTAGCATGGTCCTGTAAAAAACTTCAGCAATTTGGCATTCCCCTTTCGTTCCCCAATAATCAGTGGAAATGCAATGGTAGTTCTAATGCCAGGGTCCTTACAGTTCAGCCCATATTGATAACCCACTATTAACTGAGTGTTGTCTGACCAGAAGACACATAAAAGCATGAGGCAGACATATGCCACAATATTGTTAAGCTAAATTAATCAGTGGTGTTTCATGTAGAAGTCACCAAATGGCAACATAAGATTATTTTGACTCCAATAGGAGTTGGTACACCTTAGTTTTTAACCACTCAAACATGTTTGCAGATGGAAAAGATTGGTCAACGTGTTTATTGCAATTGTGCTATAAAACCACTGTGTTCTGGTATTTCTTTTGCAGAAGGTTTAAAGGTTTAAATACAGCTATTGCATGGATTTTTTCATATTTAATCCATTGTCATAGCGCTCTGTTTTCCATGATTCATTATGACCGTGTGTATCAAGGGCCCCTACTACTTCCTTATCAAAGTATGAATTGCATGAAATGCAGCTAAGTGCCCAACTACAATATGTGTTTCTTAACCCCTCTGCAGAAGAGAACAGTTTCATTTAATGGATCTTCACCACTGGTTTCATGATGCCTCACTCTGCTGTGCTATTATTCTTCAGGAATAAAAACAAATTCAGGCTTCTCTTTGACTTTTTCATGCCCTTTTTTGGATTAATTTTCCTTAAGTCCCTGGCTTCCATGATCTTTTCTGTGGTGCAAAACTATTTTTAGTAGGTCCATTTTCATTGCAGTTGGCAGCATTTTGAAAATATATCACCCATGAATTTTAGTAGGAGGCATGCAGTTAAACTAACATACACCAGTTTGGAAGCTCCTTCCAGCATGCCTACACTTCATTTGTGGTAAGGGCACGTTTCAGGAGTTTTGAGGGGAAGGATGGAAAGGGTTCAGCTGAGTTTGGGTGAGTATCCAAAGCTAGGATGATCTTTCAGCCATAAAAACCCACTTGAATCTGCAAAACTTGTCAAGAGTTCTTTGAAAATTTCAGTGTCATATTTCTGGCATGTCCTGGGCACTATCTGGCTCAAGACGTGCTGAGAGAAGTACTTCTTGTATTTTTCTGAGCATTTCCAGAAACAGGAAGTGGTTGCCATTAAAAAAAAAAAGGTAAACTAACAAAGAAAAATGTCCTGCAGTTTTAAAAGGTTCTTTCGTTTTGAAAGTGAAGTTAAAAGTCACAGTTTTCCATTATGTACAATATTCTTCATCCATCACTACTCATGGGAAAACACATAAAAAACCAAGTAATACCCAGTGAATTCATAATATATAGTTCTGCAGTCTATGCTGGAAATTAACTAAATTTTAAATAGTAATTTTTAAATTATATAACTGTAAACTGGGTCTAAAGCAAGTAAAACAAAAATTTTAAATACTTTTTAGATTTAAAAAAGCAACAAAAGAGGTTCACTAAGTATGCAGTAATATTTTACTAAGGACAGTTATATGGTAAGTCTAGTATCTGTGTGTAGGAACATACTGTACAGTGGTTAAGCAAGGGCTTGCCATGATCCCTTAAGAAACTTAATTTCATGTGTTAGCCCAGAAACAAGATATTCCCAAACATCTATGCGCTTAACCACACTGCCCAAGGGTCTCAGAGGTTAAGCTGATGTTACTGTGGTAAGCAAGAGAGGAGATACAGGACTGTGTTTTGCATGATGGGATGAATTTTGCATTTCCAGCTCCCACCATATTACAAAACTGGGATGAGGGTTCCGCAGGAAAAAGGAGTTTCTTCATGACATCCAAGACTCTACCACTCAGGCAACATGTGAAATGTTTTGCATTGCAAAATGTACATCCTATAAAAAATCTAATGAATATTTGTGCACTATAATACCAGTGCCTTGCTTTTATTTAGCTATGTGATCAAGTCTTATTAGAAGTGCCTGAGTTGATTTCATTACTCTGCTTGTAAAATTTCACAGATTTCCTTTCTGTTCTACTAAGACAATTAATGAAGAGGAATTAACAATAAATTAGTTAATAATTCAGGCATTTCTTCTGCTTAGAGCTCAGAGTACTGGAAGACAATTGGGAATTGCAGTCTGCTTTGCAAGAGATCAAACTGCCAAAAGAAGAAATTAATAAACTTGAAGTGGATGGTATAAGTAAGAATTACACATCTTTATTATACTTTTTATTCCCACTATTTTAATATTTTGCCTTCGTTTTGTTATAGTAAGTATCCTCTTTCTGTGGAACAAACTTGTTAGCCTGCCAGACTGGGAAGAAGAGGCCTGGTTCTGCCCTGTTTTACAACAACTAATTTTTGTCAGTGCCTCAGGGTATCTCGCAGTAAAATAGTAGTTAAAATATATCTCTGCTTCAGAATGCGATTTTTTCTAATTCTTTAATACTATTGGTAAAGCGTTTAAATATTGTGTAAAAATATTACAGTATGGTGGTAATAAAATGTGAAATGTAGACTGCTGTTCATGTGTTACACATTATATTGACACTGTTGTTTTCACTAGTGACTTTACAAACAACATTGATGGTAATGAATCAGTGTAAAGTTTCCAAAACTCATTTCTCATAATCTTAACAACAGTTATGTTCCTAGTTTCCTTTATGTTTCTAGTACCTGGAAAACTGAGAACCTAGAGTTATGCGAAATAATAATTTTATGCATAGCTAAATTAAAATAAAAGTGGGTACTTTATTTCTTCAAAGTTGTTCTTCAACAGCTCAATATAAACAGTTACTTGCATCAGTTCTGTGATTCACAGTTCATGCATTGTGTAGTTTGTGCTGATTCATTTTCATATACTACTGTACCAAACTCTGGATTATGCTTGGAGAAATCATTGTAACCATTAACAATATAATTTTAATATGTCTTTTCTAGCTTTGTGGTACAAAATGCTTCTACCCCCACAATTTGATAGATCCAAGAAGTACCCTCTGCTTATTCAGGTGTATGTAACACTTCCTTTCTTTGAACGTTGTTGTTTTGTCAGAAAACATACTTCTCATAATTTAACAAAAGGTAGAACATTTGCAACGTTTTATGAAGCAAAAGCAAAACCACTTAGTTCTGTTTTGTTTGTTGTGGTGGGTTTTTTAACATATTTCTGGAATAGAAATTCAACCCAATAGAAATCAATGAGGTTTTTAATGTTAATCTTAGCATGGCAAAGATTAGTTCCTCAGAGAAAGAAAAAGGATAAAAACATATGGGCTATTGCTTGGAGTTCTTAGGTCTGTTGCTGCTTTTGATTATCATGAGGCAGTCTGAAATTACTGATTTCAGCTTTGCTAATATGAAAAATACAAAAGCTTACTTCATTTTTTAAGAAAAAAAGAACAAACACCCCTAAACCATGTGGACTGGCTTCTTTGATCAAATGTTCCTTCTAAAGAGCATTTGACGTGAATTTAATTTATTGCAGTCAAGAAAGACAACAAAAATTGCAGCAGTGCAAAAAAAAAGAGAGACGGAAAGGAGAGCTGAGTGGGTGTAATAAACCTTCTATCATTTCTTATTAACCAGTGATGATCCAAAGGTCCAAGAATGCTAAGTATGTTTGAATGAAGTTTAGAGTAGAAGATTAAGTCAGTCGTGTCCTTGAGGTCAAATGAGTAATTTGCATTAGGCCATTCTCATGCAGAGTGTCTCTCTGTATTGCTCAGCTATGTGGGGTGTGTTCTGCCCGCAGCTCCAACAGCACATGATATTCCCTACTGAAACAAAGAAGGTCTGAGGATGGCCAGAAAGTGTAAGGAGCTGTACTTTTTTCTCCTGTTTTCTTTGGCATTGCTGACTGCATGTGGAGATCAAATGCAGAAAAGCAGAAAAGCACCAAAAAGGGCTGTTACACCTAAGGAATTTGGAGAGAGGAAAGAATTGAGTCTTTGAGGCATAACTCTTCCAAGGATTCCCCTTAGGACAAGTACCTGATGCTGCACCCCTTAGTCTGAGCTAAAACTAATGATTTGCCTTTGGCATAAGACCTGAAGGATTAAAATGGATCTCAGATAGCAAAATGTCACAAATATATGAAAATGGTAGTTGAACTGTTTGTCTACTGAGCTCTCTGAACAACAGCCAAGTAGCAAAATACTTGTGGAGAAAATGTAAGAAGTACCTATAGCTATAGTCCAGTATCCGGTAATCTTTTATAAATCTGAGTTGAAAATGTGTGAATTTTCATCGTCAGGTACGGAGGACCTTGCAGTCAGAATGTAAAGGAAACATTTAGCATTAGCTGGATAACCTATCTTGCAAGCAAAGAGGGAATTATTGTTGCTTTAGTGGATGGCAGAGGGACAGCTTATCAAGGTGACAAGATTTTGCATGCAGTATATCGAAGACTAGGAGTCTATGAAGTTGAGGACCAAATCTCAGCAGTGAAGTAAGTAGAATATCTCCCTGTATAACTGTTGTATTTACATACCTACAAGAAGTAATGTGAAAAAAATACTAAATATACTTCTTAGCCTTTCTTCTGGAGAGCTGAGGTCTCCAGGAAATAAGACAAGAAGACCCATAGAAATAATATATTACTGAGGTGCCTGATGTCAGTGAGGTTTTGTGTGGTAGATTAAGTCCATATACTACTAAGTCCACATTTGGACCTCACCACTTCCATTTTATAAAAGCATCATCAGAGACTTCAATCCTAGGCCTAAGGAAATACAAGCATCAGTGGTGAGAGGTAAGCCAATGTATTATCCATTATTCTGAAGTTTTCCCTGTAGGGGAAACCTACCTCAGTGACCACAGCGATTAGCCAAAGATCCATAGTGATGTACCACAGTGATTAGCTAAAGGTCAAATGTGAAGTTTGTAGCAAAACTGAATCCTGACACAAGCCTTCTAGAGGTTGGTTAGTCATAAACTTGCCTTCCATGCTATTTTAGGATAGTTACAAACAACAGAAAGCGTCTGAGGTCCTCTAGTAGTTGTTCCCCAACAGTTACTCCTTTACATCGAAACACTTAGAAGTGTTCCAAGGGAAAATAATTCCCTAAGCAGAGGTTTTGGGAGGGAGTGAAAGCTGAGGTTTTGTAAAGAAAGGCTGCCTGTTAAGCTTACAGTTGCAGTAGCGCTGCTAAAGTGAGCATTTAAAGAAGTGTTAGTTTGAACCCCACAGAGATGAGTGCAAGGCAGGAATAAGGAATTTAGTCTAGCCTTTGGTCTGGAGTTTGGACCATCAGAGCGTGGATAGGTTTCCAGGTGCAATAGTAAATACCCTCTTTCCCCCAGTAATAGACATAACTCTGAGGAGTTTAGCTAGAAATTGGATGTAGCAGTCCAGGTTTCCACAGCTTTCTCTATTTGTTTGAGAACACTGGCTGTATTTACAAGTGTGTGTGGGGAGGGTATCTCTTCCTTCCTCTTTCTGCCTTGTGATAATTCATTTCCTCCTCAATGATATAAGCAAACCGTTATCATTTTTAGTGATAAATGAAACAGAATAGCTGTATATCATGTCAGGTTTTTCTATTAATCTATTTGATTTTCTTTCTTGAAACTTTTAGCATCAACGGCATATTTTAAAATATCACAAGAGAGAGAATGTTTTTTTATTACTCTGAATCGTCACTCAGACATAAAATGTCAGAGACAGAGGGAACCTAAACTGATTCTGCAGTTGCAAAATCTGCTGAGACAGGCTGTGAAGAAATGACCTCAGACTTCACGCTTCCCAGTTTTCTGTCAGCACCTAGACTAGATATTTATTCAGTTAAATGTATTGCATTCCACCTTCCTGATCTAACACATGGTTTAAGATGCATCATTTTTAGAGGGGATCCTATACTCTAGTGGGAAGTTCTTGGAGGGGCTTTTACTTTACGAGGAACCCCAGGGATTAAGACAGCAATATAACAACGCCGAATCATTTTTTGGCTTTTCTAACTTTGTCCCACCCAGATAGTATCCCGCATTTTGGGTGTTGTCAGCCACTCGTGCTTGTCCTAGTAAAATAAGGCTAGCAGCTGCTGATACGTGTCCTGGGATGTATCTGACCCTATTTTGTTTATCTGTCACTCTTGAACCTTTCTGGTCTTTTGCCTCATCCCCTTTTCTTTGCTGTTGCTAATACAGCTCTGGAAATACAGCCTTCAGACTCTGATGCAGGGTTTTTGTAGGAGACCTAGTATTTATGATTCTCTTTGACCTGTTTGACTACTGCGTGCATAAGCAAGGTACACCTTTCATCCATCACAAGCTCATTACCTACTTGGAGTATTAGAAGATGTTTTCCTCATTACTATTTTTTATTATAGTAGCAGTATGTGCTCTTTACTTTTCAGGCACATAAAAAAGAAAGCTCATTGCTCTAGGGAATCCCTAATCTCAGAGGTTGAAACTGTGCCTCTTGAGAGATCAGAGTATCAATTGTTGTAAGACGAGTGTGTTGAGCATCTTGCAGGATAAGGTCTGAATGTTAATGGTAATCCAGCACCTTTGGCATTAAAATGATGAAAACGATAATAGCCTGTGGGAAGGTAGAGCTATGGGAAATGAAGTGTGGTTATTAGTAGGAGTACACTTTTTGAACTTCTTTCTCTGCATGTGTGTGAGTGTATGTCTGTACATATACATACACACACACACATATATATATGCACATATACGACATGAGTATAATGTATGATGTTTAATCTAGTCTGGATTAAATATCCTGGTGGATTCTAAGTATAAGAAAAAAGAACTTTTTTGCCAAGAAGCCAGTTGGGCAGTGTCCTTATCCACTGGAACAAAAATTATTATGAAGAGAGTATTAATTTCAGCATTTTTTATTCTTTCAAGAAAAATTCTTCCTTTTCCTCTGAAATGTCTATTAATTCAATAACTGATGCTTTGTAGAAATCAGACATGCTGTGCTGATTGTAAATTTGCTCAGATCGGTGGGATGTTTGGAAAAAAATGAAAAAAATTATTTTTTGCTAATTTGATACAGTATTAGCAATCTTTTGTAATAATGCATTTATTTCTGTGATTTTCTTTTCTGCAGGAAATTTATAGAAATGGGTTTTATTGATGAGAAACGAATAGCAATATGGGGCTGGGTAAGTGGCTGGTTTTTTTGTATCTATCTTTAAATAATCCTGCAGTATAATTTTTTTAATTCTTCCTTATTCTGTCCTAAATCTGTATACAGTTTCTTCTACCAGTGTTTGATGGTATTGCCAAAGGGGATAGTTCCTGTTGGTGCCTATATACATGCAATTGCAACAGTGCAAGCCCACAAAAAGGGTTCTTTGGCAGCTCAAGGGGGAATTTTGAAAAGCTTATGTCTAATACATTGTTTGGACTTGAAGTTAAGCAAAATTGAGTTGCTTTAATTGGCTTTACTTTTAACTTAGGGACTCACTGGCATGGTGTCAAAATTCAAGTATTGTCCTTTCTGATCTGAGATTAAAATAATGAGAAAAGTCCTATGAATGTCTCTCATCGGAAAATGTGACCCTTGCATCATTCTGAATTGCTGTATACTTGGCTGGCCTTGAAATGGTCAGTAGGGATGAATCTGAGTCTGAGGGGTGTACAACATTGACAACTTCACCAAGAAGTGGAAAAATTGGACAGTATAGGAGTCATTCCAAATAATTAGCTAGTCTATTTTTCATCTTTGATTTTTTCATGTACTTCGCTTTCTAACACTCCCAGAACCTTTTATAGCCAAATGTATTGCAAAACTTTATTATTAAATGGCCAGATTCTGCTACCCTTAGGCACTGAGAAATACAGTAGCATACCTCAAGTACAAATTTTAGGACAGCACTGCATTCTAATAAGAGAAAAAGAAATTATTGGAATAGTTGGGGTTCTTTTTCCTGTGCTGTCACCTTCAAAGTAGGGCCATTCATGGAAATGAGGTGCAGACCTATTAGTGGTGTTACGGGAGAGCTGAAGCCAACTTCAGTGGCAGCATAAATGCCACACAGCCCCTTTATAGAGATTTTTAAGATATTTAGGCCGTCTGACTCAATTGCTCATGTTCATCATGAATGGCTGGATCAAGAATGCGTAGACAGAACTGGAGCCCTGCCTCCTACCCAGCTTCAGCATAACAGAATTATACTATGCAGGAGAACAAGCTGATAAGCAACACCTGAGGGTCTCATGGATTAGGGACAGTACTGTAAGGAATGCTAAAGGGGGTTGGAGGCCAGACCTATGTTAGCCACCCTTACTCCTTCTCTGAGTAAATCAGTATCAGCTACCCAGCAGTAACAGGCAGGCACTAACTAAAAAAGCTTACAGAATAAACTGGTATGTTAGCTACTCATTAACATTTTCCAATATTTTTCTCTTTATACATGTTCATTTTTCTCTGATTATCATTCAGAAAGACCTTTTATTTCATTCTCTTTAACTGCCTGTCTTTGCCAGGAGAATTCTTCTGATCTGTCACTGTTTGTTTTATTTTTTTGCTGGTTTTTGTTTGTTTGTTTGTTTTCATTGGCCCAGTTTCATTGTAAGAAACTTGCCCAGAAATACACTGGAGGATGGATCTTGTAAGATTCAGTTCAACTCTAACTATAGAAGTTGCCTGATCTTAGATAGCACATGAGCAGGGTTGCTAAAATCTTTCTATGAAGCTTCTACCAACTAATATTTAAATTACTTTGCTCAGACACTGCTATAACACCAGGATAAAATGGGCTACCATATGGTGAAATTAAGTGACACAGACACTTACAAGTGAGTAATTCTAAAGTGACATTAAGTAAGTTAAGGCCACATGAAAATATTTTATTTTTTTAATCACATCATATTTTATTTCACCACAGTGTTTCCAGAACCAATTAAGAGATTTCACACATCTAAAGCATTGCATCCCGGTAGTGGATACAATATTCGAATAATGGCACTATTGCCAAACCTGTCAGTCTTTTTTTCCCTTTTTTTTCTATTTATTATACCATTTCCTGGTTCATAACCTTTGAAAGGAGTTGAAAGGTGTCTCCTTATTTATACCTGCAGCTTGGCAGGTATGCATGAACTATGTAGCTCGCCGTACTTTCAGACTCACCAAACTCTCCTGAATGGCAAACGCTCTTAAATAACCACTAAAGCAATTCAGGTTTTGAACTCTATCTCTCTGCCTGTTACAGTGCATAGATTTATCTGCCTGATCCTGATCCTTTACTTTTTAGCCTTGTGGACTGATTTTTTAAAAGATCAAATGAGCCAATCAAATGAGCTGGAAAAATTGTACGAATTATTGTTTCCATTAGCATATCCCTCACTGGCATTTCAAGCTGGAATGTCAAGAAGAAGGAGAGACTAACTTACTTTTGTGAAAAAAAATATTTAATAATTTTGCTTATTTCCCTTAGTCTTTCATATGCTACTGTTAAGGTTGATAATCTTCAGAATTCTTCATAACACACCCCATATTTTTATCCCTCCCTCCATTCCAAAGTAAACAGTAACCCATTATTTCCCAAAGACGTTATACAAGTATTTCCCAACCCCAGTTCCACGTTCTATGGACAGCCAAACCAAATGCTTTTTATTTACAGTATTTTCCTGTCTCAGCAACTAGCCCCACACAGTTGCACAGATCTATTCTGATATGCAGGCTTACTTACTACTTTACCTAACTTCCAGCTATGAACTTATTCTTCCTTGCTGGGCCCCAGTTTGAGGAATCAGGCCAGAAAATAACAGGAACAGTGGCAGAAAGTAGGGAGGAATCGCTCCAACCTCCATTTCTCAGGTAGCTGAGCCTATTAGTACTGATGATGGGGTTGGTTCAATATGCCAATCATTAGCAAAAGCTAGGTACTTTGTTAAGGGAGGGAAAAACCTATCTCTTCTTGGAGGTGCACACTGAAAGGATAAGAGGCAACGAACACAAGTTGCCACAAGGGAAGTTTTGTTTAGGTTTTAGGAAAAAAATTTTTATGACAACAGTGATCAGCGTTGAAACAGATTGAGTAGAGAGACTGTGTAATGTGGATGTGACTCTGATCGACCTCATTTAAATCTGCAGTTAACCCTGTTTTGAGATAGAGGTTGCACTAGATTACCTTGAAGGACCCTACCAACTTAACTTCTTCTATGATTGTAAGTGGTAATAAGAGCAGTATCCTGTGATAAGCATTGAAGAAGTAGCAAAAAAGAAGTGATTCAATAAAATTGTCTAATCTCTCTCATAAGAAATCACATCAGATCCATTTCAAATAAATAAATTTAAAAAAAATTAAAAAGCTTTTGTTGCTTTGTCCTCCATGCATTCAAAGTAAAATACTTCCTTTGGAATTAATTTATATGAGTTTGATTCAGAAAACAAAATGATACTTCACCAATAATTTTAAACTGTCTGTGATTTCTCCCTAGTCCTATGGTGGGTACGTAACTTCTTTGGCACTTGGATCTGGCAGTGGAATGTTTAAATGTGGAATGGCTGTAGCTCCTGTTTCCAGCTGGGAATATTACGGTATGGAAACTTGTCATAAATACTGACTTGGAAAGCACGATGTAGCATTTAATGACTTTCTAAATGAAATCATTGCAGGAGACTGGCAATATGAAACTTAAAGACATTGCAATTACCTAGACATAAAACTTTTAAGACGTTAAGTTTAATGTTTACCTTGCTGAAAATAACTGACTGCAACTGGCAGTTTGGAACAGACTTTGTCACAGAGAAGAAGGTACGCCCAGATAATTCCATATGCACATCTGTAACAGTAAGTGTGTAAAGCCATCTTGATAAACTGCTATACTCAGGAGTGATCTCCCTAAAAATCCCGTTAAAACAGTATCACTGAATTCAGAAACAGCTGAAATGATTTTTTCTGCCAGTAATGGAATCACAGTGCACTTCAACTTCAGATGCTGCAGATGATCTCTGTCAGGAATCAGTATCTCTGATGACTGCAAAGTTATTTCCCAAAAGCAGTGGAAAAGAGAGGGAGTCAGCTGTGTCTGATATAATTTTTTTTTAATCAAATATTTTTCCCTTTAGATGTTTCTCAGCCACACCTCCTGTGTTGTTGTGTATGAGACATATTTTTATTTATGTTTACTGACTTAGGCTCCAAACTGTTCAGAGGAAACAACTCTGGGAGTATACCCCCAGGGCCTTACTGTGTGAATAAAGCAGGCACATACTCATACTTACTTGCAGACCTGTTAAGCTTTTGGCATGGTGTAAAGGAACCTTAGTTTAAAAAAGAATCATGGCATGCATATTTTCGATGAGCAAAATGTAGCACTTTGAACACATTTACTTAGCATATGGTCGTTTGCTAAGAAGTCTTGGTTATGAGAAAAATTTTTGGTTAAATGGGAAAGATTCCTTCCCTGACTGCTAGCACAGACATTCCTTGTATTTATGGTGTTTTGCAAACAAAGGGGAAAACATTTATATGACACAGGAAGTATAGTCTTCGTGTTTTCATTGGCATCAAGATTTTTTTAAGACATTTCCACTCATGATAGCAAAATTATTTCCAGAATGCAGGCATAAAGCACTATTTTTGCAAAAGTCCTTCAATAAAAGAAGAGTTATAAACATTTGTCCAAGCATTAAAAATTGAATGAAGTTTTTAAGTTAAAGTAGATTAGACCCGCACCATTGCAATCTTTACTTTAGCTGAATTTTCAGGAGGGAGTTAAAAAAATCTTGCTGAAAACACATTGTAAAATCCAAACAGGCAAATGTACCTCCACTAAGGAAGGAAGGAAGGAAACAGAAGGAAGTCATGAGTCATAAGTTTTGTCAAACAGATCATGTTAACATTAGGGTGAACTGTGTTAGGGACAAAACTACAGGATGCTACATAATTGAGTCTCTAAGTAGTATCGGTGTGTCAGAAGATGTACTGGCTCCTAGAGCTTCTAAATTCTGTCCCACCCTCTTTTAGATGCACAGATTAGAGTCTGAACCATAATCTTTTCTCTGAAATCCTGCCACTTACCTCCATTTTGTGTCAGAGTTAATAAAAGCTGAACAGTTATGAGATGGCAAGGGAAATCGCATTCGAGGACAATGTACAGTTAAAAGCATTACAACTGTGACTGTTTTATTAAAATTCGCAATTTATCTCCTTTTTCTTCCTCAGTAATTGACAAGCTGAATCTTCAACTTAGTCATTATAATGCAATTCTTCTGACCTCTGTGGACTTGTTGTAGCTATACTGGTAGAAGAGAGTGGAGAATTTGGCTCAGAATACTGTAGAAATGCCAGCCATTCAGAAAGAGTATATTTTATTGAAAACTTAAGCCCAATATGGTTGTTTGACACTGTGTTGACAACAGATATTGCACATTTTCTGTTTTCATTGAATGATAAAGGATTTTGATAAAAGGTAGTCTATTAGATTTTTTTGATACTTAATATATTACAAATTATCTTCAGGAGCCTTACTTTGCTGATCTGGGAGACATAGTATACATCTTTAGCACTTAGTGGTAACATATGTAAAGGATACATAATAAACCATGGGAACCTGGGTACATTGAGTCATTTTCCTTTCCCGAGAGGATTCTCATTTCTACTTTTTAACAAAATTATTCTAATGCAGTGTACTAAACTGGGCAACAAGGTAGACAGTCCCAATTCCTTACTGATTACAATGGCCATCACTTCTCTTATGGGAGGGAAAGATGCCAGCTCTTCTTTGTCAGGAAGCCCTGACTCCGTTAAATAAATAAAATTATTGTAATACTGCAGCTTGACTGCTCAATATGTGTCAGTTACCCATTCAAGGCAAGGTCATAAAGAAAGTAATGTTCTGGTAGTGACAGCTGCTGCATCAGTTTTCCACAAATTTTCCTAACAGCTCCTAGTTAAATTACAAATACCCAGGCAGCTCAGAGAGAGCTGTTCCTACTGATTTCTTGGTGATAGATACTGTTCAGTTATTTGCATTTGTTTTGTCAAATCTGTTAACAGTCTTTGTTGTAGTTAGAAAAAGGAATTTAACAGACAACTGAACAGCAATTGCACCACTTTTTCAGTGCAAGCTTGTATCATTTCCTGCTCCCCCTAATTGCTGCATATATCCATTCAATAGGAAAAGGACAACATATATATCCATATTTACTCTATATACACGTACACATCCCAGGCTGGAATTCTGCTCAGCTTCCCTTTTTAAGGTGTCAAAAATAGTCTGTGTCATCTTTCCACCGTGCACCTTTATTGGCTCATTGGCTCATTCAACTGACTTCTGGAGTTCAACCCAATAGCATAAAGCAGTATCAATTAGTTACCTTTATCCACAAAACCTTCTGTTGGTTCCACAGACAAGTATCAAACCACTATTTCTACAAGGATGGTTTGGAGGACGTTTATTAATTAACCTTCATAGTTGATTTTTTAAAATATGTTTAAATTTGGTGTATTATGAGGAAACCAAGCAGAACAGATACAGTTAAAGTAAACAACATTTAATTTGCTACGTGTCACTGGAGGCACAAAAATATCTCTACATTCTTTATCTATAGCTTTTTTCTTCTTTAATATCACAGCATCTATCTACACAGAACGATTTATGGGTCTTCCTGTAGAATCTGATAATCTTGAGCACTACAAGGTGAGAATTCTCTTTCTGTGTTGATCTGCCTTAAACTTGAATCACACTTCCATGGACAAGTAGAACTGTGAAGAAAGAAAATGACCTGCCAGCTCTCATAGTGGCAGTCCTGTAGCAGCTAAGCTACTGCTGTGAAATTCATATCTCCATAGTTACTTGTGGGTTTGTATTTATCAATCCTAAATACGCTAAATTGAAGGATCCTTATTTTCTCACTTGGACAAGTTAGACAGTTCTGCCAGTGCAAACCATTAGCCTAGGAAAGAACTCATGTGAAAGAGGTTAAAATGTCGATGTTTATAAGGTTTTGGTTGGTACTGTTAGCTGTGGTATGCAAAGTGCTTCATGCAAATTGAGCTGTCTGATAATAACAACATAAGCATACTAAACGGTCAGAACAGCTTCCCCTACATGAAACAGGTTGCCTTTCTTCTTTTCTTCACATTGATAGGGAGTCTATAGCTTCCTCTAGCAGCACACATACCAGAGAGGCCTGAATTAATGCCGAAAGAAGTTAGTGGAAAGACTCCTATTAAAGATTTTGGATCATGTTCTCAGTACCTATTCTCCATCCCAACTCAAAGAACAGAAATGCTCAATACCAAACTACCCTGGTAGAGCTGTCTGGGTAGCCAGGAATTCTAGCGTTCAGGGAATGACACATGGCAAGTTCTGTGCTTTTTGTGAACTGGCCCTTAGAAAAGGCACTAAATATATGGCTTCTATTATAATCTCAGACTGATATGAAGTCACTGCTGTCATTATTATGCCAGCCCATTGTTTGACTGTTGTTCTACTAGGTAATGAAAGCCTTTCAGCTCTGTGACTGAGTGGTTTAAACTGAAGCTGCTGAACTGTTCATTTTTCCTCTCAACAGAATTCAACTGTGATGGCAAGAGCAAAGAATTTCCAAAACGTAAAGTATCTTCTCATCCATGGAACAGCAGATGGTGAGGTTTGCAAATGGCAGTACAAATACAGAGCCAGAATCACTTTGTTTGAAAAACATTAAGCATCTTTCTATGCCTTTGATTAGGGTCAGTACTTAGATCTTTGGTACATTTCCATGTGACATATTATAAGATGCTTACTCATTCTTAGTAATGTCAACTGTATCACTTGATAATTAGTGGACACAACTTAATGCACTATAACATTATGCTTTGTGGTATTTACATGTTTCAACAGCCAATCTCTTTTTTTCCTTTTTCAGATAATGTACATTTTCAGAACTCAGCACAAATCGCAAAAGCTCTGGTTAATGCACAGGTGGATTTCCAGGCAATGGTAAATAACAGACTATTTTTCATTTTCAACAGTGGTTTATAGCTTTATCAATAAGCTTATCTGACATTTGGCAATGTTTTTAAGAATCCAGTTCAACTGAACATGCTTCAAAATCTGGCAATTGCTAGTGCATTTGTTACTCTTCATAAACAATTTCTTCCTCAAAGGATTTGCCTGCTCTTTTTTTTTTCCTTCTTGCCCTTTGGATGCTAGCAGGATTTCTCTCTTGTCAAGAACAACTTAGAGGCTTTTAAAATGAGCCGGGAAGAAGAATGAGAATCCAGCCTCCTTATGAAAGTTACTGATAGCTAGTAAAAGAGAGGAAGATGAAGGAGCTGGCTTCTGGAGCCAAAACCATCACTGGTTCTGATGGATTCTATCTTGAACTGGACATGCCTGCCACAGGCACGAGGTGAAACAAACAAAAAGGGTATAAGGTATCCAAGTAGTATATCCAGGATCAGAAAAAAAACAAGTTCTCCACAAAACTTGCTTGGGGTGGCATGTGCAGGCAAAGAGAGAAACACATAGGCAAGAGGTTAGAGGATATAAATGAGGAATGCACAGGGGAAAAGTAGTTCTGAATTACATGCTAAGCTCTGCTTCTGCACCTTTTTTCTCAGGGCTAATGACCAAAGTGTTTGCCTGCTATCAAATGTACTGGCCTTCTGCCTGAGTCCACTTTCCCAGGGCCATGAACTCCCCAAAAAGGGATCACACAGATCCCCCTGTACTTGGGGTTTGTAGGCCCTTTTGTGTATTCCACATTTTCTGCCTCCTTCACTGATATTTAGCAAACCCAGGTTATTTCTCAAGTATCTGGAATGGAATACTGTATGTAGTTGTACTCATTGTAGTTCAGCTATGGGGAAATGTCAGTTATTTCTGAGACTTAGCGTAATTCATACGTGTATTTTATTTGCAGTACACCATTCATAATGTTCATGGCCCTGCTGTAATGCAGGATGTTTTGAATAGAATTCCACAACACTTAGCCGAAAGCCTGTTGCTTAGAGCCCAGTATTCCTAAGCAAGACTGTGACCCCTATTGCCAAGGCCATAGAGCAGGTCAAGGGCATTTCGTCCCTAAGGGCATCTCAAAGCTCTTTTGCCTGACTCGATACAACTGACTTGTCAGTACTGAGGCAGTAATGCTTACGCCTAGATTACAGAAGGTTTAGAAACTTTTTTTCTAGCAAGAATATGAATATACTGGAAACTGATGAAAAGAAAAAAGATTAGCAATTCCCTCTGTTTTCTTGAGGCATCCACTTTCTTCTATATGGTAATAAAATAAAGTTCTTGTGTTGTTTAACTATTGCAGAATTGAAAACATAACATAGGGGTTTTATGGCTTTTTTTTTTTCTTTTTCAGTGGTATACTGACCAGAACCATGGAATTCCAGGCCTTTCCAGCAAACACCTCTACACACATATGACCCACTTCCTCAAACAATGTTTTTCTTTGTCAGAATAAGTAGGCTGTTCAGAGCATGCTAAGACATCTGATACATCTCTGGGAGAACGCAATGATAACAGTGCCCAGGTTATATAGTTTTCAGGTGAATTGATAACAGGAACTTTGAAGTTTTAAACTTGATGTTTACATCCACTTTTGATATTGTATATTAGCAAATGTTATGCTAATACATGTTTTGGCACATTTAACACCTGTTTGATAGAAAAAATAAAATCAGAATGTAAAACGCCATGTGCATTTATTGCCATTTTTCTTAAACTTACATTCTGCAGTCCCAAGATAGGTGGTCCATTGCAAAGGCACACTGCCAGATGAATATGCTTGCATTTGTTAACTACAACCGTAAAATGGGAAAGGACAAAGAAAGCAGTGCAGCTACCTAATTAGCATCCTAACAAGAACCAGTTTCTCAAAATTGATTTCCAATTTTTTGGAAGGAACCCAAGCAGGGGTAGGAACACACAATATTTAAAGCTGAAGTTTGGATAATTATTGAGAATATTGAATGCTGTGTTCAAATTTTATGCAACTCTTATTTGAAACCTTGATTCTGCAAAACTCTCAGTGTTCAGGTTTAAACATGAAAGCAGAACATTCATCATAGCTATTTTATCTCAGTGTTTTTTCTCCCTGTATTCAGAATATGTGAGCCATGTTAGCCTGTTTTTAATCACTAATCATCACCTCAGCATTCAAATTAATCTCAGTCATTCATCCCAGACTGGAGGGGAAGGATCAAAGGATTACGCAGGCTTTCTTTGCTTTGTTTCCAGTGAAACTATTTTAGGGAGTCTTTTAAAAATGCTAGAGGCTAATAATGATTGGGATACTTGTATTCTTTTGATTAGTAATAAAATCAGTTCTGTCATAATGTAAGAATATGAACAAGATAATTGGCAAGAGATCCACTGTAGATGAAATAATTTTCTGGTCACATGTTTAAAAAATTCTGAGTTAGCCTACCGCATAAGAACCGTGTTCTGTCTAACACGGTATCTTATCTCTGCTATTAGCCAGTGAGAGTACAAAATAACCTGAAAAAGATTGTGGAGGAGCCTTCCCAAAAAGCGAGCTGCTTCCTAACTCTCAGCCAGAGATCAATTGCTGCTTCTTTGTGGAAAAGCAAAGGGTTTCATTTGACCCTCTTGACAAAAACATGGGGTTTAGCCAAAATCATTAAAATGTGGAAGTGATTTGCTATGTAACAGCTTCCTTCGTTTTGTTAATGGCAATATCAAATCTGATTTTCCACACATGAGAACATTCCTCAGACACATCTTTATGTAAATGTCGTTGCCAAGCTGTTTGTAATTGTTAAATTATACTTTGATGGGAACTCTTCAGAAAATACTCAATTAGTTCAGGTTTTTTTGGAAACGCTGCCAATTAAGTGACGTTAATGAGCTTTTTGTTGGTAATGTAATTAAAATTCAACTGCCATAATGGTTAAAGGAAAAAATTATAGCTCTAAGAAAGTTAACATTAAGCAAATATAACATGAAGTGGGGCTAATTAGATGTTGATTATATGGTCCTACGTGCATTTGCTGCACACAACAGTAGTCTCAGTAATGTGATTATTTTATAAATACAATTCAGTTGAAATTACTGAGATTTAACTCTCAATTTCTTATATTGATACAACACCACAGAAACCATTGCAAAATTCTGGTGAAAGAGAGAAAAATCAAGCTCTTATCCCAGATGCTTAAAGGTTTTGGATACTTGAATATGTCAGTGGGAACCTAGAGCAATTTCCAGAAAGGCATGGTATCAATCTCGCATAAATATCAATATATTAAGTTCTCTTTAAATTTTTGCACATTTATTTTTATTTATACTTTTGAAAATCCTATAAGCTCTGGAAATGTGGCCAGATAAATTGGCCCTTTGTGGATACTATAAGTAATAAAGTGATGCAATGTGTTGTTCACACCCTGCCCACAGGTCTGTAGTCAGAAGCTTCTGGAAGTATTTGGAATAAGGGACATTTCAGGAAAATGTGTCAAATAAAATAACAGAAGGTACCTCTTTCCCAAGGGATCCATTAGTTGTTTCATTATTAATCTGCCCCTATGTCTGTCTGTTTCCTAAGGCAATCGGACTACACATCTTCCAAACTGCCCACCGTTTACCTTGGCTTGTAGGAAGCAGTTGTGGGGAAAAAACATGAAAAATATAAGTGCATCATGCTGCTGTCAGTTGTGCTTCGTTGTTTTTAATGTTGTTCATTTATTTGCCTTACACGGTGTTCTTGCCAAAGAATGGGAATATGTCTTCAGCAGAGTGTGACATTTACCTGAGTTGCTGCAATAACGTCTAACCTGAAAGCTTTATGATTGAGCAACCATAGATTTTGATGACCTCGGGGAAAATGTCCTAGGATGCTGTGAGTGTCAAAAAAAAAAACCCTCTCAAAAACATATATAACATCAAATTACTGGCCTGTGCTAATAACAGGTAACGTTGCAGTCATTCATTAGAAATGGTGCAGAGCACTTCAAACCGACCTGCGCAGTATCGCAGAATCACAGAATAGTTGGGGTTGGAGGGGAACTTTGGAGGTCATCTTGTCCCACCTCCCTGTTCAAGCAGGGCCACCTACAGCTGGTAGCCCAGGACTATGTCCAGGTGGCTTTTGAATATCTAAAAGGATGGAGACTCCACAACCTCTCTGGGCCACCTCTGCCAGTGCTCGGTCACCCTCGTGGTAAAAAAGTGTTTCCGCATGTTCAGACAGAACCTTCTGTGTTTCAGTTTGTGCCTGTTGCCTCTTGTTCTGTCACTGGGCACCACTGAAAAGAGCCTGGCTCCATCTTCTTTTCACCGTCCCTTCAGATATTTACATACAGTGATAAGATCCTCCTGAGCCTTTTCTTCTCTAGAAAGAGAACTTTTTCCATTCTGCATTACTGTCTACAATCACAATCCATGTCATAAGCATCACCACAAATGTTCACTGGACAGTTATTTGCCCCATTCCTTTTTAATCCAGCCTACAGTATAGGCTCTTCTGTAACAGAGCTTCAACACAGTTCAAGGTGAATGGGCTTGTCCTGAGGAATCAAGCTGAAGCTAACAAAAATATGTTTAAGGGTTAGCCTTATATATCAATGAAAAGTATCTATATCTATACGGCAGACGTAGAATATGGTATGTAAGAGTCAACACTGGGACACAACTTATTATGAAACTTAGAAATGATAGCTTTTATGGCAAGATTTTCTAAGCTGATGAATGAATGTCCTCGAAGTTTTGCTTCCCATTTTCAAATGTTTTAGAGCATCCGGTTTTCAGAAAATGCTGAACACTTTGTGCTCTTCTTTTCTCTTCTGAATAAGAATCTCACACTTCAGATACCCAAAAATACCACGTCAGACAATGAAACTTAGTCTTCAAATATCTGTCATATAAACAAGGTATACAAGCCTCTGAAGATGGAACATAGTTGTTCTGAATTAAGTAGACAGGCCCTTGATAAATAGCCACAGATACAGTTGTTTTAAAAGTCAGTTTCCATTATGAATCCTGTTTAGCTTTCACAAAATAAAGCTAGAGCTGCAAAGCAAAAACTGCTTTATTCTAGGAACTGAAGTGTACATAAACAGTAGAAAACCACTGGTTCCACACCAAACCATTCATTCCCCAGCACCTATTTTCATTATCTACCTCATTCATGCTGTGTGAGTTGTACATACCAATGAACATGCAATCCTCATACCTCAAACGTGGCACTACATGCTTTGCCTCACTTAGGATTACTGCAGCTGCAAAGAAGAAAAGGCCTGAAGAGAAAACAGCATTAACAGAAAATCAAGTCTAACCCCAGCCAGGCTCCAGAATATGGTTAGTGTTATACTCATTTTACTCAGATATCAAGTCAAATTCAGACTACATTCAGTACTTTCCAGTTTGCCAGTCAGTTCCAATTACAAGGCACAGCTGTTTAGAACATTTTATAGTGTCATTTGAAGGCTCTATATTTAATCTGAATAATTCATAGTATTTGCTAAGAGCATTTGGTATTACTTTCAATTATGAACATTGTCTTCTCAGAATGTAAAGTAACTAGTACATACTTGGCCAGCTCTTCTGCTTGCGCAAATTGATGCAGCTCCATTGACTTCAAATGGAGTGATTCCAATTTATGTGAGTAGACAGCGTGGGCTACAGCACCGTTACAATAGCTCTCTTTCCCGAGGTACAAACCCATCGGCACCCATGGCAGTGAGCATGGAGTTGCATGCTGTGGAAAGGCTTAGAGACCCTAAACTAATCCTCCGTTTCAGAAAGCCATTCTTGCTCTCCAAAGTGTAGCCATGGAGTTGTATACATACATATGCACACATTTGTGTGTGTTATGTATATGTACACGTGTATGTATGTAACATGATGCATATGTTTTATGTATGTATGTGTTTGCAGATATGTTCTTCCTATAGATGTTGCCAGAAGGGGAATACAAGGCTCTTTTGGCTGATTATGATGTAGCGACAACAGGAAAATAAAAGGGGCTGCGCAGCCCAGCCTCTGAACTCGTGGTTGACAAGGTTAGGGAGAGAATGCTCTCTGTGCAATGTAAGAAAGAAAAGGGTTTGGGCCTGTAGTCATACCCCATGACTCCTCCCTCCCATGTTCTTTAGATATGTAATGGATAATAATAATATAATAACAATAAATATGTAATGAAGAAATACACAGAAAAATGTGGGGCATTCACTTTTTTGAAAGCATTTCTTGGGAATTTTTTTACTTTTTACTTTTGAAAGTCAGCAACTTCCTAATCCATTAAAATGTTCAAATCTTGACAATTTAATTTTTTTTCTTGTACCAACAGTTAAAGAGTTAAGAGAAACATCCTAGAAAATTATGATATTCAGAGTATGCTAGCCAGTTATAACAAATACATTGGTCCTATTTTTCTGAAAAGCCATGCCAACTGGAATTGTCACTGCTAGAGCATCAGGTTCAGTGTGCAGCTGGTAAGAATTCTGCTTCTCATTTTACCTCTTCTGTAACTTTCCCCACAGATTTTTTGTCCAGTGAGTGCAGTACACTGTCCTTAACAGCAGCCATTACCTGGAGCTGAGGTGATGGTGCAGGAAACTTTGATCCACTCCAAATGCAGTGAGCCCAAGATACAGATCTTTTAATGAATCCAAGTGAATCATGAAAAACATTAAGATGAAACTTTCCTGAAGGCAGGTCACTTTCAGGTTCTGTCTCTTAGTCAGACTCAGTTGAAGTACTGTCTCATATGTAAACTATAATATAGAGGAGAGTGAGGTTGCCCTTGACTTTTGCCAAAAGGTGCCATCTAACTATTGTATTTTACAACGTGAGAGGAAGAAACCTGGGTACATATGCATGTTTCATACACTCATTACAATTTTCTGCTTCTGTTTGGTAACTCGTTTGCTGTGCTCTTGAAATATGTATTACTACGGATTCAGTTATAGCAACTGAAGGTTGCATGGCTCTTGATGGCAGTTCACTTCTTTCCTGTACTTTTTATTGTCTGTGTATCACTTGAAAAACAAATAATCAGTCACCTTCTAGATGCTAGATGACCTGCTAGATGACATAGCCTGTGTAACAACCTGCCCAACCAGGTGCACTGAGCTGCTCTGCCTCATATGTTTTTTTCTGAAATCATCCTACTGTAAACAAGGAACTTTATCTGACACAAGAAAATAAACAGAGCTAAACAAAAAGAAAAGAACTGCTTGTTTCCTGGAGGAGATGATATTGTCTTACACTCTGTATTACCTGTTTAGGAAGCTATGTATCTTTAACTCAACATGCAGTGAGATAATCGCCTGTAGCAATCCATTTCAACAAACGCGTGCGTGCCATCCTGGTGTAAAAATGGCCTAAACGGCCCTTTGATCCCCATCTGCTGTCCTGTCGGGGTACTGCAGGGCTGGGCAGCCCGCCGCCTCCCGCAGGAGCCGCAAAGCTGACCAATTCCGTGGAGAGACAGTCCCTTCTAATACTTAGCGCTGGACTTACAGTTAAACTGTGATTTTGCATCCCTTATATAACGCTCATAAAGTTTAAATAGAAAGTAGATTAAAAAAATAATTCTGAGATAAAGACGACAAAGTATCTCAGTGAAATCGGCATCTCACGAAAAGAAAGTAGGTTTTGGGTATAAGGTTGTTTCCAGGCTTATTTTGGCTCCTTTGGCACTGTGTCTTAGAAGTCACACAGTTGTTTGCCTAGGGAAGCTTGGTACATAGAGATGGTAATTCTGGTCGTTTCAAACAAAAAAAAAATCTGAAAAGCCAAGTTTCATAAATATGTATGCGAGTTTGTCTATCCTATGCCAATCAATGACTGGGAATCCATGACGCTGAATGAATGTGAAAAATACAGTTAGGAGCAGGAAGAAAGAGGACATGGGGAAGAAAACATGTGGAAAAGAAGGGGAAAGAACTAGTAATTAAAAAGGAGAGTAACAAAAAGGGAAAATAAGGCTCTCGGAAATGACTAAAGGTGTAAACAGAAGGCAATGATGAGAGGAACAGAAGCTGTGCTCTTAAGTTCCCAGCAGCAGCATTAGTAGACACTTGCATTGTAGCTAGAAATGACGAAAATGGACAATGAATCTCAGTAGATGGATCCAAGAGCAGGGAAAAATTATACTAACACCAAAAAAATTCTTTAAAATTGATTATGTGGACTGTGTAGTGAGACTTAACATTTCCCTAGACCCATACTGTGGTACCACAGCAAGGTAGTTAGGATAGAGCTCTAGGAAGGGTCCACTGAATTTTGTTTGCCACTCTAGGCAAACACTAGGGTTATTAAATTTATACACCGCCTCAATTGTATTGTATGGGCAATGCCAATCTGGCTGTGGTCAGCCAGTGGAAAATCACCTCACTGGAGAAGATTTTTGCTGGCTTCATAGAGCAGTGTTAGGGGAAATAAGAGAGTTTAGTACAATATGTATGCTTTGTGCCACAAATTAGACCATGGGCCACCCCAGACTGGAGCACAGGCTGTCACTAATGTTCACTGAGATGTCCACTGTAATTCAAGACCCTTCCCTCTACTGAGCAGAACTGAAACTCAAGGTGGAGTCCTTCATTTAATGTGTCTCCTAGACTGCCTGGCACCTTACATAGGTGATAATCATATCTCACTTTTGGTACCCTTTTGCGTTTTACAAAGGATTATCGCGATGTATGAAATGTCTGCAAAAAAAAAAAACTTCTCCAGGAATTTCTTGAAGGGGGATATCTCACTTGCTGCTTCATAGACAGGACAAAAGACCCATATTCCTGACCGGCAGGTTTTTTCAGCTGCCAGGCCATTGACAAGCTTTGTGTCAATCTCTCCTACCTGTGCTCACCAGATGGCTGAACATAGTCTTCTTTGGCAATGCTGCCCCACCACAGCTATGAAATTGCCCCTATTACTGAATGGTTTAGGACCTTGACAATGTAGCTACACAGCTACAAAGCTCAAATCTGTTTTGTTTTTTGGGGTTTTTTCCTTGTAGGGAATGGAGACATGAGCAAAAGGCTTATCTTGCATAAATCTGTAAGCTACAGTGTGAAACAATTTATAATGAATGTTTGGCATACAGTTCTCAAGTGAGTATGAATTTTTGTACGGTAGAATTTACAAAGTTGGCATTGTACATCTAAGGATAATCAAATCTTTTTGTTAAATTTGACCTGCGCTAGGCTTTGCATAGTGGGTAGCCATCACTGCAGTACTTCACATCTCTTCACGTTCATTATATTGGCACAAGATTACCTGAAGAATCATTCAAGGGCTTTGGGGGAGTTGTGTTGGTTATTGTTAACAGTGTGTTAAATTTATAAACCTTGATTTAAAATTGATAGGTGAAGTTAATGCTATTGATGTCAACAGGACCGGGATTTTGCTCAATACTAAATGTTAAATGTGGCAAATCAGAATTTGGAGAAATTGCTGCCTTAATCCCAGGCACCTTTAGCCCACTGTTTGTCATCCTAATGCCCTTCTGTTTGATATTTACTTCTTTGGACATTGCTACCTCACTCCTTTTGCAAATCCATGTTAGCATTGATGTCATAAAGTAAGCAGAATGAATGTGTGAAATTGCTTGTAAAATTATCAAATGAAATGAATAGTAAATATGATGACTTTTTTTTTTTTAAGTTGAATAAGGAAACTGTCAGCAATGATGCACCCTCATAATGCTTACTAGAGCTGAACAGTATATATATAAGTCTGTGCAAAAGAGGCAGCTAGGCAGATCTCAGGATCCTCAAGGTTTGCCATAGTTCCAGAAGAGAGAGTAGCAGCTCTTTCTGCAACTGCTACATATCACTTCGAAGTACAAAAAGGTAAGATTTATATGAATTACGTACAATTTGTTTGAGAAAGCTGAGTGCATTATCTGAATTGTATTGTCCAAAGTTTGCAATAGAGTGCAGGATCTTTCAGCAAATTGGTGTTTTCTTCTGTGTTTATAATCACTGATGTTTGGAGTTAATGACATCATCATTAAAATCTTTTAATCTATTGAATTAGTTGAACGGAGAATGATCTGAAAAAGGGAAATCAACTGTTTGGGTTGCAGAAGCAATTGAGAGAAGGAAGATTAGCCATGAGAACATGAAAGACATGCATTGTAGTAAGAATTTAAATATGAGATACATAATTACTGATTTTTATATTTTTTTCTCCTTAAGTATCTCCTCTAGAGATATTTAATGAACATGAGTTTAAAAATATTCACCCCTTATAGATACTGCCTAAATATGAATCAACAGGGATTAAATTAGTAGACTGCAAACACATTAAGTGAGCTTATATAGACACTGATTTAAAACTGTCCAAGAGAGATTGCCACTCCATCGCCCTACAGATTACCACTCCACTGCCCTACTTTTAGATTAGTTTGTCTCAAGCAACTATTCTTTTCATATCACTATAAGATCTGAGAAGGAAATCTTATAGCCTAAAAGTAAAAATTAAAGCCTTTCAATAGTTATTGTGATTATTGTATAAAATTTAATTTAGTCTTCCATCCTACTATGGATTTCCTTAGACTAGAACCGTTATATTTTACAGAACTTTCCACAAGGCACTATAACACAGTAGGTAAATTAGATGTAAAGTACATCTCCTGGAAAAAGTAATTTATTTATAATTAGAAATAATTGCTATTTGCAAACAGTTTCATGTCAACAGAAATCTATTTTATTCATGCATACATTTTCATATGAAGATATTCCCTTTTTTACTGCTGTAACTCCATAATTTGTATTTTTAAACTGGAAATAGATACAAATCTGACTTTTGAAAGATTCTTTTTTGAAAACTCAATGAAATTAAGCTGGTTAAAATTGCACATAGTGTACAACAGACATCTGCAGTAAAATATATTGGAAAAACTGGCAAAATCAGGTTAATCAAGGAAATAATATTCAATTAAGTTTCTGATCAAGAGATATATTTGTTACATACTTTCTGGTGGTTCAAACTGAGATGTGTTAAGTTTTTCATCTCCAGTGAGGAAGAAATTAAAACATTTCCATTAGTCTAATATGCACAGGAACAAAAATTTTCTGTGTAAGATTAGCCTTAGTTTTCCTGCGCCTTGACAGTAAGATTGCACGGTTTTTAGCAGTATCTACTGGTGACCTGAATAACTTAGAGTAAATAAAGCCTTTCTTGTGGTCGAGAAATGAATTGATTAGCGGGAATAAACTAAACAAATATTTTGATGATCATCTCTCTTTCTCTACAAAACTTGTTTATGTTCCCAAGAATAAAATAACAATTTCTTCTTTAAAAACTGTAGCTTCTTTAACTTGTCAAAAACTGCTGTTGCTAGTTTGGGTTACCAATAGCAAGTACTAAACATGGAACAAACAAAACTGATTCTAAATTTTTAAAAGAACATATCTGACAGAAGTTTAATAGCTTTTGAAAATGCTTATTTTATTAATTAGGATTCTCTTACTTGAAAATTGTATTAATTTCAAAACACTGCATTTATACATCTTTCTTTTTAGCAATCTCCCCAGATTTTGATTCTGAAAAATTTAGAAAGAAGCTAAACATGCATTTAACTTTAAACATATTCTTAAGGCATAAAGTAGCCAGTGGGACTGTTCACACCTGAAAGCTCTATAGGACTGAGGCATGAGTTAGATCCAAGATATATTGAAATCACTGTAAATCTGTTTACTGACTGCAGTGGGCTTTGAATATGTTTTGTTATAAGTTTTATTAAAAAGAATAGCTTTTGGTGTCTGATATTACTATAAGGAGGCTGGATTAATGACTAGACTAGTTCCTTCATTCCACTTCAGTGACTTAGGTTTAGGTCTAATCTGTATCACGGTTTAACAAACCTACAGGCAGCTGTAAACTATCTTTCTTTAGTTTTTCAGCACAAGTAAAAGTATACCACACTGCGAGCATACCATTAAGCAGGGCAAATTTACTTATGTATGGTGCAGTAGCCAGACTTTATCTGGTGTCTAAGTTAACTTATTCACAGCTATATCAGCTAGCATGGGGGTCACTATGTTACAATCAAACCATTTTTGTGACCACAGCAGAGTTGTCTCCCAAAGAATAGGCAAAGCTTTTGTTCCGTTTTTGGAAGCCTACGAAATGTGAAATTATGCATTCTTTGGGATAAACATTGGATGTCAGTGTTGCACCACCAAATTACAGCTCCAAATGAAACAGTGAAAAGAGAGTTCAATACTATAGTTAGAGTTATAATAGGACTGACTACATGGCCACTACGGTATTTGTTGGTACTATAGCAGGATATGTGCAAGTGCAGGCATCAAATCTCATATGTCAGGACATTACAGAAGGCAGAAAAGAGTCTACACACACACTGATGAAAAAATGAACAACACTGGCAGTGGCTTCTGGTGGAGAGAGGGAAATCAACTCCCATTGCTTAATAGTACAATCCACCAGAAAATCTTACGTTCATCAATTTATTTTCCTGGGTTTGATTAAGATTTTATTAAGATTTTGATTGCCTTAAATATTTTGATACTGACACTGAGGTATTCTAGTAAAATATTTATATTATTCATTAAGATTCTCTTAAAAATTAGGCCTCACGAAGTACCAGAAGCAATACGTTCTTCCTAACCATAGGTAAAATGCCTGTCAACAGTCAAGCTTTGCATCTCCAACTGTAAGTTATTTTTTAATAGATGGAAGAAACAGATTTCATTTAAAAAATCTGCTCTGAAGCTGGACAGACTACTGGGACAGAGTAGAAGTCCTACAGCAGTGAAGTTTTTGATGCAGGAGTTTACTTTTTCAGAGATGTTCATATAGCCCCCCCCAACTTGCACTGCTCGGTGCAGAGCCAACTCTAAATCTCAAGACAGAGTAATCTGCACCTTCTCCACATATCATTCCTTCATAAGTTTCTTATGGCTTCCTCCAGGCCATAGTATATTTAAATTCAGCCTACTGTGACAGGGCATTACAATAGAGAATAGATATGTTTTCACTGAGACTGCCTTATTTTATAAATCATTGAATTTCAATAAATAACTCCTCCAGCGGAGCCGGAGGAGTTCAGTGCAGATTACATTTAGTGGGGAGGGTGTTTTTTGCCTGGGTTTTACTTTGCCACCTACCACTTTACTTCAATGCACTCATCTTTCCTACCTCCCTTTGTTTTTCAGACTGTAAGATAAACTTCCATAGGAAAGTGTCATGGATGGCAGAAGGGCTCTTTCAAATACACAAGTATCAGTCCAAGTACATGCTGAAATTATTTCCAGTGACATTTTGCTGATGTGAACTCATTGCAATTTCTGTTGCTTTACAGCGGGTTAATATTGTGATCCATACTGATTTTGAAGTTAGAATGAATGAGCATTTACTATTCACCATTCAATGAATGAGCATTTAGCTAATGAATGAATGGCATATTCAATTTCTTTGTCAAGGTCAAAAGTACCTAACCAAATTTTAAATTCATTTCCTTTTCTATACATTCATTCCATGAATTTAAGTGATGCAAAATAATTAAAAATAAACAATATATACTAGTTGATTTTGTAAGTAGATTTCCTCTCATTTCCTGTTTATGCAAAGCACTTGTGAGTCTATTAGACATTAGCTGCTCATAGTTGCTTTTGCACAGGGTTTTGTGAGCCTAAAATGAATAGCATTTCTTTGTTCAACAGTTTGTCCTATAGGGGATGATGTGTCAACAGACCAATACTACTACATTGAATAATGAAAATTGTAGCACACATAATTAGGGGATTAGAGAATGCTTTATTCCCATTCATGACTATTCGCTAAAAGTTATAACTGTACTACTTGCATGAGTAAACCAGTCACTAATGCAAGTAAGGGAATCACAGCTTGGCTGCGGATCACCAAAGCATTGGTACAGTTTAGATTGAATAATCTCACATTAAAGTCAGCGAGACTGGTCAAGTTATTACAGTGTGCATGATGAAGACACATATAATAATGTAGCCATTTCTGTTACATGGTTGAAGCCAATAGAATGACCTGTAACAGTAAGAATTACATCTGGGAGACAATATTTTCTGCTTTGGTTTATTACCATTAATATGAGGTATATACCCCATATCTTGTATATCCCATATAGCCCCATAATGGAAGCCCTTAAGCTGAAATAAAGTATTATGTCAATAGTGCAACAAGCAGAACTTGACATATCACATCATGAATTGAACACAAGCCAGTGTGTGGTTTGGTGGTTGTTTTCTTCTAAGGAGCCACACCTATTAATAAGTCATTATTAAGTCCAGAGGCCTACTGCTGAAATATCCATTACTTTAAAAAAAAACTTTTAAAAGGAGGGTGGAGGGCCAGAAGGAAAGAATGGGGAGCTGCTAATGTGACAGTATTCTTGACAGAGATTTGCTTTGTTTTTTCTCTAGTGAATGAGCTGGAAAAAAAATAAAAGTCACACCAATACCCTAGTTTTGCAATAAAACAATATTACAGAAACAGATGTAATGCTTGCCATCAGCAGAACACAGAGCAAAGGAGATACGGACCTTTATCCTCGTATTATGAAAGAAAGTGAGGATGCAGTTGGTCTCATCTCACCTTGCATTCTAGAATAGAGACCAGAGCCTAGAGAAAGACTAGAACAGAGACTACATCTTTTGGATGCCTACCCAAGGCACTACAGTCTCCATCCATTGGACACGGACCCCGTCCTCACAGGGTCTCAATATCAAGTGCTGATCAAGTTTAGATCAACATTAAGGATGTCTCTTTTTGATGTAACTGATTCAGATGTATGTAAACATGATTACATTTTTCTTTGTTGCCTTATTTCTGTTTTGACAGGCAATGAAAATGAAAAGTGTTTATTTTGTTGCTGGGCTCCTTTTAATGATAGTTCAAGGCAGCTGGCAAAATCCTCTTCAGGATACAGAGGAGAAATCAAGGTAAATTCTTTAGATCAAACTTCTAGAAACACTTAGCCTGAACTTTGTTTTCTTACGGTTTGAAGCAAAACATGCTATGACTTAAAGATAGTTTTTTGTATACTATGACACAGTACTTAATCTACCGTTGGAATTGGCAAAAGTTTTTAATATTGCACAGGATAGCACAGAAGTTTTTGGTATTACAAACAATAGCTGCCTTAGTTAGCCAAGAAGACCTTGTAATTGTGCAGTATCCAATCTGCTACGTGGATTCATTTTACTAGCCAGCTAGTGATCAATATGCCACTTGCTTTTACTTTGTAAGAGTACAAAATAGTATTTTTAAAAGAAAAGTCAATGCACCTGCAGAATGTACTATAACCATTGCCAATTAACAAGTTCTAAACTTTTCACAGATCATTCAAAGCTTCCCAGTCTGAACCATTAGATGAATCTAGACAGCTGAATGAAGTGAAACGTCACTCACAAGGAACATTCACCAGTGATTACAGCAAGTACTTGGACACTAGACGAGCTCAGGACTTTGTGCAGTGGTTAATGAGCACTAAAAGAAATGGGTAAGCATTTGGTCACATCTCCATATACAGAAACAGCCAAAAATCTAGCTGAATTCAGTTTCTTGATTTCAGCTTCTCATCACAGACGATGTATAATCCTCAAATAAGTAAAGTACTTAAGGAAAATTTATATATAATTGTAATATGTTATTAGAAATAGGAAATATATGCAAAATCAGTCAAAAGGATTTGGATAAATCAAGTGTAGTATCAGTATGTTACCTGATATGCCACCTAAAAAGACTATCTCAGCCTCTTTGGGACAGATTATTTCGGTGACTGAATTAAGTTCGATAGGAATAAGATATGTAAATATCACAAAAAGGTCTGGGCCATTGGGCCTTAATAAAACTTTCCTATCTATGCATACTCTAATCCTGAAGTTTCATTTGTGAAAAGGGAGCTAAGGTTTAAGTTTTGTGGACCACTGGATACTTTGCCAGTATCGTAAGTATACTGTTAAGGCATGAGTTGGCATGTTTTTTGAAAATATACTTTGATTAAACACAAGCTACGAAGCTGAGAGCAATAATAATGTAAAAGCATATAAGCCTATGCCCTGTGTTCTAGAGAAGATCTGTCCACGGAATCCAAAATTCTATGATATTAATGCTTTTAAATCCCTGTGGAAGTCTTTAAAGTATAAAGTAATGATTTCTGGACATTGTATTAATTTAAATTCATAAGCCTGAAATTATTTATAATATTCATCTGTCATGGTTGTTCATCATAATATTTAAATTATAACCAATAAAATCTTATCAGCTTATGCATGCTCTGCAATGTACTGGTAATAATGATCTAATGATGGTGGAATTTCACTACAGCCAACAAGGACAGGAGGACAAAGAAAATGACAAATTCCCGGACCAGCTCTCAAGGTATTCTAGTTGCCACAACTTATTACTCAAAAACAGTTTGAGCTCATTTTCTGTTAAACAAGAAAGAAAACAACTAGTATTCTTTACAATGTTACCACAATCCAAGAAATACCTATAAAAAGAAATTATCTCACACCTGTTTTTCACAAGGAAAGAGGAGATGTCTCTATGTTATTTATTCTTGTACCTGTGTTCTATAGCTACGTGCAATGGCTTCAAGGAATGCAATAGGATGAGAATAGATTTCAGGAAAGGACATTCCAAGTAATAAAAGAGAGTAGAGAATAAGATAAAACGAAAAACTTGGTATAGAAAAAGGCTGAAGCAAAAAAACCCACCATTATGTTGAGGAAAAGAAAATCAGTAAGAAGACTCATGAAAAGAAAATGGCCAGGCACCAATTTGCAGGGAGCTGATAAAACACGATCCAATGCTCAGCCCTAAGCACTCGGTCCCATGTTGCATAAACCCCTCATTACAGGAAAGGAGAACACAAGACCTGCTGGAGGCCAGAATTTTGTTTCTTGACAATGTTTTTGGGAGAGGGTTGGGGGGGTCGGAAATCTGAAACAAATAAAACAAAAATCCAGTAAGTGTTTTTGCAAAACGGATTGAAATACCTATACTCATTCCTCCTTTTGTCAGAAATTCCAAAGAGGATAGCCTGGATCACAAAGATCCTTCCATTCAAAACACTGTCAATATCAGTAACAAATCTGTAATAATGTTTCAGCTTCAATGAAACAGCATATCTCAACAAAATGAATGTTTCATTAAAAGTGTTCCAAACAACCCTAGTTAGCATGCTGATGAAAAGTGCAGATGGTACTAAATTAGGAGGAATGGTGAAATCCCAAAAAGATAAAAAATAATAGAAAGAGCTAGAGGCCCTGAAAATTGGGTGGAAATCAGCAGATTCTGAAATAGAAATGTTAGGGAACTTATTTGTGGAAAATATTCCATAATATGTCTACTTCTCAGTGCAGCTTGCCTTCCTAACAGCCAGTCTGACATAATTTTGTACTATATCAGAGAAAGAAGCACAATGAGGTGTAGGGAGGGAGAAGGCAATTGTCTTTCTCTGTTAAGCTGCAGGTGATTAGGCTGGAAATTGTTCCAAGATTATCACTTGGTGAGAATGATGATTAAAAGAGTGTTCACAAAACAATTCAAAATGTAAATTCAAAAGGAATTAAGTCTGAACAGTTTGGCTAAGAAATAATGAAGATGAAGGCAGGAGGAGTGGCTTAATGGAAATGTTTAGGTTAACACAAGGGGTAACAAAAAGTATGTCTGTAGAATACAATACAGTTTGTTGATCACAGCTAATTAATCTAGCAGACCATTCCAATGCAGCTATATTTGATTTCAGCACCTGATTTGATTTGTTCAGAACTAGTTCAGGCATCTCTGCACAAAACTGTATTGCATAGCACAGACAATGCCTTCAGAACTGAAAGATATCAAGAAAAAAAAAAAAATCAAGAGTAATTTGCGGAGCAAAAAAACCCTCTCCCTAATAAGAAATGCTAGTCTGGTGGGTGGGAAATAGAAATCAATAAAGGTTTAAAAAAAAAAATTAAGTCTTTATGCAGTCTGCTCCTAGAGTATTGCTCTTCTTTCAGCAATGCGATCTCCAAGCGTCATGCTGAATTTGAAAGACATGCTGAAGGCACCTACACCAGTGATATCACCTCTTATTTGGAAGGTCAAGCTGCCAAAGAGTTCATTGCTTGGTTAGTGAATGGACGAGGAAGAAGAGAGTAAGAATCCATCCATTCCTATTATTAAATTTTGCCTTGCTTTTGGGGTTAGAAAACAAGTCTGATGAAACCTTGATGTGTTTTTGATCATTCTTGCTGTACTTCATGTTTTTCTTTTGTAATAGAAGATACTCTGTGGGCGTTAGACTACCACTTTAAATTATTTAGTTCAAATACAGATTAAAACAAGCCTGTTCAGTACGCTGTTACACTGTAAAAGGTCAAGTTATATTTAAGGTCAACTTATCTAAAACCAAACCAGATCTTTCTCTAACTACCACCTTTCCCCCTTCACATAACATTGCTTAGTCTCCTTAACTATCATTGAGATGATTCAAGTCAGTGTCATCTTAAATTACTTTCTCTTTTTTTTCCCTTTCACAGTCAATCTTTTCCTCTGCAATATTTCCAAGATTAAATTTTTACCAATGTTATCAGCTGTACTCCATGTGCTGGTGATCATTCCCAGCAGTAACTGATGACTTCTTTTCCTCTTCCCATGCTCTACAAAGTCTCCCCAAGTTGCTGCTGCCAAAATAACTATCATTTCCTACAGCTATGACTTATTTTCCTTTTTAAGACACCTCTACTTCTTTTGCTGTGGTTCACAGTTTCCTGGACGCAGTGCTCCACAGTTTTGACCTACCTATGTCTCTGATTTCTTTCATTAATACCTTGTTCTCCACATACTCATTGCAGATTTCTCAAGCCTATTCACTTCATTTACTCACTCATGACTTTACATCTTTTTTCGTGACAGTCTTACACTTAGAATGGCCTTATCTTCAATCTCCTGCAGGCACCTTCTGCCTCATGTTTCCAACTCTGCATGGTTAGGAGCTACACCATGCACATGCCACTACCCACCTTTTAACTGTTCTGTACTTATTTTTGCCTTTAGACTGTAAGCTCTTCGGGGCAGGGATTTCAGTTCATCCTCTGATTATATATTCTACCAGCTGTAAAGTACTATGTAAGTCTCTCACACTATTTAAAAATAATAACAATAACAATAAAATATAATCTGTAAGACAAGATTGTGTGTTGTAGTCAAGGAAGACTAAATAGGTTAAAGTAAATTCTGTAAATAATGACGATTTCCTGAAAAAGCAGAGTTAAATAATTGAGGTCAGCTCTATAGAGAAGGGAAAGGCAGTTGCCACTTCATAGTGATGTTCAGATTTGCAGTTGTTTTTCTGTCATGTTTTATCTCATGAGCAGAAATAGGGTATTTCAGTATCTGTAAGAGAGAGAGATTACAGTCTAGCTGTGATGAACTGAGCTTAGAAACCTGGATGAACAATTGAATGTAGACTACCCTTCTGCTTCCCAATATTTAGTATTATTTGTGGTCAAACTTGTATATAGCCTTCCCTGAAATTATTGCATGAAAAGAACCAGTCTGCCTGTCATTGATCCCAGAGCACAGTGTGCTTCAGTGTCAGCCCACCTTAATGGAATTCATTAAAATCTTCCTATGTTTGATGGGGTGAAACAAGAGAGGAAAGTTTTCTAAACCAGGCCCTTGGCATAATGGTATTCCAACAGTCAAAAAAGGATAGAGCAAGAATCAGGATCTGATTCCAAATAAAAAATGCTATCGTACAGCAAACAAGCACATAGATTTTATACAGGTGTCGTAATTGAGTTATTTTAACCCCCAAAAAAAGCTGCTGCTCTTAATATCTAAATACTTATGCAATTTAATTGTAAATATATAACTTGGACTTAAGTCCAATTAAAACAGAAAAAAATGTTTGAAAATTTGACTATTATCTTTTAGTAGTGGTATTTCTTAAATAACGATTCTTAGTAAATCTACTGTCAGTTTCATTGGTGCCTAGTCTACTTGGCACAGACATTGCAGGCTCAGGTATGTTTTTGTACGTATGGCTTTTCCAAAAAATGCTAGAGAGGAATCTAGACTCACCTGAAGGAACAGTCCTAATCTGGTAAAGGGAGACTGCTTTATTCCCTGCTTTATTCTGTTGTTAAAATAATGCCTCAAAAGATGTTCTGATATACATCGTGCTGTACTGAGCCATAACATCAGGCTCAACCCTTAACTCCTTAAAATCACAGGAAATGTGAAGTGTATTACAATCCTGTAATGAGGCCCTTTTAAATGGTTTGTTTATTTTGATCTGCAAATTGCTTGATAATTTCTTCCCTTTGAAGTTTCCCAGAAAAAGCTCTTGTGGCCGAAGAAATGGGCCGAAGACATGCAGATGGCACTTTCACGAGTGATATCAACAAAGTCCTTGATGACATGGCTGCCAAAGAGTTCCTAAAATGGCTGATTAACACAAAAGTTACCCAAAGGTGCCTGAATTTTGACTGTGTTATTCTTAATATACTGGGATTTAAAATGTATTTGTCGCGCTTAGGGAAAACTCTGCTACTTCTTCTCTTAACTATTGACATATCTGTAACTGTGTTACAAACTCTGTTACAGACAGTGCTGAACAAGGATAAGACACTAAACAGAACTCATTCCAAATATCATTTGTATTTTGCATCAGTGGTGAAGCTATTTAATAGTTTCCTATTTAACTTGAGGGGAGTTTTTCCACTGAATGTTACCAGAAGTGAGGTGATATTAAATTATTGAAAAATAAAACTCTCCTTTGCATGGGCATTATAAAATCAGAAATATTTATTGGTAAAATTACACCAAATCGATTATTCTTTAAAGACCGTGGTATAAAACACCGCCTTAAATTGTGGCTTGTCATTAGGGAATACGGTACTGTAATCTGAGTTCCTGATAGCTAACTATTTAAGAACGCTGCTTTAGTTTGCCTGAATATAGGCCAATGCTGTTGGAAAAGCAACTTTTTCTATCTGAGGTCTGTGAACAGGTTAATATTTAAGAATTATTTGTTAACATTAACAAAGCGTTTCAAAAATAATAAAATGCCAACTCAAGGCACATGTGAGTGGCCAGATTTTTTAAAATGTTCGATGTCCACTCTGTGAAAATTAATTACTTTTAGTCTTTTGACTACTGAAGCACCCAAAATGACTAGTTGATTTGGATATCTGAAACAACCAGTATTGCCTCAAAAAATTTAGAAGCTATAGTTAAAATACAGTTTTTATTAACATTTTAACATTTTTGTGTTTGTTTGTAGTTCAGCATTGAAACAAACAATTTAGGAAAATAATCTATTAGAAACTATTAAAAAGCTTTTCCTTTACGAATAATTGTTTTCAATCTGTTACTAGAGAGAAGCATTGAGGGGTCTGTGGAACTAACATCTGCTAACTCTTAAGCAGAAAAAATATGTTCCACACATATTTCATAAATCTTGGGAGATTTATAATATGTCCTAATTGCTGCTGCTTTTTTTTTCCAGGGACCTTTTGGGAGAATACCAGTAAAAATGCAGAATAAAAATGGGATAAATGAAGATCTTCATTGCATCAACTGCCAGTTATTAAGAGATTCTGAAATCTGTATTCTGTCATTTACATTGGGTGTAACAAAGCTATGTCACCTTGCATGCCAGGAAATAATTGTACTATAGTTTAGTGTTGCCAAAGGTTTATATACGGAACACCTATTGCCTAAGGGATAGTTATCTTAACAGCTTTAAGACTACAAACGTTCCATATCTTCATATTTTCCATTTATTAGGACTGAAGTAACTCCATTTATATTTAATGATAAAATTATTTTTCTAAAAAGTTGACTTCTACACACAAAGGATTCAATCACGAATTATACGTGCTATTTGTAAGGGGCTGGCAGTTACAAATGCCTGAGAAGTGAATATCCCTCTTAAAACCTTTGTTATAAAAAGGCTAAGCTTTAAGGATATTAAATGATAGCCTTAAATAAATTTTTTCAAGCTTCTTTTCTGTTGACCTTTCATGTGTATATCCCTGGTGCCTCTTTGCACTCCATTTCATTTTATTCTAATATTTTAGTGTCACTGAGATCTTGGAAGTGGTTTGTTTGGAATGATAAAACAAACTCAACATTTTGTTTTGTCACATTTTCTCCATAATGATTCTCAGAAAAGAGCTGTGTGAACTTTGAATTATCTTTATTTGAAAAAGAATTCACGTAAGATGAAGCCAGAGGGGGAAACAAGACTGAACAGACAAGTATTCTTCATTAGCATAAATTCTTGTTTCTCAGCAAAAGCAGGAAGTCAGCTTTGAAAAACATTAAGTGCAATATACTCCATTAGTAGTGGAAAATGCCACATAATTTCTTCAAATTTTATACGATTGCCAAGTAAAGCCAACTCAGATGGCCCTGGGGTCACTCTAATCTGTGTTGCATTCTTTCCTCCCTTCTTCCTCTGAGAACGGCTTTGTCCCTCATCTCTTGCGTTTAGCAACATTGTACTGTAACTTACAAGCACAACTACCACTTCTGTAACCTGTGCCTTCTCCATTATGGCGACAGAACATTTGCTTGCAGATCTCAGTGTTTCTAGCAATCCGAGCCACTATACTCTCAGCCAGCCAGGGCATGTTTTTGTAGGTATGGTAGCAGCTGCAAACTCTCAAATAGCCACAGGTGCTGTAACGCACCTCTTACTTCTGATGACTCCCCAAACCCCCTTCTCCCCCCTTGCAATAATAGCAATATGCCAGGTATCTATATTAAAATGTCCTAAAGGGCAAGTGGTTTAAGAGAAAGCCAATGGGCTTAGCAAATATCTAGAAGAAACTGATGTGAAGCAGGAGCGTTGTTGAATCAGAATTAGCACCTATAACTTTTGCTAAGAAAAACTAGTATTGTTCTGTGTCTCATTCGTTTTTTAAAGGCGTCTGAAACTTTCACCGACAGTCTAGAATTTCTGGGAAAATAAGGCTAGATTGTCCTCCCAAAGTGTACAGGAACCAATATTCTGTAATTTCAGATCAGGACTGATCATACCCAACTTGGCATCTAGAACAGCTTCTTCACAGCAACAGAAAGCTGTTTTAACATCCCAACTTTAAACAATTAAAACTCAATAGAACCTTGCGCTAAAGAACTATCATAGCATCCAAAATACCACTGGAGATTAAAAAAGGGGGGCAAAAAAAGAATGTATACATATTAGTTGTTTATTTAATCCCATTTGTACACAGTGGTTTGGTTCCAAGTGCTTCTGGAACTGAAAAAGATTCAGTTATACACAGTTGGATCCATATGGTCCAGGCTGAAACGGTACGAACAGTTAACTCTTCTATTTCCACAGATTGAGCAATTGTCTTTAAAATGTTTTATTCCACTATGTCCAGGATATTTAGTGCTCTGAAGGACAGGACTCCCGAGTTACAAATCCGTTTTCCTGTGGTGTCTGTCACCAGTGTATTTGAGTACCTCCTGATAGCTTTGTCAGCTATGAAAATACTCTTTTCCCACATTTTTACAAATTATATGCTTTTAGGAACAGAGTGGCCTGAAGATAAATTATTTTCTAAAAGTTATGCAGCTTGTCTGGATTACAGCAAAAACATTTAATCTCTAATTTTCTGAGTCCCAATCTAGCGCATGAATTGAAAGACACCTTTTCTTCAGAAGTGGGATGAAGTTGAGCATGCTCCAGAAATTCCAAACACGTGTTTTAGCTCAACAGGACTAGCACTTATATACGCTGAAATCACAGAGCGAGTCCATATAGGATCATTAAAAAAAAAAAAAAAAAGAGGTATGTGCTAGGTATTTCTTATACACGCTAGATGAAATTCAGTGAATGGTACAAACATAGGGAGAAATAAGCAGCAGCCACTTCTTTAAAAAGTGTCTTTACTGGACAATAGCTATCCATGTCTGCAGGCTGAGAGAGGGCAGAATAGCTGCAGCATTCAAGCCTAGAGAGAATTGCTAGTTATGTTTTAATCTTAATTTTGTACTCTAGTAAGGGAGAGAGAGAATTCTAGGCCTTACATGCTGTGAGTGGTTCATTGGTAGGGAAATCTAGGGACAGAGTGGCCTGAAGATTCCTTTTAACTAATAGATGGTTTTCAAAGTCTTCAGGCAATGGAGCAACCGCTGTCAGTTGTTATGTTGATTGCATTGCCTGCGGTGTCACTGCCTGTATGAGGGGGCTCCAGTTTGCTCTCGGCAAGTAAAGCAAGGGAAGTGGGCCTGCTTAAGGGACTCACGCTCAGGAGCGCATTTCGGCACTACCTACAGGGCTACACCCTCATCCGCTCTCAGAAACACTGATCTTCCTTGCAGTGGAGGACTCACACTGTGTCCAGCTTAGTAAAACCACATGCCCTGGTGTGTATGAGGGGTCTTGCCTGGCATGCTGTAAAAGATGGCACTGTTGCAATGCCCCTCTGCACCTGATGTAAGTTTTAAGTGTTCAAAAGAGTTAGGGTATGGGTCCCATCTTATTCAAAATACATTGTAAAAGTATCATAGATGCAGTTTATGGTGCATAAACGTAATTATTTTTTTGTTTTCATTCACTCCACGCTGACTTCTTCACTCTACTAGAAAACTGAACCTTATACCTCCTTTAAGTTGTATGAAAACAGTACCACTGGCCCAGATGTTTTGACTGTGTTGTGTTTGTGCACCTTCTACAACTCCATATTCCATGAACTCATGTGCGTATCTAGAGTCCTCTGTGTATCTGCACATCTGCTGCCTAGAACTTCCAGGTGGCCTTATATTAAAGTGTTCCAAATATCATCTCCTTTATTAACTGTATTTTATAGGTTGAGTGTGCAGCATCCTTCCTCTTCCACCCTATTTACTAAGTATCTGGAAAAATAAGCATATTGAAGCAAAACAAGACAACTAATTGGAATTAATACAATACAAATTAACAGAAACCTGAGATACTCTAACCATTCAACTGTGCTCTGAGGACATGTGGCAAGAGCCTTCAGTTGCCAGGAAATTAATTTTATAAAGAAAAATACATAAACTTGAAAGAACTGAATGACAGCCACTACTAGCCACATTGAAACGGTTGTCCCAATGACATAACCATAGAAAACAGGTTTTTTTCTCATTTGCTTTCCTGATTTACAGTTAACACTCTCTCAAATAGAACCAGTGTAATAATGAATTACAAAACTGTCCTTATGCCACTTCAGCCTCAAAATACAAAGAAAGAAAAAGAAATTACTTCTGAAAAGACCCAGACATTTTTAATATATTTGGTATCAAAAGATATACTTAGTCAAGTAGAACTTGAACACTCCTCAGTGCTAATAGCACTTTTGCTTTCTCTTCCTCACAGCACATTTGAAGTGAGCCACTGAATCAGTACAAAACTTTCTCGAGCACATATTTTGTCTCCCATAGCCACACACTGAGACATCTGGAACACATTATTGCACCTGTGAAGTAGACTGTATACATTTGAGTCGCAAAAAATGATTTTTTTTTGTTGTTCTGAAGAGAGAGCTTATGTTTTCCTTTTTTCCTACCTGACTTCTCAAAATGTTTCTGGAGGAAAGACTCCTATATAAACAGACTTATAACAAAGTCTTGAGTTTCACTGAGGCTAGAAGCCTGAAGGAGACATCACACCTGGCAGGTCCACCAAGTGTTTGGTAAAGCCAACCTTTGGGCTGAAAGCTGTATTTTGGTTCTTTCTAGTAAGTAGCTCTTCTTAATCATACAACTTCTTTAAGAATACTTTTGTGTTCAGCATACAATATGATGAACAGCTATGGCTTCTCAATCCCCCAGCCACTACTATGAATGGTGTAGCATCCACTAGAAATGAATGGATATTCATTTCTTTAATCTCTTGGCATCATATTAATACATATCTGATTGCAGAAACACCATTGAAATATTTAGCTGGAGCAACTTCTTAAGTCTCAGGCTATCACAAAAGACAATCTGACAGAGCACCAGCAGCACAACCATTACAATAATTTTTGGGACCATGGATATTTTCATCAGACGGGAGGAACTTGAGATTTTTCCAAGGTGTAGAGAATCATTGCTAGGAACTATTGTAACTAAATGGAAAACCTGTTCTGCTATATTGACTCTTACTGGATCACTCAGGTGGTTCTGAGTACAGAATCAGGTCCCATAAGCCTCTCTGGCGTGACCAGAGTCAGAAGCACTGTAGATAATTAGCCATTTTGGTCTGGATACATGAATCCAGATGTCCAAAGGTACTTAAAATTGCATACACACTGAAACTAGCAGAAGTTTAGCACAGAATAGCAGAAGACCTATGCTGACAGTTTGTCAGCATAGGTCTTTTTTTCTTCTTAGAATTAACCACTGAGAAGCATTAAAACCTTGCAGACAATCTCTCAAAACATTATTAAACTGCAACTTGGCTATGAAAAGCTTGGTAACATTCAGGTACATTTTATCACAAGACTGAGATTATAACCTGATTGTACTATACTTGGAGACACAGTGATGATCACTACTTAAATGTTTAGAAAACAGAGCACAGATCGGCTGAATTATATATATGTTCTGATTCCTACTCACCGGGAAAAGGTAAGTTCACCCCAGGGGTGGGGTGGGGTGGGCTTTTTTGTTTGTTTGTTTCTCTTTTTTATTGTTGTTGGCAAGATGAGCGAGTACACAGTATACCAGATAGATATTTAAGTGGAGCTGTAAGACATTCTGAAACTCTGGTCATGCATCTCACAGCATGTGTGGGATACTAGTTTGAAAAGTAATGTAAAAGACTGCCATTTCACTGTGATTTTGCTTTATAAAAGTAGACTTATCTGTGCACAGAAATTAGTGTTAAGCAAGCTGTGAATTTGCAGCACGTTAGATACTCCACTGTAAACATGCACTGAGCTGCTTGGAACCGCTGTCAGGGCACATTAATGGTATTCCTAAAATAAACTGATATAGCTAGCACAGTGTCAGTTCATAACCTGCGGTAACCACTACCTTCAAGGAGCATGGTATGCAATAGGGGGCAGAGCCTAAGTTTATATCTAGATGAAGTCTATTACCTTCCATATAGACAAACCTTTATTGTTTGTAAATGCTTTGGGTTACTCTAAGGGAGACGTATCTATCATAAAAAGTTACTAACCCACTTCCAGATACAGATTACAAGAAACAGCGGCAAAATACTAAATGCTGTGCTCAATCTGCAGAAGTGGAATGAAAGAACAAGCATCACAATTTTATTGAAAGCTCTAACAACTATTTTGAAGGCAAGACTAAGAACATTTGCTATCTCCCTTGGCTTTGAGTCTCTTCCTCTTGCTTTAGCAGATCACATACTTTTTCTGTTCCATTTCTCAAGTTGTAAAATGCCTACATCTCTCTCCGATTACTGCTAGTGTTCTGCAAATAGAGGGGGGGAAAGCTAAGAAGGACCAAACCAAAAGCACAAACAGACCACTCAAAAATTACTTTTTTGAGGCTAGAATTCCTCTCTTAAAATAATTCCAGAAACTCCCACAGCTTTCAGCTTTTAAACAATGACATGCTTTATAGTTTTGATTTACAGGTTATTCTCAGTGTTTGCCACCAACTAGTCCTACTATCTCAACACATATTCAAAATTCTCCTTGGAAATGGAATTGTCTGATGTGATAAACCAGGGTCATCTTCAGAGCTAAACTTTAAACTTTTATCCTATACTTCCATTTTCTGGTCTTAATTTAAAATTCCATTTTGCAGACTTACACATCCATCTCTCTTTTATGCCAAGAACCAGCGCCGAAGAAATAAATATATGCCCCTCCTGCAATTTTATCAGTCTTTCCGTGACTCGATTGCCAGAGAAAGAAGTTCAAAGAGCAGAACTTTACAAGAAATCCTGGTGCTATCAAAGCCTTAGGAGCTGTGCCATTAGCGTTTGAAGGCGTTTCACTTCTGGGATCTCTGCGTGGCCGTTATCTGATTTCCTACAGAAATCCTTTCGCTGTCAAAGGTCCCTCCTCTTTACAGCTGTGTCACCGCGCTCCAAGCGTTTGAACTGAAGGGGAAACCGCAGCTCAACAAACGCCACGCGAAGCTGCAAAGCCAGCAGGAAAGCCGAGATCTTGCACAAACCCCCGGTGCCTGGCGCTGCTTGCTTCCTGCAAGCGGCAGCCGCCCCCCGCCCCCCCCGCCCGGGCGCCCAGCGCCGCTCAGAGGGAAGGTCCCCGAGGGCAGCG
>NW_008824939.1:1039290-1048220 GCF_000699105.1 Pygoscelis adeliae | reverse complement strand
CTGCAGGGGGGGGGGAAAGTTCTGCTGAAAGTTTGTGATTTCGGGACCAGGGTTGATAGAGCTGGAGCTCCTGGGAAGCTGGGAGGTACTTCGTCAAGAAGGTGTCTCACCTGGGAGGATGGAGGGCGCGGGGGGGAGTTAAAAAGTCCCTTCGGTCCCGCGTGAGCTGAGAAAATACTAGTTACAAGCATTATCGTTTTCAGCGTTTTCCTTTCCTATTGCAGCTGAAGGCTGTAGAACCAGCAGTAAAATGCCAGTTAGTCAATTTTCTAGGGTGTATTGAAGAGATAGGGTTATATTCCCTCTGATTTGCTTTGTTTGCATAGTTTTTGTTAATGTTATTGAGTGAAATTATCTACGCAGCACAGTTACAGAGGTCAGAAAAGTAGGAAAAGATTTGGAATGCATTTTTGGACTCTGATCGGTTCGTACTTTCCAGGTTGTCCTTGTAGCACTGGATGTTAATGTGAAACAGCATTAAATCCTCATCAAGCAATGTATTGCTTCCAGCTGGTAGGACAGAGCTGCAGGCTAATCTCTCTTTTTGTGTTCTTACGATTAACAGCTGAGGAGTCATGATAGTAGAATTCAGCACTGCAAACTCTAAGGGAACAAAGTGTTTTCTAGACTAGACCTTTGGTGGTCTTCTGTTTGTGAGATGCACCCCAAGAAGTGTGAAGACGTGGATGTTGATCTTGACAGTGTGTTCAGGAATGAACACGGCAATTATGTGCACAGAAAGTTGTAGTGGTTTTATTGTATGTCAATTAAAGAGGCAAAGCTTGCATCACTAGTGTTCATAAGGCATAATTTACATTAAACTTTTTTGCAATTCAGCTCGGTCGTTATTAATGTCACAGTCATTAAAAACTAGATTTTCAAAGTCCAGATACCTGAGTTACACACCTCTGGGCTAAAACTTGCATGAGTGGATGCTGACTCTTTTCTCTTATTTTTGGGCACCTTTTTGCCACTTATCTCAAAAAAGCAGATGTTTGAGGTGACAGAAAATACTCTTAGTTTCAGAAGTTGGGAAGAGCAAGAGAAAGGGTCTTGATAGCTTGTCAGATGCATGTGTGCAAGCATAACACCTAGTGAAAGAATTCAGTATGCAGGCCTGAACTCTGCTGAAGAGTTGGTGCTTGTCTACCTTAATGCCGGTGCTGTGTCTTACTGAAAATCAAATGGGCTTTCTTCTTTCATAAATTGTAGCATAGGAATCCTTTTGCTGTAGAAGTGGCTGCAATCAGTCACTGAGTATACAGTAAACAGATTTTACTTTAAAGAAACGCTTCTGTTGGATGACATACAGAATATCACCATGCTATCAGCCTTGGTTTGCGTCATTTTGCTTGTAAAAGAGTAGGGCAGCGTGTCAGTCTTTTTACTGTTGGCTCCAATTAATGCATGGGAAATTACCTAGCACACCCAGGTAGTTCACTAGGTCCCTCTGGATAAAATAAGGACTGAGATGGAGAGGTCCCAGTTCAAAAACTTGGAATTCCTGTCTCTTCCCAAATCAGGCCAGCAGTAACAGCTGAGTAACAACGGTGACCGTTATAGTTCAGGAGCTGCAGGGTGCTTTTGAATTTTGACTGAGGGGTGCTCAACAAATGTTTTCTGTTAGCTGAGAGTGTATAGGTGGTGCACTTATAATTACTCCTTTATAGGTTAGAGCACAGAATCACTGACAGTTTGATTATATGGCTTTTACCAACGACTTCAGGGCATGTGAGTCAGCTGAGGATGCCTCCTGGGATGGTACAGATGCTGGACTGAGGACAAAATGAAGGGCGGCAAAATTGAGGGGCAGTGGGGAAGAAGAGCAGCTCACATGACTGTGACTATGTGAAATCAAACTCTGTTCTGAAAAAAGTCATTGTAACTGCGATCAAGTCTTTATTTCATCCCAATGGTTCAAGCATTGTGCAGGGAGTGAAAATGATGATTATTGATATACACAGATGATTTTGAGTTTGGATTTCTTGCCTTTGGCCTGCTGCTCTTCTCCCCACCGTGCTTCTCAATGTACTTTCATTTCATAAGCTTAGTAGTCATACAGCACAGATAAATGGGCTCCAGTGCTGTGAAAGATTGCGAAATTTTGCCACTCCAGAGGAGTTCTGGCTTGTTGGCTGGACTGTAGGCCTGGCGAGTGGAACTTCTGCTCCTTCTCTTGCAGCCATTTAGCATGGGCAAATACTGCAGACTTAAATTTGCAAAAGGGTTTCCTAATTTTGGGTGCAGCCCCTCAGTATTTACCCTGAGGGTCTTCAGCCAGAACTGTGTACAAAATTCTATCTATACTTTTTGTTTATACCCACTGCCTATTTTGCCACCTTCTTTTATATTTAATAATCACACGGGGCTACTTGGCATCGAACAGTTTAATCTCAAAACAGCCTTGGGGGCTGTATTTGAAGTCTGTTGATGAAAGCATTGTGCTTTGAAGAGCTATTCAAGAGGTGACTACAGTAGCAAGTGGTTACCCTCAAAGCATGAGTTATTTTCTAAAAAAATCATGTCTGCTCATGATTCACTTATCTACTTATGCTTCTGTTACCGTAAGTCGGCAGATTAAAAACTCTCTAAGGCTCAATTTGGAGTTTTAGAAAGCAGGCATTCTTTATTGCGGCGCCGGGCGCACAGGGGATCGCTCCACCTAGTGTGTGCGCCCTGAGCTGCTTAACTATAGGAGTTACGTACAATCAGAATATACATATTCATTAGATTTCCAAGAAATTATTAACATATGCATGTTATTTCATTAACATATGTAAAAGTCTTTAACGCATGCGCTCTTATGTCCATTGGTGATCGTCGATAGTCTTCCTCACCGTGACCGCTAGTTGAACGCAGTTCTTGCGCATGCACAGTTTGTTCTTTGGCTCGGTTTGCACAATTTTACCCTCACAAACTACCTGTCTTCAGCATCACTTCCTTATCTACAAAGTTTCAAGGTTTTCTTTCCTACTGAATGCTGAGCTTATCTATTCACAGAGTACACCCCTACTGCACAGAGTATACCCCTACTGAATGTTTAGCTTATCTATTCACAGAGTATGTCAAGCTTGGCTACATTATGTCCAGTAAAGAGAACCATATGTCTCCTCAGTATTCCTTTGTACTCGGTATCACTTCTCCCATGATTTTTCTCCTGTAACTTTCCATGCAAAAGGCAGATTGAAACATCCAGTGGCCATACACCATTACCTCTTCTCTAACAGCAGTTCTTGTTACGGCCAGCTGGGCAGGAGGGCCAGGAGTGAGAGGAAGAGTAGCTGATGCTGAGAACAGAAAGGAGATGGTGCAATATTTAGTATCATTCTGCTGCCATGAGCAAGTCATAAACAGCCTTATACTGGGGGGTCCTATACAAATGTCTGGTCACAAACCAGGTGGTTTTCACCTAGAGGTCTAATTCTCCAAGGGTGAGATATTCAGTAAATGAGAAGGCTCATCACTGCCATGGTTAGATGATACTGTGTGTGGGCTTCTGTGGTCTTTTAATAGAAATGTGCCTAGAAGAGGTTGGAAAAGCACAGCAGGTGCTGGGGAAGTTAATGACCTTAAGGCGCCTGAGGGTACTCTGTGAGTCTGATGCCTCACTGATGTGTTGGGTATTACTAGTGGCTGGTAGAAAGCTACCATAAATAGAGATAAGGGTTACTGGCAGCAGAAGTGCAATAAATTCATGTTGTCATCCTGGATTTGAAGTTGAAGAGTGTTGAGACTGTTGAGACAGCCTCGTGCTTCAAGGACTCGAGAGGTGAGGTTGCAGGTCTTCCTCGCAGCCGTGTTAATGTGTAACTGAAAAGAAAAGGAAATTAAAGTCTCCAGATAGCTCTCGTCATTGTTCTGTTGGGGGTGGTCGTATCTACAGTCTTTCCCTGTTTATCCTATCTACGTTGTGTCCTGAACTAAGCAAATTTGTGACTGGGTGGTGTGGAGCAGTATCTATTGCCAGTGTCAACTCCCTGCTTGCAACTGAACAGTATGTTTAAAATACAGAGAGGCTTCTGGCTGATATACAGCCCTCGTATTTGAAGACCTGTGCCACAAGATGCCTGAATCTGGCAGCTGTGATCTGTCACGGTTTTCTTGGGAATAAGGGGTCCTGTATTATTGCAGTTTCTGAAAGGCAATAGGTTTAAGGGTGTTTAAAATCTCTAAAGAAATTTAAATCTATGGATCAGAAATTGATCTTTGAAATAGAATCTCTTTGTATCTAGATTCAAAAATTAAGGTTTAGATAAGAATCTTGACTCTGTGTGGTTTTTTTAGAGAACCATTATCTAAACGGTGAGCAGTAGTGAATCCAGTAACCTAACTTCAAAGGACTTTAATCAAAATCATGGCTGAAATTCTCTCCAAAGTTGTGTGGGAGATACAGCAGGTTAATTACCATGTTGTGAATGTGCTGTAGACTTGTCTGACCAAACAGTCTTTTGGCTTGAATCCGACTGTTCTAACCAGTCTCTTTTCACCATGTATTCATGCACCTTGCTCTGCATTACGGGATCCTTGTAGTCTTCATGTAATGTGTGGATATATTACCTTTTCTAGCTAGTGAAGGAAAAGATAGAGAATGGAAATGTTTTCCTGCTATATGTCCTTGACTTTTGTAACTGTCATTTAACTTGGTTATCTACCTTAGTTCAAATGTTGAGTAACGTAATATAAAAAGATTTACAAGCAGTGGATTGCTATCTGTAGAACACTTCTGCTATTTTTATTTCCTTGCTTTGCATGAGATGGGGCAAATTTGAGGGGGACTCCAGAGCTATTAATTACAAAGTTAATGATTACCTCCCTCTGGGGACGTCTCTGCAGCGCCAGAGAGTGATGCCTGGGTAAACTGCCCTGGAAGGTGTCACGGCGCTCACCCGTTGGTTATGGTCTCTCCTGGATGGCCAGTATCGGCCGCTGGGAATCAGATGGGATTCTGGGTTAAGTGAACCTTTGGCCTGACCCAACAGAGTCATTTTTACTTTCTTCTTTGCTGGAAATCCATTTCTGTGCTCTAATTGTCACATATCTCAGGCAGCAACTGGGGGCTTGAGTGTAGGGGGGAAGGTTTTTGAGTGCTTTGTTACACACATTGGAAGAGAAACAGGGAAGAAGGAAGGTTTGGAAAAAATAGCCTGAAATGTCACTTACTGTTCTGACTAACTAATGAATCAGTCAGGTTTCCCTTCCTGCATCTCTCACGCTGCTCCTAAATTACATTCTTAGATTGCAGATCATTCTCGCTCTTGTTCTGCTGTCACTTAAAAATGGCAATACTCATTCACCTTTTCTGATTTTTATCGTTTCTCTATCCCTTTCTTTCTCATTATTGCTGAGCATCATGCTTGTACTCGTCTTTCCCTTGTTGTGCTTCTTCCAGTCTCTCTTGGTAGTGGTGATCATGCAGTAAAGCTTCCATTATTGCTGGTTTTATAGTTTCCATCTCTTTTAAGTTGGTTACATAATTTCTTGCTCCTTTGTATTACATATGAAAATTAGTAAAATGTGCCTTGACACTGGGAAATAAACAATACATATACCAAAAGTAATTTCTCAACAACTTTAGGTTTTGGTGTGGTGATGTGTCATACCATAAACCTTGCACAACAGTTAACTTCTTGTTTAATTTACACCTTACACCTACAGAAACCAACTCAATTTTTCGCTTGAGAAAGGGTGATGTATTAAAAAAAAAAATCCAAAATTGAAAAAAACCTCATTAGCAACTTCATATGAGTACTATTTACATAAAAGGTTAAGAGCCTTCTTCCCAGAAGGACTTAAGTTTTTGCTGTTGTAACAGGGATATTATGATGCAAACATTTCCAGTGTATCATTATGACAGTGGAAACACGTATGTGCTGCTGGGGGTGAGAATAGGGTAGAGATGAAGAGCTAGTCATTTGGAATTCAGAAAACTAAATCTGTATCTGGAATAGTCAAAAAAGAAAAATAGCAAGAAAATTCAGCCTTCACAGCCTCCCTGAGGAACCTAAGAGTGAAAGAAGCTGTTTTGCTAAAATATGAACATACATTGACCTGTATCCAATCTTCAAAGCCAATAAAATGCTCTTGAATGTCAACAACTACTTTATTTTGTCAAAATAAACCTGTTTGACACTTTTTTCCAAATGGAATCTGAATAAGAAGAACCAAAATGCAGAATTCAATGTATGTTGAGTATCTTTGGTCGGTGGCATAATGTGGATAAGTAAGAATATACTGGTAGTGGCCTATCTCGCAAAATACTTCAACTAGAACTTTTATGACTATACCCTTACAGCTTGGCGTATGTTTTCATCTTCAGTTACTATGTGGAAGGTGTTGACAGAAAATGAAATTTTAATTTTATACACAGCCAACAAATCTTAATAGTGGCCTGATTTTTAGTAATGAGACCTCAGCAAAATATGTATGTCATCAGGGGGAAAAACATTTCTCAGTTTGGAAAAATCCCTAAACCTGTTCATCAGCCACCTGTCTTAAACTGCTCCTCCTTTTCCAAGAGAGAATTTTGTTGCTTTCTGAAGCCCCTCTAATTGAAAATGACACTTACTCAATTAGGAAGGAGAGAAGTGATATTCCCAACTAGACAACTGTGCATGAATATCAAATGCACACTTGTTCATAATCCTTCAAATTAAATATTCAGTTAATACAGAATAATTAACCTGAGAAATTAATATTCTCACGGAAACTTCATGAGCAAGAAATCTAGACTGGTAATTTTTCAGAACAGTCAAATTTCAGATGGAATTGAGCAAGCAATTGTTTTAACCTTTGCTGAGCATCTTAGACTAAAATCATTGTTTGTTATGGCTCGACTTTTATTGCAGCAATGGCTGTACAGTCTGTGCTGTATATATGCAACGTGTTTATTGTTTGGAAATAAGAGTAAAACTGTAATAGCTAATATAAATATCTTCCTTTCGTGTTCCAGATGTCACATGTATTTAACCTGCAGAAAGATAACCTACAGAAATTATTGTGAGATGCTTTTCTGTGGGCGTGTGTCCCCAGGGACTTTGCACTCTTTTTCTTCTTCATCATAATGAAAGAAGAGGCTGGCTGTTTTAAAAGTATCTGAAAGACTGGGACTCTCAGAATTGTTTGGGGCAGGTATTATCTTGGCTGATCAGTCACCATGTCTGTACTTGAGTGTTTTTATCACTTGTTTTTATCCTAGGTCTTTTGATTTGTACTGGTAGTAACAAAAAAGTAATGATTTAGCCAGTTGAAATAGAAATTGCTTCCCTTTGGAATGTGTAGATTTGTATGAGGGTAGTTTTTAGGTTTCCATTAAAAAAAAAAAAAAGGCAGGAGAGGAAGCAGGGAGAGAATTGCACACCTGAATTTAAACAGTGTTTTCAGAGGAAAAAGGTCACAAAGACTCACAAACCTATTTTTTTTATTATTATTATTATTACCACCTTTCAGACTTTGGAAAGAGTAGTTTGTGCACTGCAGCCAGTAAGAAAGAAATATTTTTCATAGCAGTTGATTGCAGTGCACTGGAGCTGATGACCAAACTCATTAGCTTAACTGGGTTCAAAGTTTCACTTAGTCTTTTCATAGTAACCCAGTTACTTGGCTTTAATTTTGCAGTCAAGATAGTAACGTTGCAGAAAAGATACCTTGGTGAAAAACACATCAAGAGAGGGATAAATGTTTAACCAGTTATTTCATCATAAGCTTATCAGTGTTTGTGATTTAATTATTTTTTTTAAATTAGACCTTCCTTGAAAATTTTACTGATCCTCAGATTTTTTTATTTGAGACATTTCTGAAATTTGAGTTTCATGATAAGAAGATGAGTCACAATTGAAGGGTTCACTAACAGGAACAGCAGTATTATGGAATATGTGATAAAGTACAGCAGCTGCTTTAATTTTAGGGTACCTTTCAAGGTCTGTACATTACTTACACGGATGCCGCATTTCGTTCATCTGGACAACCTTGTCCATCCACCGCTCTCAGACATGGGCATGTACGTCTCTGCTTTGCGTGATCCACCCCGCAATTAATGTCTGATGCAAATATTAGCAGTCAGGGCTCTGCAGTGAAGTTCCCAGAGTGAGCGTAGGGGTGAAAGGCACTAAGATCACATCTTTCCTATTTTTGAGGAGTACCAGTATGTGTTTCCTCAGATAAGAGGGCCAGAGGTCTTCTGTTTATTTTTGTCACTGTCAAAAAGGTATTTTCATTTACTCAAAAGATAACAGTTCTTGTGTACCTTAAAGTAAAATACCAGCAGAGAAAAGGCATCTGTAATTTTTACATGAGTTTGTTGTGTGATCTCACTGGTACTCCTTTATTTTATGCTTGCTGAATGTATCTTGCAGTAAAGCTTTAGTGCCTTCTCACTGCTGGTACTTTAGAGCTGGTTAGCTAAAACACATCAATAACCAGCAACAAAAAACCACTTATTTTAGTAGTCAGGTTAAGAAGCTGGGGTGGAACAATTTGCAGCAACATCAAAATCTCTCTTCTGTCTCTTTCTTTCAGAAAGTACCTCTGAGCCTGATTCACGAAGAACATATACTCTACAGAATTACTTGAACAATGACTATAAGTACAGAACACATAATTTGCAGTGGATTTCAGGTAATTCATTTCTACATACAGCATGAATGTCAAGAAAATGTACTACCTTCAGTAAACACGTATCTTCGTGCTGAGGTCACTACTGTATCCTGAAAAAAAAAGTTAAATTATTTAATGGTGCCATTATAGAAAGGTGCGTAGCTCAGAGTTATGATTTTTTTTTTCCCCTTAGATACATGTTCACATTTGTGGCAAGCTATATTCTCCTACTGCTATAAGAGCATACTTACTTCTATGATTTTTGTAGAAGCATGTTATACTCTGAAGTGTGTCAGCTTCTTGTGCATCAGGCTATCAGGGAACAGGAGTATACAGGG
>NW_008824939.1:1036108-1039234 GCF_000699105.1 Pygoscelis adeliae | reverse complement strand
TGAGCCCCAGGGCTACATTTTGTGGATGTTCTTGCGCTATAAGCATCCTTTCTTTACAGAAGTGGGAAGCACAACATTGACCAGATTTTTGAATTTTATTTCCTGCTTAAAAACATAAGGGGGAAAAGAGAAGTAACTGATGAGCATTTTACTTGTTGTTTATTAGCAGCTTTCTTGTTCTTCTAGGAAATCAGTATCTTCACAAAACAGCTAATGGGGACATCCTACGTATCAATGCCGAGAACGGAACATCCTCAGTAGTCTTGGCGAATACAACATTAGTACGTTGACTTATGTATGATATATGCAGACATTGGGAAAGATATTGAATTTAGTATTCTGTTCTGCGCGTTTCTTTGGAATAAGTGCTTAATGTGTTCCTTTTGCCCTTTGTTGACAGGATAAATACAAGGCAACCACAGTTATATTATCTCCTGACCAAAAGTTTGCTCTTCTGCAGTACAGCTATACAAAGGTACAAGTGCACTTTACTCCTCTGAGGATGAAACTGGGAAATAAAGGTTTGGGAACAACTGAGCGAGAAGGTGGTCTTGAAAGTAGGGATGGCAGAGGCTGAGAGAGTGTGAGGGAAATGCAGGAGGATGGATGGATGAATGAGATGGATGTCTGCAAGGGAACGGTGAAGTTGAGCAGACAGGAGAAGAGAGTCTGGTATTGTCTGTGAGCTTGACAGAAGAGAGGTGACTGCCTGAGAAAAAAGTTGGATAAAAAGTGGACGGAGAGATATCACAAGGAGAGTGAGGCTGGATGGTTCATCTGGGGAGACAGGCTAGAAGAGTAGATAGGCATGACTGTCCAAGGAGTTGTGTGGGTAAGGAGGAGTGATGAGTAGATATGCTTGTATACATACGCTTGTACATATATGCTATGTATATATATGGTTGTTACATTGTGGTGTTAGGACATAAGAATTTAAAACTGAGGTGAATGAAAAGCAGCATATGCTTGTAAGAGAAAGCTGTCCTCTTGCGCTTGGAGTGGACTTTGGTGTCCTTGTTCCCTACTGTCAGCAAGCATGTGAAAAACCTCCAGCGTAATGCCTCATCCTGGCTTGGTGCTGAACCACGCAACAAAGGTCAACCTACGTTTATGCCAGCTGGCATGAAAACCTGGCTCTGTGTGCCACTTGAGGACAGTTACAGAAACCTACAGGAGGCAATAATTTGCCCTACAGTGTGTGCACTGAGAAGCCAGTAGCTTTGTTGTTGTTTCCTTTTTTTTCTCCTAGAGAGCTGCCTGTTTTGTTTGTAAAAAGCTCAGTGCTGACTTGTGCAGTGTACAAATACTCAAGCACTGTGTCACTCAGCTCTGTGTACGTGTTCTGGCTTTGCAGTCCAAGAATGCCTCTCACACTGTGCCAGCCACAATCCATGCACTCAGTCATCACTTTTTTGCAGTTTTAGCTTCCTTGCTAGGTACTAGTAAGCCAGCTACCTTTTGTCTTTCTGAATTGTTCAGAATTGTTTGACTCTTCACTGCATCATTAGTGGCCACAAAATGCCTTATATGTTTCCAGCCACCCTAGACATCCCCTCTACTCGTGATTTATTGCTCTATAGTATTTTATTTGTTGCAGTCATTAGAATTAATTTTATTTTAATGCTGAAGCAAGATCTTTTAACCTTTATATAATAGTGTGATTGAAAGTTGTTATTATTAATCTTTATTGCAAGAAAACAGAGTAACAAAATGAATCATGAGAATGTAGATACTTCTTATGTAATAGCCATCTGGTTGTGTAGTACTAAGTTATTGTTTTATATCTTCATACAAATCTTCAAGAACCATCATAGAAGGTAAGCATTATTGTAGCGTGTCAACACTGTTGGGCTAAATCAAACCTCTTCAGCCCCACATAGTGAACACATTTAAATGTGTCTAGATTATCATCGTCGTCTTTCTCTCTGTAAGTGCCCGCAGAGTGATACAGACTTCAAGAGGCAGGTTTCTGAGAGAAGGAGTTTATTTCTGTGACAATATGAATGGGAATAGGTCACCCTGAAGCTGGAGGAACTGCTACAGAAATACTGCTGGGACTTGTGAGGACTACTAAACAATAAGATGCCAAGTTAGACAATACAGCATGGAAAATGAGACAGAAAACAGAAAGTGTGCCAGTAAGGCAGAAGGAGGAGGATAAACTGTGCATAGGTACGATAGTCTGCCATGTAGCTACAAGGATTTCTGAAAATCTGCAGCATCTCTGGCCTCTGTATCTCTGTCCTTAACCAGTCAACGGCCTCTGTCATAGTGTTTAAGTGATGACCCCAGAGGGGTGGCAATTCTTTAGTATTTTCTTAAACCTTGCATAGAATTGTTACCCTTGTATGTTCATTGTGTTCTGTCTGTCTTAAGCAAAAGCATGAGGAGGGTTTCAGAGGTAATTAAAACTGAGAGAGACGTGAATCCTGATGAAATGTATTTTCTTAATATTAAAATAATTCTTTTGCAGTTGTGGAGGCATTCCTATACAGCTTCATATCACATCTATGATTTCAATAGCAGGTCAGTAATTTTTGCACATGAGACGTAGTTTTAACATTATTTTGCAATGAAATGACATTTCACTGATTTCTCTTAGCTGCATTTTGGTTTTGTTTTTCCAGTTCTCTCTTAGATGACGGACTACTACCTAATAATACACAATATATATCCTGGTCACCTGTTGGTCACAAACTGGTTAGTAAAGATAAGTGAAACTTAAACAGTCATTTTTGTACACATGACATGGAAGCTCACATTGTCTGTACCCTTGAGGTTTTGGGGCTTCCCTACTGCTAGATAAAATAGCTGAACTAGTTTCCAAGTTGACTACTATTGCTCAAAAGACTCCAAAATCCCTCTGTGTGTTTTGTTTTGTTCTTCAATGAAAATGCATTCCTGAAAGTAGTAGTGGCCCCAGTAGTCATATAAGGCACAAATGCACAGGAACTTAATGTTTTTACAGTTGCAGACAGTAGTTCATCCCTTTCAAAGGCGACAGCATTACAGTTGCCTACTTACTCATCATGGTGGCTTTTATCTCCTCCTAATTACACCGTAAGCAATGAAGTGTTGATGGGTGCATGTAACAGGGATTACAGGATCAAAATCTCTCTTGTACTC
>NW_008824939.1:1017419-1036098 GCF_000699105.1 Pygoscelis adeliae | reverse complement strand
TTCCCACTGTCCTTTTCTTCCTCCTCTCCTCCCTGATCCATGGCAGTCGTGACAGCCACTGTGTGCATGTGTGCAAGGCTTGTGCATTCCCTGTGGTGAGCGTTGGATCTGACTAAAGATCTATCACAGAGGAATGTGCTGTTTATTTATTCCTATTGCTCGTAGTATAGGTATTATAGAGCCCAACCACAGAAGCAAAGGATGTTGAAAAGAGCTTTCTGCATCGCAGAGCAAAGCTCTGGAGTAAAACTGGGTTGTTTGGTTGTTGGAGAGAAAAAATGGGGGTGATGAGAGAGGCAGGCAGGTGCCAATAAGTGGTGGAGTTCAGAGCACTACTGAAGAAATGCACCATCTTTGCAGGTCTATTAGCAATGCAGAGACCCCCATCAATGTTCTACCAAAGTAGCGATAGTTTTCTTTGAAAGACAAATTAGTGAAAAACAACTCCTAATGAAGGAAAATAAGCTTGTATCTCAACAGAAAATGAATAGCAAGGTTTTCAAAACTTGATACAGTAATCATGTCATTTATCATAGTTGATTGTTTTTTGCATCTAGGCCTGAAGTTAGGTTGCTATGTGTGATTTGTATTAGTAATTCAAGTCTGTTAAGTTGCAGTGACATTTGGTGAAATGCAGCTTTCAAAGACAGTTGTTGTCATCTGATGTAAACTTCCCACTAGGTGAGGCAAGGGAAGGAAATAGGATTTACCCTAACAGTAATTGTAATCACAATGATGTTTTGCAGGCGTATGTTTGGAATAATAATGTTTATATAAAAGCTTCACCAACAGCAAACCCTGTGCAAATCACTAAAAATGGAGAAGAAAATAAAATCTTCAATGGAATACCAGATTGGGTTTATGAAGGTAACTATATAAAGCATATTTTACTGCATTATGATGTAAAAACTTTGTTTTATTGTAATTGATGTATTATAACTGTTACATCATTTTTTATCATTGAGAAGTTCAAAATAATCTAAGTCTCTGTTTTAACAGAAGGATGCATCCTTACCTGAGCTTAATAGCTGGCTAGTGTGAGGATCTAAGAACAGAAATGAGTTCACCTAACTTGCAGCACATCACTGGAAATCATAGTGTCTGAATTAGCTTCGTATGATAGATTATAAGCATTGATCTAACATCTCATTTCAGAACCCTGACAAACAGTCTGCACTTTGGTATCTGAACTTCAATTAAAAAAAAAAAATCCTATTAAAAACTAATGAGAACAGTACCTAGGATACAAGAGCCAGCTTATCAATTATAACTTAAACGCGTTTTCATCTCTTTCAGAGGAAATGTTTGGCACCCATTCCGCTCTGTGGTGGTCTCCAAATGGCAATTTTGTGGCATATGCAGCATTTAATGATACAGAAGTTCCTGTTATAGAGTATTCCTTTTATTCTGATGACACCTTGCAGTATCCAAAGACCATTAGAATCCCGTATCCCAAGGTCTGTGTTATTTATTAAACATGGTTCTTCTGCAGTTTCATTAAGAGAGTAGTCTCATTTAATCAGTTTCTGCTAATGAAAATATTGTCTGTCTCTCCTCAACAGCTTTCTGTGATTACTCTTTCTGAAGTCAACAGCATCTGGCAATGTTAAAGTATTTCATTATCTCCAGGGGAAAGCAAAAAGAAAAAAAAAAAGAAGGTTTTAAACCTTTTAAGGTTTTGTTGTTTCACCAGAAAATTTTGAGGTGGCAAGTAGATGCTGAGATAAAAAAGCTCTTAGGGAATTGAAGTTGGTACAAAGCATTTGGCAGATGTACATTGTGTTAGGGTTGTACGTGGTATTGATAATGGAATCTTCTTCAACTAATGTAGCATTTTTAGTTGTTGGATGCTTCCTATATTGGGATGAAGGGGAAGAATCTGCTGATGGAGTTTCATTGCCCACACCTAAAGCTCTTTCAGTTTTAGTTGTGAGAGTCAAGCAGCTCCTTTCCCTCCCTCTTCCTCTCCACGTGACTTTGTGCCCAGTTGGCACTGGACTAAATGGTGTGAGAGTCAGAGTCCAATACGCTCCAAACAGGTTCTTTCAGATACTGCACATGTGGAGGGTTTAATACGAGATTGACCTGTGTGAAGTTATTTGACATTACACGGGATTTTGATTTAGGAGAGCAATGCACTTAAGACGCAACACAAGTACAAGTTACACTTAGAGTACAACAATTGCACTATACTGCTGAATCGCAATACAAACGTGGTTCTTGCTGCTGGTCTCCATAATATGCTCACTACCACAATGCTGGGCAGCCCCATTGCTGGGATGGGTTGAAATACATGGGTTGAAACCAGGCCAGCTCAGCAAGATGTTTTCACTCTTTTGATTAACTGGGGCAGAACAGCCAATACAGCCAGCTGATTGCTCAACTGATACAGCTGTTTGTCTGGTGTAAAAGCTGCCCTCCAGTCCTCTTTATGCCAAGTTCAGCTTTCTCTGCAGCAGCCATGGTCAGTCACTCCCTACCCTTCCCAAAGCTTCAGGAGTACATGGCCTTTGCCTGTCCCCTTGGAGCCTCCCCCAGAGGGGTCGCTGATGCTCACGGCGAGCCGCTGGGCTCACTGACGCCTGCAGGGACTCTGCCCTGAGCATGGCGCCTGTGAAGAGATGTAGGTGTAGAATGAACTGCCAATTTAAACTGCACCTTTTATTACAAACCCCTTTTGTTTGGAATATTGCTGGCTTCTGGAGATGGGTCAGCTACAGCTACCTAACTGTTACGATGAGGACCTAGCTAGTTAACTTGTACTTCTAGAGAAGAAGCCCTTACTGACACAGTTATATTGCTGTCAGTGCCTAGTAGCACTACATTAAAAATAGTGGGGTATGTGCTGCAGTCACAGCTTTGATTGTTGTATAGGCAGCTATTATATGATCACTTAATATAAGGTACCAGTTTCCATGAAGAAGCACTTTTGTGTCTGTTAGCAATGGATTTGATTCACTGTTAGATACTGTGTGTGGCATGTAGGACATGTCAAATACAGCTTTGGGTACAGCAAGCCCTGTGTAGTTACGAATGTTTCTAAATGTAGTAGTCTTTCTTTCCTAGAAATACGTAACTAACACTTTCATATAAAAAAAATACAAAGAATAATTTATGTATCAATCTTAAGAACTGCATTTAGGAACTTGTCTTTTCACATGTTTGAAGTTGGCTGGTTCTATCTGACTGTAGTAATTTCTTCATCGATGGTTTCAAACACTTATTTCACCAAGAATATTCTCTCCTCAAAAGTACAATGAAAAAATTTATTTTTAGGCAGGAGCTAAAAATCCAACTGTGCAATTCTTTATTGTGGATACCAAATCGCTTTCTGCTGTCCGCTCTGCTGAAATTTCTCCACCTGCAGAAATAAAATCAGGGTAAGAAATTTTGGTTAAAGATTTGCTTGTTACTTTTGGTGGGAGAGGAGGAGCTTTTACGTGTGACCACCCTATATTCAGTGTATATGGCAGTTTTTCCCGGTCATGCGACTCTGGTAGCAACAAGATTTACCAGAGAAAATCTGCACAGAGATTATCCTCCTAGTGATTATATATAGATGGCATATTCCATGTATGTTATATTCAGAATGTGACAAGTTCTTGGCTCATCACATTCAGTGGAGTCTAACTATGGTGAAGTCATTTCACAGTACAACTTTAATATGAGCAAGTTTTGGTATAATCAAATTATAATATATGTATTCCAGTTCACTTTGGGGGGGGGGACAAAACAAAACCTTAATGGTAAGTGAAGATTTGATTTCATTGGAAGCAGACTCCTTGCTAAGGCAAGGTATCATGGTTGTCTTCAGATTTATACTTAAAATGTTTGTTTTCTTTGGAGACATGGTGAAAACCAGCACCTCTCACAGTAAATGGAAAATTGTATTTCTCAAAATGCCACTGGAAATGCACAACATGATAGAAATGTATTTTGTAAAGAGCAGCTAAATTGATTTAAAATGCATGCACACAGAATTTGGTATCCCAGATCTCGGGTTTTGTTTTTTCTTTTTAACAGTATTGTGGAAATTTTTAGAGGTTTGCACTTACAAACATGATGGGTATGGAAGCACAGGTTATACTGGTAAACTTCAGAAGAAACAAAAGAGGTCTGTTAGCTAGTGCATAAACCCAGCATTTTGTATGTGGTGGCCAAAAAGCTATAACTGGAATATCAGTGCTATTCCATTTCAGTCCTCACCACAATGTAACTAACATCTCTGTGTTAACTGAGATACGCAAGTTTTTATGAGTATGTTGTTCTTTATCCTTTCTCTACAGTAATAACACCACAGTAGCTCGGTGTTATATAGCTGCTGTGCGCTGTTTTTCTCCAGAATTTCAGTGCCTCAGAACTATAAGCCCTTTATGTTTTGGTCAGTTCTGGTTAAGATCTCTGCTGTCTTAGAGTTATGTTTTACCTTTTGTTAACACCTAATAAAAGCTGAACAATGCTGCTGTGTGACCTGGGGAGAATAACTATCATCTGTCTTCCAGCCTTGTACCCATCTGGCTAACACAGGCCTGAGTTATATAGACTTAATCAATTTTTAAATGAATGAAACGCTCTGTAAATCAGGATTAATACAAAGATAAATCAAGTCTTGAATGATGAGTGCAAGGATCGAAATTTACTCTTTCTCCCAATGGCTGATCCAAGTAATGGTTCAGCCTCAGCACGTGTGTCCTGCAAACATTGAGATGGCCAGAACAAGTCTTGGGGAATTTCGCAAGAGCAAGAGTACATGAGTAGGAAAAGGCAAGTGATGTGCAATGTTGCTGTCGGGTAGTTTTGCTCCTGGAAGCACAAAGTAATGAATATTTGCACAGTATGTATATTCATACCACTGTATGACAGGAAAGGTTAATTTTTGTGATGGAAAATTCTGTTTTTACTTCCTTGGAGCTAAATTCTGAGTAAAACGAAGTTTGAATTGGTGGCATATCTCACCCTACCCACCTGTGTGGGGATTTTGAGGGGCAGTGCCCCTGCAAACGGTTGCCTGTTGCAGCACTCTCCAGAGCTGCTTGTATGCGCAGCAGTTGTACCCCCACACCGTACTTCTGTTTCAGAGGGAAACTTTTATTATTTGTCAAGGGAAGCTGCCAAAATCTGGAATGGCAGTGCTTTGCCACATAAGATGGTAGATGAAACCTGACACTATTTGCATGAATGACCGGCGTGAAATCCATACAGCATTTAAACACCACTTTTAGCATCGTGGGCACAGGGGGCTCCTGTTGGCTAACAGGAGGATGAAGGCAATGGATGTTTCTTGTCGGAAATGATGCGGCCTAAAAATAAGTCGTCTTCAGAGTAGAGAGCTCCAGACGGTGATTGAAGGAATATCCCTGCTCAGCAGCAAATGAGGAAGGGCGATGCAAATCTTCTGTGCTCTATACTTGAGTTAATTGCAGCTTAGTTAACATTTCGTGGGTTGTTGAAAACTGAAGGTGCATTCCTAGTCTCTATAATAACCTTAAAATATTTATTATAATAATAGCATAATAAGTAATAACTTTTTGGCTTTTTTCTTGTATTGTCCATCTTGTCTGATGGATGATTTACAGTCTCCAGAACTGTTAACTTCTCGCACTTTGAAGGAACAAAAACTGTGGGGCTAATTCCCCTTTTACAGAACAAGGGAAACCACTATTATAGGTACATGAAGAGTGGCAGTTTCATTTTTTTTTTCCAAACGTGCTCCTGCAGACTGCTTTTATAATATTATTAGTCTTAAATATACTGTTTGAAGCCAGTGACAGTAGCAATTAAATGACCTACCAACTTCCCAGTCAAATATGAATGTGAAAATAGACCTTTTTTAAATATGATTTCTAAACTGCAATCTAGAAATAAACCTGAAAGTGGTCGGTAACCAGTTGGCATATATTTTTAATCCATCCACACTAATTGTAGCATTTTCTTTTTCTCCCCCCCCCCCCCACAACTCACGAAGATATTCACTCTCATCACAAAACTTCCCACACATTTTTGTTAACTAACTTTGGGGAAAAAGGGAACATGAACTTGGAACTAAGTCAAATGTGCAAATTCCAGTTAAAAATGTATACTTGTCTTGGAGGGGAAGTTTGTTTTATTTTAGTTCATAAGGCTTCTAGGAGATAGGAGCGATCTAAAATAAGAAAAGATTAGTACATCTAACAGATCATAATGGTAAACAAGACCACTAAATTTTATGTGGTGCCTTTTTAAAATTAATATACAGGAATATTCATGAAAATGATTTTTTTTCAGATACTTCAATTCTTCATGTCAATTAGTTGGTATTCTGAAGATGAAAGTAAAATACTCAAATAGTAATATCTGTTCTTGGTACGGTCTCTCCCTCCATTCTAACTAATGGAAATAAATACTAAATTGAACAAAGATATGTATCACTCAGAAAGTGCTTACAGGCAACCAACTTCATGCAGCTAAGGATAAAATTCTAAAATCTAAGGCCCATACAACTTAATATTTGGAAGAAATTCCTCTAGATGCACATAGTACAAGATTTATGAACAGTCTGGAGTAGCTATTATTTCATGCATTAGAGGATAGTGAGCTGTCTGTTAGAATTTAATTGCAGTCTTTCTGGAAGCGGGTGTGTACAAACTATCTAATTCTTTCTTGTATGAATGAAAATAACCAAGGCATCTACTAGCAGCAAAAACAATTGGCAAAAAAATGGCACAATTAGGTTTGCATCGTTGTTTATTGTTGAAGAGTAGACTGAAATGAAAATAGCCAGATGAGTCTCGTTCAGCCAATTGCTGAATGCTATTGTATAGTATGCTATTACAGAGAGAATTTTAAATATGTAATGCTATTGCTGTTTTCAGGGATCATTATTTGAGTGTTGTAACATGGGTGACAGATGAAAGGATCTGTCTGCAGTGGCTCAGAAGAATTCAGAATTTTTCAGTCCTCACAGTCTGTGACTTTGAAAATGCTACTGGAAAGTGGTCATGTCCACAGGTAAGAAAAATTAGGTGGGAGAGTCGCAATGCTTGATAAATGAAACTAGAAAGGAGTAGAGTATCTCTGTACATTTATCTTTGTAGAAACATAGCCTGATGTAAAATAAACATAATTGTTGTGGGCTTGTTTGTTTTTTCTTTCTTAGGAAAAACAGCATACAGAAGAAAGTACAACTGGCTGGATTGGCAGAGTGAGTGTTCAATTTCTAAAACTGCCACACGCTAAATAACACTGATAATTAAGAAAATTTCACAGGACCCTGTTGCTGGTTGCAATGCCTCTTGTGTGCAGGTCTGATCTATTCATTTGTTGCATTTTATGTGTATAGGAAAAAATGGTCTCAAATGGAGCCGCTGTGCCACCCCGTTCCCGGTTTTAAGCTTTTGTGGGTATGGGGTTCTGAACTCCCAGGCTGGGCTGACAGCGCAGCATGGCTGGAGCTGTAACTGCATCCTCTGTGACCCGTGCATCATGTTCAGCTTGCCAAAAAGCAGAGTGCTCCTTCCAGACTCCTTTTTAATTCTGACCTACCACTTCGGTAGCGGTAGGTAGGGAGTGCAGGAGCCAGGATTCAGAATTCCCTTTGTTCTGGGGGAGTTGTCAGCTATGCTGGTTTGGCTGCTCTCCAGTCTTCCTGCCACCTCCAGAACGATCTAGGGGATAAAACGTATTAAGAAGTGTATCCTATAACCTTTGAATTGTATTGGAGGAAAGGCACGGAGGACAAAAGTCATTTTTAGCATTCCAGGTTGCAGCAAACTATTCCAGGCTCTCCTTGGGGTTTTATTTATTTATTTTCCCCCCACCCAAAACATCCATTGGAGAAAACTGGGGACAAGATGCATATAACTGACCAGATTAAAATTTTCATACACTTCTGCCAAACCAATTGCTACTGTCTGGATGATGCTTTCCAAGCTGCCGCTCAGTCCTTTTGTACATGGTAGAGAGTAGGCACCTAATGAACTACACAGAAGATCTGGGGGAAGTGAAGCAGAGATGCAAAAGTTCAGACTTGGAGGGAGAAATGAGTTTCAGAGTTTTTGATGAGAACACAGAGTACACTTTCCACTCCCGCATTTTCCACACACTGATTATGCTTTAGTCACTAATTCACTTTTGAAGTCAAAAATGAAAGTTTAAAGAAATGCAAAGAGGGAGGCAACAGCAGGGATGAAATCATCCGCAGTATGAAGATGAGAGATCAACCCACCTGCTGTCAAATTTGATATGGAAAGGAAGGCCTTAACGCTGACACATTTTGCTTCTCTGCAGCAAAGGCTTCACAATTAGACAATGTGATGATCAAGCTGCAGACTTTGTAAACAGTTGTGCAAAATGAGAGGGCAAAATGCGAGTCTGTGCCATTAAACTAGGTTGCTGGTTTTTTGTTTCTTTTAAAGAGACAACCCACATCTTAGGAGCTGTTGGAAGAAAAAGATAATCTCACTGTACGATTCCTGGATTTGAGAAGGGAGTGGAAGGTAGGGAGGATTGAAGAGGGGATAGGAAAGGTATATTTATTCCTTTCTTTTATTCTTATCCACTTAGGGATGATAAAATGACGCTTGACTGGTAAGGGATTTTTTTTAATATATATACGAGATGCACATATACACATATGTATATACAATTCATGTAAGCGTATATACAAACAAGTAAATTATATATGTGGGTAAAATATAGACATATACTTCTCTCTTTGTCTATATCTATAGGTTTTTTTTCTTTTTTTCAAAAACAGAGATGAAATTATACTTAATCTAAGAATGCTCAGAACAGCCTGTGTTACTGCGTAAGGCTTCCAGGTCATGAGCTAAGTTAGAGCTTGCCAGTTGAGTGGAAGGAAAGTCACACTTTGAAAAAGCAAGACTGTGATAAGGGAGAAGCTAGCAAAATATTTGCCAGGTTATTTTTTGCAAAAATATTGCTAGGGAAGAAGGAGAGATTGGAGCACATGGGTTAGGGAGACTCAAGTTCTGTCATTGCCTGCTGAGTGACTAGAGGCGAGTCACTTCATCTTTCCGTTTCACTTTCCATTTCCAAAATCTCAGAGATACTGTGTTGTGTTAGTTGGCTAATTAACGTTTAGATGTTTTGGACACGTATCACAGAAGTAAGTTTTATTTCATTCAGCTCAATTTTTCGTTCCTCTGTTTTTCTCTCTACCGTGTGGAGCACATCCAGATGACAGTCAATAGAAGGAATCCATTCATTTCCGTCACTCCCAATTGATAAATTGATAGTTCCTTCATGAGAGTATCATTCCAGTTTGCGTTCTCTGGCATTCTATAATCACCTGCTTACTAGAAAAATTTCCTCTTGGAAGGCAGCTTGTTTTCTTTGAAAAAGGGGGGAAATTTTTCACTGTGAAGCTAAAAAAAAAAAATCAAGAATTCAAAGAATTTTTTCACAATACGTGTTTTAAAATGGGAAATTCAAGGAAAACATGTACTTGCAATGTTTACATTGCTATAGGTTACAGCTGCATGTTGGCGTTGGACAGACTAAAACAGTGACTTTGAAAGTAGATGCACATATTGTCTTCTAAAATGGTAGGAAACCAGGAACACCTGTAGGACTTCAGATTCAAGGGAGGTGGGAGTGGAAATCGGTCATTACCAGGGCTAATACTCAGGAAATTCTGCTGCTTAAGGACCAAGAAAGTATTTTAAGTGTGTTTACTTTTAGGGTAGTGGCTACAGGTTCTACCTACTAAGTCAGTAGGCAAAAATTTTTGCAGTACGTTCAGTGATGCATTGTTTTAAGTATTGAAACTCCTGTTTAGAGATATCAAAACCTAAATTTATCATTTTAGAGCTTTGTTGTTTGCTTTAATAGACATCTCTCTTGTGTTCAAGTTTCAGCCATCTGTCCCTCACTTTGCACCCGACAATGCTACCTACTACAAAGTCTTCAGCAATACAGTAGGTTACAAGCACATCCATTACATAAATGGCTCACAGGTAAGTAATAAGGTGTAGGACAGTCACTGCTGACTTGTGTTTCTCCTGGTGATTGAGGAGCTTCATGTTCTACTTTTTTGCCTTGCCTTTTCCCCCCGCTCCAGGCTCCAGTACCTATTACTGCAGGAAAATGGGAAGTAATCAGCATAGAAGCTGTAACCAATAACTTTTTGTAAGTATTGTAATTAAGATATTGATTCCTATCAGGAGGACTTGTAACAAGGGTCTAAGCAAGCAGGGAGGGAGAAGAAGGAGAAGGTGTCATTTAACTCGTTAAAAATCTGATCTAAGCATGTAAGATAATCCTTTAAATGTTGTAAAAGGTACTGTAAGCATTTTACCAAAACCAGTATGTTTTGCTTTTATAGATACTACATTAGTAACGAAAACAGTGGAATACCAGGAGGAAGAAATCTTTATAAGTAAGAAATTTTTGCTGCAGTATGAGTAAAATATTTATTAATGAAAAAGAAATTTTAAGAAAAAGCATTGCAAAATAAGAAGATGAGGATGTTTATAGTCTAATGTGGGATCCTATATACTCCACTGAATTTAATTAAAATCAGTGTAGGAGTATAAACTGTAAAAACAACTAAAATATTTTTCTGTAAATTTAGTTAATAAAGGGAAATTGTGAAAAGAAACAACCAATCCTCAAGCAACAAACCCCTAAAAAAAAACCTCTCATGCTTTTTTTTTTTGTTGCTATGATTATAATTCCAGTATTAATTGAGCTCAAAATTTTAAAGTCTGCTTTCTCTACTTTTTAAATCAATAAGGACTTTACTCCTGAATTTTATCGTATTTCATTTGGTCATCTTATTTTAAAAGCATACATTTGTTTAGCATAGTTAAAAAAAAAAAAACAAGCCCAAACTCGTCTCTGAAATGAAGCTCGTCTACTTTGCAGAGTGCTCTTGGAAAGCGGTCCAAATTCTACTAAATGTGTTAGCTGTGATCTGAATCGAGAAAGATGCCAGTATTATTCTGTGTCCTTCAGCAAAGACGCACAGTATTATCAGCTAGATTGTCGTGGTGAGTATATCCAGAATTAATTGACATAAGCATGACTCACTGATTAGTTGGGTGGGGAAGTTCACTTCGTCAAGATCTTGATATGCACTGCGGAACAATGATATGTGTTAGTATCGTTGGATAAATGCATGGGCAGCGGAAAAACATACTCCCTCCTAGGCTCAAAAGCACCTTGATAAAAATGACAAGGATAAAATTCGATAGTTCTATCTATGATCAGTGGACCTGAAAGAGGTGCAAAACACTCCTCTCCGCTGTGCATCTCCTCAAGAGCTGCATGGGGAGCTCTGTCTGTAGAAGGAATTTGGAGGCTCTGGGAGCAAGGCGAGCAACAGGCTGGATAAGAGAAGTGCGTGGGAATAAAATTAAGATAGATAGTGCTGTTCAAAAAAAATCCAGTGAACATAATCATTAGTTAAGCAGTGGGACTGTAGTCTGTCTCTGAACTTTAAGTGCTTGTGCTAGATAGTACAAGGGATAAATTAATCAAAGGGTGGGAAAAATAAAATCTTCTCTAAAATTTCCCTTAAATTGAAATGTATGTTGTTTTTTAAGATGCCAAGATCTTCCTTGATCTATGGGCTAGAAGGACAGACAGACAGCAGAGGGAGAATTGTTCTGTCAGGTTGTAAAAATGGTTGTTTGAAGAAGACTGCTTGTGGTCTCCCTGCCAAGGCTTACTGATTTCCACACCATGGTCCACAACTGATGGGTAGACTTTGCTAAAGAGTGGAAGTTTAATTCTTCAGTACCTCGCAGTCATGTGGCTTGGCTGCGAGACAGCCTGAATATTTTACAGCATCCTGTGGCTTGAGTTTGGGCCCTACTAACTTAAAATCCAGCTTGTGCAGACTGGAGGGAAACGAGTTCTGAGCTTTTGTGATTCACCCACTTCCAATTACTTTATGAGGGTTGTGTTTTGAGCCAGCATGCAAACATGAAGGTTTCGTGCTCTGTTAACAGGTCCTGGCCTGCCCGTATCTACTCTGCACAGGAGCAGTGATGATCAAGGTATGGGATTGTCTTAAAATATAATTTGTGTTGAGCCAGAAAATTGCACTGTAAATTTATTTTAATTTTGTTCTCATTGCTTAGTATAATAATAAAAATGTCAGTTATAAAGGGTAAATTTAATTTCAGATAATTACTTTTGTATAGTTAACCAGAAGAAGAAATTATATAGCTTGGCATATGTTTATTCATAGTTTATTTAATATTATTTTACATTGTGCTAGAAAACAGTGAGTAATGTATCACTTATTTACTGGGTAATTGTTCAGTTTTTCTGAAATTGCATTTAGATGAAAAACAGGGAAACCAGCTTTCTGGTTACTAAATTACAGAAGGAAAACTATCGTAAATATTGAATCTGAGAGGAAAAACAAGAACTGCAGTAAACTAAGACTAATGTAGGTTGCCATCATCTCATTGAATTTGTAAAGTGGTTCATAAGTAAAGAGCAATGCATTTGAAAATAATTTATTTAATCTTTGACTCTTACTAACTCTGTTATTTAGTCCTCAGATACTTGGAAAATAACACTGAACTGGAAAATTCATTGAAAGATATTCAGATGCCTTCAAAAGAACTTGCCTCCATTAGTGTAGGTGGATACAGTAAGTTCAAAAACATGTTTTACCTTTCTCTCCTCCTTTCACCAAGTGCTTCAAGGTCTTCTGCTGAAAAGTATGACAGAAAAGATGGGTGTAGTGGGGATTACTGCAATTATTCAGCACTTAGAGGCAAGACAAGATTTTTTTTTTTTTGACATCTCCAAACATTTTTTTTTCTGAAATCCCAAAATATTCTTATCTAAAACACACTTTTTCCCTAGCATGATATCTTGATGTTTTCATGATGAAGTGGCTGAACTCCTTTTACCTTGATAATTACCTGAAAAACAGAAGTCCCTAACACGATATTAAATAAATAAGAGGAATGTGGGGTGGGGCACAAAGCTTGTAAGCATTGTTGCATAATTTAAACCAAATTATAAATTCAAGTAGGTCTTAATTTACAGGTACAAGTCCCTTTGGTTTGTGTTAGCAGGTTGGGACAGTGGAGAAGTTCAGTTATTATCAAAAAATGGACACAGAATCTAATTGGAAAAGCTTGCAAAATCATTTAGGCTACATTTCAACAAGATCGCCTTTGACTTTGTGTAGGGGAATATTTGGATTGAATAATCACATTCTTAAACGCATGTTCACACTTCAAGACTACATAAACCTCTGAATACAGACTAGAACGAAATGCTAGAAAACGAGCTGCTAACGCTTTGCTAGTGGTGCTCCTCTGAATTTGCGCGTCTGGGTACAGAAGCCTTCTTGGTGTGCTCCTAGGCTGAGGAACAGCAGATAGACCGGCAGTGGGAGGCCTGGTACCTGTCTAAACTTTTCTTGCTGCAGCCTTTGCTATTAGCTTTTCTCTTTGTGACAAACTTCCTCTTGATAATATGAATGAATATTCTTAATGGAATTATATTTTACAAACTGTATTGAGTTCTGTCAGTCATTGTCAGCTGTTCGTTTTGATGCCTCCCTCCTTCCACTGTTACCTTATTTATATAATAACTCTTTATCTTTGTGTTTTCTGTCTTTTATTTCTGTCACGTTTTTACTAGGGCTAAAGATGAAATCTTCCAGGCAAGATGGAAGTTTAAAGATGTTCTTCGTGCTATCAGTTGTATATTCATCTTTTTATTCCTCTTTGTTCTTACTGCTTCATCTCTTCAGGGTAAAAGTTTTTTGGTAAGGGGAGTCTATTTTTAATGTCACAAACAGGAGAAATAAATCTATTTATGTAGTCCTACTTCAAGTTCCAAGTCTGCTCACAAATCCATGAATGTTATCAAAGAATAAATCCGCTCCCGTGACTATAAAGTACACAGATTATGCAAAAAACTAAAATTAGTATTTTCACGTGTTCGATTTAGATTGTTAATTTTTCAATGTTTTAATGACTTGCATATTCATACCTGGACAAATTTCTGTAAGACTTGCACTCCGGCTATTCCTGCAGTGCAGTCCATGAGCATTGCTTCATGCTTCCTTTGCAGCATCAGTTCTTGTAAAATTCATGAGTGAATAATTGAGCCAATTGGTTTGCAAAACTTACCTGGTGTGCATTTAAAATGTTCAGTTAACTTGGGTGGAAAGATTAACGTGGACGGAACCGGAATCAAGTTGTTTGAGAAATAATAGATATTTGGATATGTTTCTGGGATGCTTTACGAACTGTCACATAAAGCCTATCTGACAGGTTCAAAATATTTAACATTTCTTTTTAGTGCTGGGAGAGAAATTTGGGTAGAGAAACGTTTTCGAGCTAGCATCAGATTTACCACTGTAGAGACTTACCAAGTTTTTACATGTAAGCTTATAATGTAGAATAATGTTACGAGACAGCATGTTGAGTCCCCAAATTTTATTATTATTATTATTATTGTAGACATTCCAGTTCCATACTTTCTGCTAACGTAGCTGTAAAACATTTTTAAAAAAATTATTAGATTAGCTAGGAACTTTTACCTGTCTATATTAGGACAGTTCAGATGAAACTACTTTTTAATTTTTAGGGGGTGACTCAAATGTGCTCTGGTATGAATTGCAGTGCATGTCAAATTATTTCACTGGAGAACTGACCTAAGTCAAACTCTTTTCACTTTTAGACCTGTGGTATCAAATGATATTGCCTCCCCATTTCGATCCATCAAAGAAGTACCCTCTGCTCCTTGATGTGTAAGTCTTCAAGTTACATTGCACTGTTGTGTTAATAATCGCTTTCATCTACTTCAAATGCTCTTATTAAGATGGGGAAACACAAAACTGGCGTGTTTTCTAATTACTACTTCAAGTAGTTTTAAGAGGGAATAAAAGCATGAAGTATATCCCAATTCGTGATAGATTCCTGTACTATAAGGCAATGTAATGCTTCACAAGCACATATTTTGCTGGTGGCAGTGAGGCAGATACAGAATGTATCTGATTTAAAAGCCAGGATGTTAGCGTTAGCTTACCTCCTTCTCTGCTCTTAGAGTTCATTAGGAATCACATTCAATGAAATCACATTCCAGGACGAAACCTTGAATAAGCCCTGTATCCTAAAGCTGAAGTAGTGAGTGTGACATTGCTTTTCCTCTGTGATATCTGACTGTCAACCGGTGTTGGCAAACTGCATCCCATGGTCAGGATTGCATTTGCTGTTTTTTTATAAATTCAAGACCACGAGCACGTGCTGTTTGGTCCGTTCTTCCTCAAGCACTTCTGTTCATGCTGGGATGTTTTCTTCTAACTGGAAATTACTGAAATTTAGCTATTCATTAAAATAGAAATAGAAATGTTAACCTTCTCCTCTTTTTTTACAAAAAGCTGACTCCACAAGGAAACTAGCTGTTAATTGTTAGATTTTATATATATATAAAATATATATATATTTTTTTTTATATCTTTATATAATGTAATTCGGTAACACTGTAATACTTTTTGATATACCTATTGAACGTTTTAATAAGCAGTCAGTGCTCTTTACTTGTTAAGACTTATTTTTGGTTTTGATTCTGTTTTTATTGACTTACCTGGGCCTTTGTCAGGATCACCTCTGCTTCATGGTGGTCATGATATCAGAAACTCCTTCAGCGGTGTCAGGATCCAAAGCTTGATATAGAGAATTCCTAGTAGTTTTTTCTTTGCTTTTAAAGCTGGGAAAAATGGGTTATAGAGCCACAAGAGCCACTCTTCTATTTCTTGCTCTGATGAACAGTGGCTAGAAAAGTGTGCTGCAAACAGAATTTTACCATCCAGGCACTTAGAGTGTGATTTTGTAGTGCTCAAGTGCTTCCAAATATTTTAAAATAAAAAGTTATACAATTTTGCTTCCTTTTTCTCAGCCTGCATAAGAAATAGTTTAAACCGTAAGGAACACTGATGAGACACTAAAAATGCAGAAAAAGATCTTTTTCGTTTTCCCAAATGAAGGCTATTTGTTGATTTCAGACTTTAACCAAATAAATCATGGGTAAATGAAACAGAAATAGTTAAAGAGCATCGCTTTGAAACTTAGATGACTAGATATGCCAACACAAAAAAGAATTTGGTCTGGATTTCTGATAAGCCGCTTAAAGTCAAAATAATGAAACTTTTCTTACTGGAGCAGAAAGCAATAAAACAAAGAAAACCCAGTCTGCTTTCTTGATTAGCAGTTGACATTTTAAAAAAAGCAGTAGTTCGGAGTCAGTCAGTGATGCTTTTCTTGTTTGCTCAGTTTAATTTAAAAGTTTACTCTTCTCTAGTGGCTGAAAATTGTCGGCAATAATTGTATTTCAAATGCTTGATGCGAGAATACGTGGAGAGTAAATGCCTGAATTCTGTGGCACTTTTCACCCAGGTATGCAGGACCCTGTAGTCAGAAGGTAGATCATACCTTCCAGATCAGCTGGGCTACTTACCTTGCAAGCACCGAGCAGATCATTGTGGCCAGCTTCGATGGCAGAGGAAGTGGATACCAAGGGGATGAAATTATGCATGCAATAAACCGAAGGCTGGGAACATATGAAGTGGAAGATCAGATAACAGCAGCCAGGTGAGCTACAGTGAAATGGTCAACACCTGCTCCTTCTTTTCTGTGCTTATTGTGTTGGGGGAAAAAAGGTGAAGGTTTTGAATGGTCATCTTGAAATTACTGGCAAAAACGTAACTAAATTCTACATTAATTTTGTGTGCTGAAGTGTGTCATTTATGGGCCAACCATCATTTTATGCCTAAAAAGAGAGAAGAGTTAATGCTGTAATAACAAATTTACCATATCCCTGGTTTTATAGAGATGATAGCTGTCATATTAGCAGAAGAGCGTGCTACCAAGGAACTTGGAGCTGGAAGTTTTACTCCAAGCTTTTTGCAAGTTTCTGTTGTGACAGTTATTTGTATGAACTACTCAGCCTTTACATCATAGTCCATCTTTGTCACTTGGTTTATGTCACTAAACCAAACGATGTCAGTATGAATCTCTCAGAATCACAAGGAAGTGATCTTACAGGTTTGCGTTTTGGGATTTTAAAATGTTAAGGAGTTTAAACAAATAGCATGCCAGAATCTTTTTTTTTAAACCCCAACTGGATTTACAGGTGTCAGCCTGTCCTTTACTGCTGCAATTGGAGTGTTGCTCCTCTTTTTAAAAAACAAAACAAAACAAAACCAAACAACAAGGACACAAAAAAAAAGGCGAGGCAGGTGGTGAAATCTAGCCTAACACAGTGCAATACAAAATGTCAGTGAGTGTGGTTTGAGGGCTTTCACAGGCTGGCCAGGTCTTGGTTTATCACATGCACAGATGTTTTTCTGAATTTCTTAAAGACACACGTGCCTGAAGTATTGTATGTTTTCATATGCAGTCACTGTGATGAAGCGGGAAATGCTTGTTTGTACAATAGAAAGAAGCAGACATGATGGAAAATAGGCAGGTCTGTATAATGGCAGATACCTGCAATCCATTAAGCATTTAATTATTCTGTTTGCTTTTAGAAGTTTTTCTGAAATGAGCTTTGTTGATAAGGACAGAATAGCTATTTGGGGTTGGGTAAGTACTCAAATAAGTTTGGCTGGCTTATTATTTAATTGTAATGACTGTTTGTTGTGCTGCCGTGTGTGTGAGATGCTGGAGTACTTAGTGTGTGGCACCTTTGGGGTCGTGGCACAGTCCGATAACTGAACTGATGAAGTACATCTTGCAAGTGCCTGTATACATTGTTCCTTTGCAAGCGTTCAGGAGCCTTTGAAACAGAATTTAGGACTACTAGAGGGATTAAAAACAATTTAAAGGGATACTGCCAAGTTCCTGTGTACAAGATGAACCAATATTTAAAAAAAAAAATCCAAGTATATATTCACTAGTGTCTCTTTATATTAGTTGGATGGCTCTAATTTAAAAAAAAAAAGATGTAAAACTACATGTGAACCAGCTGCATGGCATGGTGGTTGTGTTTTCACTAGCAGCCTGAAAATATTTAAATCTGCTATACTGTTGTGCTTGGCTATATTTTATTTCAGCAGTACTTCCAACCAGAGGCCAGATTTCTCTGACTTTGTTGTGTCTTTAAAACCTGTCACAGTAGAGGGGAGGAGTGTTTAATAGCATATACTACCCCCTCAGCTGCAAGGCTAAGTGCGTATGTAGTGTTGGTGATATCCGTTTGATTCAAACTCTGAACATTCCTCTGTCCCAGGCTGCTGTTTCACTGTTTTTTCTGGTGTCACGGGGAGTATTCTTGCATGCTCCGTTTAAGCATACTATGTTTAAGTATATGCAGGATTGCATGCAGGATCTTGAACTAAATTGCTAGCTGAAATTTGATCACTGCTGGTGACAGGCACCAGTGAATAAATTGCTTGATGGCAAGTTGATGATGATGGTGCCTTTAGTAGCTTTTCTTGTGGGGATAAACATCTCTGTGTTGTATGAAGTCAAGTGTAGAAGTATTAACTTTAGTGGGCGGGAAACTCTTTCTACAGAAATGGAGGACTTAACGCATTCCCATCTTACTCCTTATGAGCCTCGGGATGAATAGCTGACGAGCAGTCCTCTTCAGAGCTAGGTTGGGGTTATGTGTCCTGGATACTGAACCTGCGGGCAAACAGATTTTCTTTCTCTCTTGAGTTTTCAGATTGTCAGTGTCTCATTGTCGGCTTGTCACT
>NW_008824939.1:1016786-1017365 GCF_000699105.1 Pygoscelis adeliae | reverse complement strand
CAGTAATATCTTTACTGTGGCCAGGTTAGGCAAATACTTACACGTGGGTTTAATTACTAAATACGCGCATTACTTTGCTGATCTCATTGGGACAACCTAAGTATTGATGCTGGAGCAAACATTTAAGGGCTTTGAACTAAGATACAGTTCCATTTGCCTGTAATCTGGTTTCAAAACAGGAACGAGATCCAAAAATTGCTCTTCTTTTTGAATGTGGGTGGGCACATTTTCCTAAATAACCCCTTCAAACTATAGTGAGGGCAGTCATTTGGGCGGTCGGTGACATTGTTTAGGTATCTTGCTGCCTGGATGCTGGAGCGTGTCAGATATTTACTCGTCTGTGTATCAGGCTAGACTGCAAGTGAATTTTCTGTGCATAGCAAGGAGTGTGTTGCTGCACAGTTCCTCCCACAGACTCAGCAGAAGATCCTTCGCTCCCCAGTCACAGTCTTGCTCTTGACGCTTTGGCGGAGAGTTAGCAAGTGAGCTGCCGTAGGCCTGCTCTGAGGGAGTTGTAAATTTTCGTATGCCCGGGTGCAGCTACTCATCAGGCGCGTTGTGGGCCCCAGCTCTGCTTCC
>NW_008824939.1:989861-1016743 GCF_000699105.1 Pygoscelis adeliae | reverse complement strand
GCAGTGTCTTGTTTCCTGTCTTTCGCTGCTGCCTACGGTGCTACCAAACACTGTCATCCGTAGCTGAGTCACAGTTCAGCGGCGTTTGCGCCCTTTTTCCCCAGCAAGTTCTCATTCATCAGCGCCACAGCTGCCATGCGCTGTTTGATGCCTGTTTCCCCCACTGAGCAGGCTGGGTGAGATCTGACCCAAATTCAGAATGGAGTTCATTAATATGAAAAACGCTGAGCCTATAAAAGTCTGATGAACTGCTTAGCAGATGGGCCCCATCCTTTTCTTCCCGACTAAAATAACAGCAATGTTTTCTTCTCAGTCTTATGGGGGATATGTGACCTCCATGGTGCTTGGCTCTGGAAGCGGCGTGTTCAAGTGTGGAATAGCGGTTGCCCCCGTGTCACGTTGGCAATATTATGGTACGTGATGGCTTCCTCGTTATAAGGATTCCCATATGTCTTGCAGCGCACATGCTGCAAAGTGTTGATTCATAGCGCAGAACTTTGATTATCTACTAGATGCCATGTAAATGCCACTTGGTCTGTTTTTATGAACTCATGGGTACTGCATTTCGGAATTAAACCAATTCCTTAAATTGTATTTCCCATTTTAAAATGTCAGATCCACAATTCCAGGTAATCTCTTTAACCTTTAATGAAGGCTAAATTATTGTAATATTTACAGTATTACTGTAATGTGTCTGTGTTTGCTTTCCAAAGCTGCCACATGTTCTGAGACCAGCATTGTGTGTCAGAAATCCATCGCTATTAGACTTTGCTTCTTCAAAATGCTACTTCACTTGTAAGAACGAACTGTGAGGCTTAGCATCGAACTTGCATTGTAATTTACTCTCCCGAAGTAGCAGAATAGGATTTGAATTGCCTTTTTTTTTTCCTTTTAGAGTGTAAAGTTTGGATTTTATAAATCTAATTAATCTTAAGAATAGCTTGATGTGAGGAAAACCTGAACAAGTGGACAAGTCTGTACGTGCTTCGAGCTTACAGTGTATCAGGTAGTTGCATGAGGCTATAAATACAGTTATAGGGGCCCTCCTTCCAGATTAAAAAAATTATATACAGTTAAAAATATAATATGTGCTGGTACCATGTGACCACATTTTGACATTTTCCTGGTTTCGATTTGTCCAAAAACATTCAAGGGAAAGCCTTTCCTGGCAAACCTCTGCTAAGTAAGGCATGATTTATCATTCTGCAACTAGCACAGAGGCTGTATAATAGTGTATTATGTGCTCTGGCTAATTCAACAGATCAAATCATCCTGCCAAGTGTTAGCAGTAGTCCGTTGAGGACGTAGGGATGTTTTCATAATGTTTTGGACATGAATATTACACTATGGCAGGAAATTTTTTTTTAATGAAGATCAGGATCTCTAAAATTCCACTTTTAGTTGATTAGATAAAGGAAAGGGTTATGGAGGCATGCATATTCAGCATCAGAAAAACCCAGTGCGACAACGCTGATGAGAAGTCAAATGGACATTAGAATTATGGCAAAACAGCGTTGATTTGTATGGCTTAAAATAAAGAAGCAAATCTGCAAAAAAAGTAGTATGATATGATGCTGAAAAACCTGTGGAAAATCAGAGATACTTGATTTTGACTATATAGAATATAGAGCCAAGCTGAGTCCTAATCTGCTACATTTTCATTTTATAGATTTTTAGTAGTAAACATTTAGATAAAATATCTAAGATTTTTTTCAAATGCTAGTCATTTACTGCAAGATTTTCAGTAATTTTCTGAGGATTACTGAAAGAATAACAATAAGGTAACATTGACACAAAGTACTTTATTAATATTCAGCATTCAGGTGACCATGGCAACAAGAAGATTAAATATTCTGAATAATAATGGTTACCTACACGCCTCATTGTGGAAAACCTGTTTTTATCTTTCTTTTTTTTTTATTTTTTTAATTTCCAGTATGCATTCTTATTGTTTGTATCAGTGGGTAAAATTTCTGGTAGACAGACTGAAAATTAAGTAGCATATTCTGGTTTTGTTTTTTTCATTACAGATTCAATATACACAGAGCGATACATGGGCCTTCCTATAGCAAGTGATAATCTGAACAACTATAATGTAAGAAAGAAATCACTTTATTCCATTTTTTGAAGTGTGCTGTTTCTTTTCTAAACCACTCTATTTTTCTTGACACAGTCTAGTTCCTTCCCCGTGGGAAGAAGTAAGTTTGTTTCTTCTTTCCAGCTATAACTGTTGCATTGTGCTTTTAGAGGCTGTAGTCTCATGCGTTTGGATTTGCATGAGGCAGTTACTCCTTGCTGTATGGTGTGGGTTTTCTGTTGTTTGTTTGGTGTGTTGGGTTTTTTTGGGTTTTTTACATTCAGTTCCATTTGGCTACTTCGCAGACTGTAAAACAAGCTGTAAAAACTGTTTTATTTTAATCACCAAGAAACAAATTTGTTTTAAAATTTAATATGCTCGTGGGCAAACTATGCTTTATCTTAAACAACAGTTCCACCAAAACAAATGTACTCCAGTTCTTTCTGAAATGTAATTTAAAAAAAAATGGGTATTGTGTCAACTTTCTTGCCTTAGGAATCTGCAAGCTTTTTTCAGGGAAAGCAAAATCTCCTAAATATTAGGAAACTTTGACAGGTAGGCAAGTCTGTCTGTACTGTGATCATATCAAATTGCAGACCAGCTGAGAGCCAGCAGTGTCAGGGCTGGAATTTTGGCCCCATCTCCATGAACACAGGGTGTCCAAGGTTTGGTCTAAAATGACTGATGTTTGCCTAGAAGTGAGGGGATTTCCAGGTGTTCTAATGGGAGCAAAATACCTGTAGATTTTTTGCCCTCGTTATGGCATGATGAATTGTTTGACTTACTCTTCTGTGTGCCGGCTGCTTTTTGTTGCCTCAAGTGTTTTTTGAAGTCACAGGTAGCTGGGCGTAGGGCAGAGCAGCCCAAGCCTTCTGTAAGGTTTTGTTAAATTTCACATCTAGGTGGAAATACAGTGGCTATTGGGGAACTGTGAGGGATCTGAGGGGTACTTTGTGCCCTGGTTATTGGGACGCTTCACAGAGGCGTTCAGCCACGGTGATGCTGGAACCAAACACGGGTGTTAGAGGAAAAGAGATGGGGCATTCTCTGTGTTTGGGTTGGTAAACAGGCTAGAAGACAGTTCAGCACTGATTGTGTCTTGATGCATTAAAAAAATAAGTGTCACGGGGGAAAAAAGGGTGGGGGTTGTTGCATTGATTTAAAAGTATGGTAAACATATAAATACATACATATATGGACTGAAACGTTTGTTTTGACATATCACTACAGTAATCTAGTTTTGTCAACTCCTATATGAGATGTTCTGGTCAAAACTGAGGACAGTGGTGGTGGCTGCTGGAAGACTTGGTACCACGTCTGCCCCTCCTACCCAGCGAGCTGCTCGGGCCCACTGGGGCCTGACCAGAGGCCTGCAGCCGCCTGCCTGCCTTTTTCCAAATGTGTTTCTTTAAGGCAGTGGGAACAGTAGGAGGTCTGCGAGGTAGCAGTGTAAATAGAAGTTACTGTCGTCGTGCAGAACGAACGTTAACGCTCTGGGTGCACAAAGTCATTCACCAGCTTCACGGCACAGATGGCAACAGAGGACTGTTTAATCCTTTCAAGCCAGGAGTCGGATTTTCTTGGCATAGTATCCATTGCTGGCAATGGCCACGTTGAAACTGCCAGTACCAAAGAGCTAAAGGTTTCAAATGTGTTACTCGGAGGACTAATTGGGGAGAATGGTGGCTAGATGGAGGAGGGGTAATTGCACAGATCAGATTGTCACACTGCACTGCTGCTTCTAGAGATAGGAAAATGACAACTTAAGTCCTCATTCGTTGTTAGAAGCCCCAAATAATGTATTACTTGGAATTTACTTTCCCATCTAAACCTGGAGGGGTGGGGTAGCTCACGAAGTGAGTTTGTCGCTTTTCATGTAGCGTCAACGGAAGGGTTGTGGGATTTTGTTGTTGCTGAAGACCCTTACTGACTTGAGCCCAGCATGTTTCTGGCTCGCAGCCCCTTTGTTCAATGTCCCGGTCCCAATAGCCAGCCTCCTGGCCCCTTCTCGCTGATGAGCTGTTTTCTGAACTGAATGTTTTTTAGCAAGTAAATGCAAAACATGTACTGAAAGCTCTCATAGCTGAAGCTGTTAAAGCATTTTTGAACTGTTAACTTCATACTGTCAGGTTTGCGTGCTGCATCATATATTCTCTATCCTACTGCATCCGCTATAAAGCTGGCTTGAAAAGTGAAAGGTTCCATACTGTGTACTGTGTGCCCTAATTCAAAAGAAATGGGACTGCGTGCACACCTGCTTACAGAAGATGTGTGCTGCTAGGCACCTTCCTAATGCACAGAGTATTATTAATGACCGTGAATATATATAGTCGCAAGAAACTAGTGGTAAGAGGGGTACACCCTACCTTTGTATGACTGTGACATTAGGTTTCACATTTATTGAAGGAAGAGAATATGAGATGTTAAATACTCTTTGTCAGGCAGAGTCAAGTCTCAGGAATGACTTGCACTCCTCTAAGTGGGCTAATTAGGTGTGATCAGTGCCTTTTTAAGGTAGTTGTGAACTATTAAAAATTAGAGCTTTGTAGAAGAAAGGAGCAAGCATGGGTGGAGCTCCCAATATAATTGTGTAGGGATCCTAGGCTGAATGGCAGAGAAGCTGTCCGCCCCAGAAGAAATATCCCTGATGTAAAAGACTTGTGACTAAATTGAGGCAGAGCTCTAGAGGTCAGATGCAGTAGCCACGTAAAGCATACCGAAGAGACTGTTCAACTTGTGAGAAGATTATTTTGCAGTTCACTCTGAATTTGATATGCTTTTGGCAAGTGTTTGAAACAGTCATAGATTTGGCAATCTTTTTCTAGCAGATTTGAAATGTTCAGTCCTTAAGAACTGCTGCATCATTAGGTTATGCAAAACAGGGTACAATTTTGTAAATATGCCATCTTGTACTGATTTGACATTTGTTCTATTATCTGAGAATATGCTAAAGGGAGAGAGACCTTCAGTTTCAGCCAAACCTTAACTTGTTTGTGGAGTGCTGCTAAAATGTGGACTGCTGTGTGATCTTCAGGAAAGCCAGTTAGACTCAGCAGGGCCTAATTCTCAGTACTTGTACACATGACCCTTTCAGAACCTTTGTCCCGGCAGTGTAACTGTGAAACAGAAGGGGTAAATTGTGTTTATTTGCTGTCCACTTGAGTTTTTTTCTGCTGATGTAGCTGTTGCTTTCTGCTGTAACTATGCCTAACTTCAGATTGCTCCCTGTCTTGCAACCTTCTTTTTTGGCAGAAGTACTGTGTCCTTAAAGCACGTTTTAGGGAAGGGACTCATGTCGAGTATGGGTACAGCAAGTGAGACACAACTTGCAAGTGACAAAAAAACCCTGAGAAAGTCTCTCTTTTGTGTGTTCCTTCTTTCTGAAGTATTTTACCAATAGCTTTATTTTGTGTAATGCTTGGAGGGAAAAAATAGTGACATCCTTTTTCTAAAACTGCTTTTGGAAAGCTGAGTTCTCAGAAGTGTAGCTCAAGTCAGGCTTCCACTCACAGAAGGTTTGCTGTCCCTTAAACCAGCACTGATTTGCTGGAAGAAAGCTTATAAAGGCGATCTATTGAGTCCCCCTCTGCACATGTGGAAAATGATTCACTCAAAGGATCTTGCTTGGTTCTATTTTTCTTTTATTTCTTTATATCACTGGGTTGTTACTCTCTGAATCGTTCTTCTGGTCAGCTGCTGTACCGGTGCTCCTCACCGAATCAAAGTCCTCTCTCCAGATTTTGGCACTCTCATAACTATCTTTCTTTTCTTACTCCACGATACCAGCTCGTTTCAGCGGATAGTGTCGTGCTTCCAGTGTGCATGCATTTCCATATATTAGATGGGATTTCTGGTGCTCTGCAGCCTTTCACTATCAAAAGAGGGCAATTGCAGATTGCTACGGATTGGAGGGTGGTTTTTTTTCTCTCTGCTGAACTTGTTTTTAAATTTGGTTGAATAACTACAAAGAACTCATTTCATTTATGAGATGGTTGTGGTACGCTGTTCTGCCATAACAAAAGGAATTTAATATTTGTGCTTGCTTTAAAGATTCATGAGTGTACAAGAGACAAAAGGAAATTAGAACACTTCTGTGTCTTGGTAATATAATGTATTTGACTTTTTGGGGGTACTAAATGGAAATCTCTGTGCAAGGACACAGCTTTGGTACAAAACACTGCATTCTTTTGTTCCTAATTTTTACTATTTTTTTCCTTGCCATAGTAGCTTTTATGTTGCTGTAACATAAAGAAAATTTCCACAGGGATTCAGTCATTTTCAGCAGAGAACCCCTATAATGTTGCTAATAGAAGGAAATGTCATTCAACATATTTTTGCCCCATTATGCTGGCTGTCTTATCGAGTCTAAAATGTCTTTTGTCCCTTTTCTTTTTCCCACTCGCACAGCAGAGCACTATCCTATTCCCTTTCCTTGCCCAAATTAAAGATCTTGCCTGCAATCCTTACTTTCCTTGTTCCTTAGTACCTAGTCACAGTTGCAAGTCAGGTGGTTAGTATGTTCTAGGGAATATGTTATTACTGTGTTTTAAGTTTCTTGATTAATCTTAGTTGCTGATTATTTTTTTCATCACCGTATTGTGTTTCAATTCCCAAAATGTAGCTTGACTTCTATTTATAGATTTGGTCTGGTGGTTTTCTCCTTCAGGCATTTCTGTATCATATTTGGGGGAGAGCATCGTTTTAACTTCTTGTCAGGCATTTTACTCGAGACTGATGAAATACTAGCTCTGTTGACCTACCTACAGGTAAACTGTAGTGTACATTTTGGTGGGGAAGATAACGCATGTAGTCTCTGCAATATCTCCTCCTTGCTACCATAGGGTGCACTGTTGCTATGGCAACATTTTTTTTTTTAACTTGTCTGCAGTCGCACAGGAAACCTATGGCAAGTGGTGTGCTGCAGGCTAACAACATGTTAGCAATGCATTAAACGTGTATCATCTCGCTCACAAAACTCTTCCCCTCTGGAATTGCCTGTTAACTTTGCAGACATAACCCTTGGTAATAATTGCAGACTGGTGCAGAATGGTTTGAGTGCAAGCACAGTGCTGTGGGATATGTGAACATGCTACTTGGGGGTGGGGGGGAGCACGGGTGGTTGTTTTTATCTGAAGGACCCCAGACTGTGTCAACAGGAATCAAAGTCAGTTGGTAGCAAATCATCTTCTAATGAATAGCTGTTTTTTTTTTTTTTTTTTCTCCTTTTAATTTCAGAGTTCAACAGTAATGGCCAGAGCTGAAAAATTCAAGGAAGTTAAGTATCTCCTTATTCATGGAACAGCAGATGGTAAGTTGCAGTTAATTAGACATTTTAGTATTACAGACAGGTTCGCAATTCTACTACTGACAAAACAAAAGCATGAAGGGGCAAGGCTGTTACATTTACGTCAATAAAATAATACTGCTTTCTGCAACTAATTTGTGTTTCAGTCAGCAGTGCTGGGGAGTCTTCTGTGTTTGTTGTTTTGCTTTTCCCCCAGAGTAGTACAGAAGCAATTTTTTGTTTACCTTTTTCCTCTTTTTCTTCCACTTTTCAGATAATGTTCACTTTCAGCAAGCAGCGCAAATTTCCAAAGCTCTTGTTGATGCTGAAGTGGATTTTCAGGCAATGGTATGCTTCTGTTTTGTTTAGCACCATACAAATGGGTTTGTACTATGAGAATAATAGCAATAGCTCCCTGTCGTTAGGTATAAATCAATTGCCATCTTAAATGAAAGTTCACATACTTGCATTTCATGTTCAGTAGCTGAAATTTTAATGTAATGCACCCATGTACCTTCTGTACAAGAAAAAATGTAAAGCAACTCCTTCTCATATTTGACCCCGTTTACCTAATCTTTCATTTTGTTAATTTTTTTGTATTCTCGGACAAACAGCCAAGCCAATCCCAATCTTGGCATATACCCAAAGTCCAATCAATAGTATCTTACAGATAGGATATAAGGAAAGGTTAACTTCAGCTAAGTCCAAGATAACCTGTCCATCACTTTTGGTGTTTCTCTATGGAACTTGTAAGTCAAGTAGTAACTTGCCCCTTCATATGCTGTACGTGGAGACTCTCAGACTAAGGTGCAAGCTCTTCCTTTCCTACCTTCTCCCAGCCCTTGGGGAGCAGTGCTGAAAAGGATAAAGCATAGAAGGAAGCCAGATGCACCAGTACATGGTTGTCCTTCAGCCAAACTTGCAGAGCTTACAGGGTGCAGAGATCGGACACCACTCTAAACCGAGGAGCTGCATCTATCATGCATGTAGACAAGCCACGTGTTCATTTTGTACTTTTAGCATGAATAGATGGTGTACCCCACACACAAAGCAGGGACAAAAGTATCATAGCAGCTTCCTACCACCATCATGTCTTTGCCTCCATGCTGAATTAGCCTCATGCTGGGATAATTTTAAATGTCTGCATGTTTTTATGTCTTAACATGTTTGATTTGTATCATTTAGATGCAGCTAGAACTAACATTCTCTGTATTTTCCTTTCCCACAGTGGTATACCGACAAAGACCATGCCATCACCGGTCAAGCACACAAGCATATTTACACCCATATGAGCTATTTCATAAAGCAGTGTTTCTCACTGCCCTAGCACCAGCATTTTGGTTGTTAGTGATGGTACTTCTCCAGAAAACTCTCTAGCTAATGTACACTGAGCCGGTATAAACTTTTATGAATCAAGAGGAGATAAGGGTCAGTTCTTGGGATACCCGTGTACACGATGAAATGCTAATCTTTATCATGATTCTGTTGCCAAGCAACTATTGCATTTTTATTGATTGTGTTTAATCAGGTCTTAACATCACCAGAATGTGGGTATGTTGCAGGCTTCTAGAAAGCATGGTACTTGCTTGAATCAGTACCTTCTGCTATTTCAGTCTAAAAGAGAAACAGTCCAGTCTCTATATTACGGTAATGAATGATAAAAATGTGACAGAGGAACCAACATGGAGATCAGTTGAGGAATAAAAATAATCATGTTTCCAACAAAAAATAAAATGAACCCCGTGGTCATTTCTGTGAAAATACTGATAAAACAGATTTTGCAGAAATTACCTAATGCTTGATCAATTATTATTTCAGGAACATCATCAGGAATACTGTAGAGTTAATATTTGCTATGCAGAGTGAAACACTTTGTTTACTGCAGTTCCCTGAGTTAGTTAGTATTTTCTTTGCAATCTCTTGGACTACAATTGCAGAAGCCTTACAAGGAAAGCATGTAACCAAAGCTTTCACCAAAGATTTTGAATGATACCTATTCAAATCAATGGCGCCGAATTTCTTTGTTTCCTATCATAGTACTGTGATTTTTGCTTACTTTATAGTCAAAAAGGCTGCTACTGTGGGAATCTGCACTGGTAAAATCTTATCTGGGAACTCTAGCAGCCCACTGTTGTTTCTCTATGGGACAGAAAGATCTTCTTTTAGAAGTTTCCTATTTACTGATGAAGAGGATATATTCCTTGCACTCAAACATAAAACATTACAATGCAAACTAGCAGCCACTTAAAGCAAGGGCTGGACTGTAACTCTCATGTGAACAGGCTATTTAGCAAACTTGCTTTTCCTTGCAGCCTACCAGTAAACTTCTGCTTTATCTTCAGCACTCCAGGTAGGCTTCTCCATCTGAAGAGAAAATAGTTTTCTTCATTTCACACAGATAGAAAAGATGCAATCCACTTGTACTACAAACTGTGCTGCTTTAAAATAATAAAGACATTAACTTATGAATGGAGGTGTAGTCTGTATCATTGAAAATGCTGCTCAAGAAATGAACTCCATTCATTTGAGAGAGACTTACAGTGAAATTTCTGCTTTTGTTTAATGGTATCATGTAATAGAGTGTGACATGACATGATTGTCTAACGCTTAGCTTCTTGATATTAGGTGCCAGCATGTGATTATGTATGTACTGTGGGTTATTAGCAACATTAGGTGTAATGTAAAAGTACTCACACAGACACAAAAAGCATGGGAGAGATGAGGGAGAACGTCAAGACAGCTAGTGCAGCTTGTCCTTAAATGAGAAAGAGAAGGGGGCCTGAGGGGAAAAATAAGATTTTGGTTTCACAAACAAACCAAAACCTCCTTGACTCACAAAATAAGGGTTTTTTGGGAAACAAACTGGAGATGGGTATTACAAATATAATCTTGGGCTCAATTTATTAGTGGTTCTAATGCAGACTGGCACCACTGTTAAAGTTCTATAGGATACAGGCTGTCTGTTGTTTCCAAGAGGTTTTAGTATCCACATCTCTGATTCTTTTGACTCAAGAGAAAGAAACATAAATCAGTATAAAGGTAGGTCAGAGCAACGCAGGTAAGTTATAAAAAAGATGATCATTATGAATTTCTGGATGGCTTGTGTATGCAAGGGGCACATAGTTGTTTTTTTTATTTTAAATGTTATCACTCACACTGTCATATAAACAAAGTATTTCTCTAATCCAAAAACTACATTAATTAGACTCATACTTACTAAAGAACTGCAAGTGTTCCCTTAGTGTAATCAGAGAAGCATTAAAAAGAAACCTTTTAAATAAAACGAAAAATTATATGGTCTGGGTAAGTAAGTCTTTCATTAAGTAAAGATGCAGTTCTTTGTATCTGACCTACCTTACTGATGCGAGCATCTCACTGGGAAACTCTCGTACTCTCAAGACATAGTCCTGTTTTAACTGTCTTATCTGTGAGGCATAACAAAGTACAATGCTAATTATCTTATACTTCTTTGTCTGAAAGGCAACTTCTAAGATATACTGCTAATAAAGCATGATGCAACTTTTAACAAAAAAATGTTTTATTGCTATACTAAGTGTCCTAATAAACATCAATATAGCGTTCCAATTTTCTCTCTGGTAGATCTCCCTCAGCTCAAAAAATAATGCAGACAATAGAGCTGCCTCAGGGAACCAACAACTTACTTGAAATGCATGAGCACAGGTAAATACCTAAAACTGAGGCCACAGAAGAAAGCCAGCTCATTTCATTAATGTACAAAGCCAGCACTAGGAACCGGTAGTGCCACATGCTAGAGTTAGCTAGGTGCCTACCAATTACCTTTTTTTCCTCTATATTTTTTCCATGTGAAATGGATACTTAAGTTTGTTGTACAATACACTTCGTGTAAAATCCTAACAGAAGCAGCTGAAGCCTGAGGTGTGACTGTTACTGTTCTCAGGCTGGGAGGCTTCCAGTCTTTGGTTTAAAAATTGGTGAAGAAGCTCAAAGGGATTTAGTAAGATGGAGTCAATACTTCAAGAACTGGGTTTGACAGTCGTACTAGGCTTTAAGGCCTAAAAGTTTTTCAGTAGCAGAAATTTAGGGTCCTGAGAATAGCAGAAGTTCCCACAATAGGCAGTAGGCTAAGCCGCTGTTCAACTATTAGACACTTTAAATACTGTAGCATGGAGGAATTTTAATTGTATGACCTTACCTATTGATCTGTAAAAAGACCCAGCTACTGCTGCCTGGTCCACATCATCTCTCCCAGGAGCAAGGGGAACCAACTCGTGACCAGTAAATCAGTATTTAATTCCCACTCTCTTCCTGCAGTAGATCAGTTAGTGTGCCATCAAGGATGGCACGTTACTTACTGTTAGAGTCAGACCAAGTACACCACCATCAACTACACGCAGCAAGCCAACACCGAGAGCATTGCACGATTCAATGAGATTCCACTTGGAAATGGGGCAGGACTGGGCTCTACAATTCATTAATTTGTGAAGCGTATTCAAGTGTGAGGTAGACATTTAAAATACTGTACCATACTGCATACTTGTTCTGGGTTTTGCAGTGTAAAAATAAAATTGAAAATTAGTTAGGATAAATATTTATTTTCACATAACATTTCTTAATTGTGAAAAACACAATAGTCTATTCACATGTACACATAAACTTTTGTAATAAATTACATCCAAGAAATTGAATAATTTTGACCAGGAATATGAAATTAGAAGTAAATATAGCACTACATTTGCTTTATATTGTGTGTGATTTCAGAATGTTAAGATTAACATTGGAATAGCATTTACATTCACACAGAACAGAGTGACTGTTTTAAAATAAAACCACTCTGAAATACTGAACAGAAATACAGAATGCCATTGAATACACTGATTTCTTATTATTCTAAGAGTTGGTCCAGTGAAACTAATACATTTTGATTGTATACATTATCTGTAACAAAGTCAGCAACATATTAAAACACCACCAGGCTGCTTTCGGGACAAACCAGTATTGAACTTCTATACTAATCTTAAAACAATTGGAATCTTACAATTTATCATCAAGTACACAAAACAAAGCATTTAACCTTAATGCATCAGCATTTTTTTCCTAAATTTACAAATACAAACATTGAATTAAATGTAAATCCTTCTTTGTGTCCGTTAGATTCCCCCCCCCCTCCATAAAAATGGCCTTTAATGGGCTTTGATAATGCTAGGTCAATTTAGAACAGTGACCCTATTAGTTTGCAGCAAAATGCAATTATCATTTATGGCTAAAGTAGTAAAACATACACACTCACATGCACAAGAACATTAGAAGGAATACTTTAAATGTGCTGGATATGAAAAGTTGTTCACATGAAGTCTATGGAAAGATTATCGTATTTTTGGAAAGCTGGGGAATGCTAGAGCCCTGTAGATGAGTTGTTATAAAGGTTACAAGACTGTAATTCTTATTTGTAGGATTCAAAGTAATAGCGTAATAATGACAGTTAGCTTTCATTTACTCATTTAAAAATTTATCTTAAAAAAATTTAAAAATCAGTGAATTCCTAATAACGCAATAAAACTTTTGTTCCACATCTCTTAATTCAATACCTAATCTCGCAGTCCTTGTTTTACACAAAAGAACAGCTTGAAGGATCAGGCAGTAACAAAATCCGTTATGAAAAATGTCTTTGTAATGGCTTTAAAGCCACATTTTACTTTGCAATGTTGTTTTTATCTTTTAATCAATATGTACTTGATGGAATAGTGAAAAGCTGTAACAAAACCAACAGCAGGATACCCATTTAAGTATTACACAGAATTAATCTCTGAAATTAAGAGGTTTACAGTTGTTAGTAGAGAGAGGACAATATGAATATGCCCTTTATGTGGCTATATTTTAGGCAATAAAGAGGAAAATCATTGGGCAGGTGATAAAACTGCATGTGGGGTATAATTTGTATCTACAAAATTTTCCCTATTATAAAATAATGGTTTGATTAATGACATAATGCAGTTGTTTGGCCTACCACGGCAACATTCATACAATACAAGATAAGATACTGTAATCACAGATTGCATTTTAAGAAATACTGTACCCATGTTTCACATCAAAGGATGTGGTGGTGTTTTTCAACTAAGGTGAGAGAATGTTTTAATATATATTTTTAATATATTTTTTAATATATATGACTATGTTCCAGTTACATACAAATTTGAATATTAAATACACTGTATTAAATCAAGGAAAACTTCACAAATACAGAATCTGACCCTGCAATCCTCATTGCAAGAGTAATCCATGACTTCAAAAGGACAGCTTGAAGAGGAAAGGATTATCCTTGTTAGTTTGTTCACAGGGTCAGATCAGTTGTTACTTTAAAAACTTCTTTAATGTTTGCTTGTCGGTTTGGGTCTCCTGAAATCATTTACTCAAGTTAGGTGATTTGGAAAAAAAAAAAAAAAAAAGTTGGAACAAGTGTTTCCAAGTTCATCTTGAATGAAGATTATTAAGTATCCTCACACAGAAAAAGTAGCAAAATACAGTACAAACCTATTAACAGGAAAGTTGAATTTGAAAGAAACTTACTTTGCTTGTTAGATTTATGATACGAATACTGATAAATGGCCAATATCAGCAAAGAACATGATGATTTTTTGCATTGGCTACTGCAGACTTTTACACAGATACTAGACAATGTAGACATGTAGACAAGGTGAAATGAAACAAATATTGCACTACATTACCTGTGCTAGTTTGAGATGAAAGACAAAAGTTACAAGGTCAAATCATTTATATTTAGTGGTTCTGGCACTCCTTTCATTCGTTTGTAAAAAAATTAATTGAAGAATAAGTCATAGACAAGTCTCCCGGTCAACACCTTTCCCTGAGTCAGCTTTCTTCTCTTTTCTGATTTCAGCACTAGGAAAAGAAGGAAAAAAAAGAGTTAAAGCAGCACTATCATATATATTAATGATCTACCCGAAAACCAACATTGCACTGATATTTTAATTAATTTTTCATGCTGCATAGCACAAACTGGGAAGCAAGTGAAAGTTTGTGTGCTGAATGGTGCAGAAGACATCAGCCAGCATTTTAGTAACGAGGTAGATATAGAGAACTTACTTAAGATGTACAGACAGACAAGTCAGCCAGCATGCAAGCAAAGATAGCCACTTTTTTTTCTCTCCCCCCCCCCTTTTTTTTTGGCAAATACAACTGTTAATTGATTAAATAATGGTAATGGTACAGTTCTCGGACAATACGCATATTTTATTAAATGGCACAAACAAGAGGTCAAAATAAGTATTTCTTGTCTTTAAAATGTATTCTGTTGCTCAATGTACACTTAGGAGGAATGTTTCCGAACTAGAGCAGTGCAAACCAATTTCCAACTGTAATATTTGGCTTTCAGTCTTGACTGGGGAGAGCATGAGAAGGCTGGCAGGGTGGGGAGTGGCAATATTCCCCATTTAGAGCTTAATACATACTTCCTCATGTATACATTATAAGGAAATACTTTAAAAAAAAAAAAAAGCCTGAAAGATCATACAAAAGCCTTATCACTAAGAACTCTAAAGCAGAGTTCAAATTTGGATTCAGCTTTTTTCCAGTTAAAACACTGTTGATTTGCCTACAGAGAGCAATGTATGTGCAAAGCAATGATTTTTTTTGTGAAGAGGGTCCTAATTTACAACAGCGTAAATAAATAAAAAGTCATGTTCTTGCAGTGAGTTTCAATCACACTACGAAAATGCAGAGTCTTCCACAACACAGGCAAATCAAGCCTTCAACAATGAGCGGCAGGGTATCTAAAAAAAAGATGGTTCTGAGAACAAACCAAGCACATAACCTACCAGGTTTCATGGGAATAATTCCTTAACTAGAATGAATGAGAAATAGGCTGAGTTACACAAGGCTTAAAGAAAGCAAGATCAATTCTCAAATTCTTAAGGTGATTCATGCACAATTTTACAATCATCTGACATTTTTCTTCACATAAAAATTGCTTTAAGGATACAATTCAGTTCAGCCAAAGCTTACTTCTATGCCTATGGCAGCTTCCAGAGGTGTTAATGGAAATAGCTAAAGAATACCAACTTCTGCCACTTCAACTGCCAAATCTGTCACCTTCTGTAGAACAGTGATAGAATTGGGTGTGTTACACTTTCTGCACGCAAAGGGTATGCAAACAAATTCCTGGGGGGTGAATTTAAAGTGCAGCAGTACTGCAGGCAGAGTTACCTGTGCTTAGTAAAAGCAAACACTGAGGATGTGTTGTGTGCCTTACAGTCTATAATATTTCCACGTTTTAGGTGCCTCTGTGATAGCAGGAAAGTCCTCCTTCTATTTAGGATTCACATCTCTGAGCATCTCCTGCAGATGTGGGCTTTAATGCCTTGAGAAATTTGGGAAAAAAAAAAAGGACAAGTCCAGTCTTTTACCAGTAAAACACATAACTGGTGGATCTGTAAGGGACTTGGAGCTCTCTTCCTCCCTACCAAGGGAGTAGTCTAACAAGCCTGAGAAGGTAGGTTTGGGATGCAGGATTTGCATATCTTCAGGTAGAGAAGGGAACTCATACCATCTACAAAGTGATGGATGCCTCTTTCTCCAATACTTTAAAAGGCCAACTAGGACTGACCACCTTCTATACATGGTCAGGTCCTCTGCATATGTTTTGAAATTGCGATCTGAAGGGCTTCATATTATAAGCAAAGACAAAGGAATATTTAATTACATGTACCAAAGAGGGCTATGTTTCATATAGGTGCCTTGGTGTTCAGTTCTACCAACACAGGCTCAAAAGCAGACCTTTAGGTCCCTAGAAATTTTAATAATGAAAAATTAAGGTTGGAAAATTGTAAAGTTCAGGTGCCTCTATGGTTAGGCAACAGTTGACTAAGTAAATCTCATTTAAGTCCTCTCTTTAGACACTTAAATACTGTTATGAATCTGGGATGTTAAGAACTGTCACACACTATACTACTTCACAGAGCCAGGGGAAGGGCAGAGCTTATGACAGACATTATCCATGCATCAGGCTGAAAAGTCGTTTGTATAAACCCTTCCTGCCTAAAATCTCTCTTTGGAGATAATCTTAGTTTATTATTGGCCAGTCTTTCACTGGCCAAGTCAACTCAGTGTTTAATTAGTATGAAGAACTTCCAGATTTTATGTATTCCAGAAATCACCCTATATTGTTAATTGATCAGTGCCTTACATAAAAGGCATTACATGAAATCATAGTACAGTATCATAATTTAATTATCCCCATTTAATAATATTTTGGGTATTAGCATAAGAAAGTAGACCTGACAACAGGAAAAGGAGTACTAAACACTTCAGTAGTTGAACTTCAAAAGGCATCAGTAAAATTAATTTCAAAACAACATGATTTTTTTCCCCCTACACTAAGATACCCTTCACTGAAGGGAACTGTGTAATGTAATATTGGTAATCTTGATCATTTGCAAAAATTATCCCTGTGACTGCTACCATTCCAAGCTTTCTTTTTTCTCAGTACTTACCTAGGAATGAACTATATCTTCATGTAATGATACATGCATTTAGGAATATAATATTTCTTTAGCTCTGTCTCTAATATGATTTAAGATTAATGTTGTCTATGGTTTTGCTTATCAGAATGCAAGCCTTCCAGGTTTAAAGTTCTTTGAATCTACTTCTGTCTGGGAATCCGAGACAAGCTGGAGCATATTTCTAAGAGGTTGTTCCTTTACAACAGGACACTCATACCTAAAACCATAAAACCTGTGATCCCTTAGTTCCTTTTCACCTGAGTCTTTGTTTTCATGAGCAAAGGTAAAAGAACAGATTGAAAATGAGCTCATTGGAAAATGAGTTTCTGTTTTACTGCAGTGGAAAGGCCAAATCATCTTTTACCAAAGTCATCTGAGCCACCATCTACGTGGATGCTCTTTGCTCAAAGGATCTTTGAAAATTTCAGGTAAAAACAGTACACGGTTACATAATCTATCATACCACCAAAGAAAGCAACATCCACCAGAAAAATTACAACTACTGCATACCCAGTGGCTGTGAATGTACCACATTAGTTTCTTCTCTTCAGGCTTTCACAGCCTGGACAGCAGAGACACATAAGGTAAGAAAACCCTACTGTACATCCTTCTCTCATGCACCGCACTGATTTCACTGTGACGGGATCCTTTTTCAACCCATGTGTAGGGTGGAAGGCAAATCAGAACTACCCTGCTATTTTGACTGTCAGTGAACTAGCATTAAAATTATCACATTAGTGGGCTGCTCCATGGGTGTCTGAAAGGAAGATTCTCTGGTCATCAACTGTTCATCTTGTTTATGCTGTTTAGGGAAAGGAACAATACTGAAAGGCAGCATGCAATTTTGGGGTGACAAAATTTAAAAACTGTATTTCACTACAAAATTTTTTCTCTTACTGCATCTTTTCACCATAAAACAATGACCAGCTGTTTCAAACATGGAGCTTGTTTTGAAAACTAGATTTAGAAATGGGCAGAATATAATTTTATGTTTTAAAAAAGTCAAAGAATTAATGAAAAAATCTAGAAATAAATTCAATTTAACATTTAAATATACTACATCCACAGTTTCTAATTTTAATAATAAATTTCAAGTTTTAATACTAAGGACTTTGATGAAGACATTTTACATTCCTATTTGAAATTTCTTTTCATTCTGTCTCCCCAAAAATTACACAAAGTCAAGTCATTTGGGTTCCCAGGTGACATCACTTTGAATTGGAAGATACAATCAAGGAAAAGGTTGGGGGACAGGGTCTTACCTTTGGGGAATCAGCTTCTAGAGTGATTAGGAAGGGGAGCTTATGACAAAAACGTGATATAAAACAATTAAGTAGAAAATAGTTAAATTTAAAATTTGTGGAAACAGGAAAATCTCTCTTACAATCACACTGTGCTTGTATTCAATATTTTCTTATTCCCATAGTAACTCTGTAGCACAGATAAAACACCGTTGCTTCATTTTACATTTGTCTGGACTAAAATTTAAAAGTATTTAACTGTTTTGAGTACAAGTGAAGTAGGCAGAAAAATGAAAAGAAGTGATGCAATCTTAAAATTATTTTCACTCCAAATATTAGTAGATCACATTCAGAGTACTGGGCTTTTCATATAGATATTTCCAGGGCAGTGATGACCACTTCTTTTTCAAGAGGAAAGAACAAAAGCAAGCAGAACAAACACAACAGCTGTTGTGCAATATCCAGGTGTAGGCTGGTGGTTCATTACACAAGCATCAGGCATGCTCAACTTCATTTTCCATTGTAGCATAACTAACTAAGTAGCATGCAAATATTTGTGGCGTTTTTTTTTTTTTTAATAAAGGTACATAGTGAATTTGTGCTTTGAGCTCAGCATATTATGACTGGACATAAATAAAAGGAAACCTCAAGAAATAACACTGCAAGGTGCTAGAAATCTTTCTAATACCTGGCAAAATATTCTAATATTGGTTTGACACCAATATATAAAGTATAATGTAGTAAAAAAAATTAAAACCTTTTAGAAGGAAAGCTTGACTCCTTATCTTTTGCATTCTCCGAGGATATCAACAATGTCTTCCACACAGCAGTTTTTGCCATTTCATCAGAAATGTTTATCACAGATGGGTCATCTCTAGGCAAGAATAAAAGTAAATACACAATAAAACAATGAGCAATCAGTCTTTGTTACTTATTAACTCTACAGAAGTCCTTGAAAACTGATAGTGATGACAATAAATAAGTTCAATGTAAGTTAAAAATTATGTTAAACTTCAAAAATCCTGAACGATGACTTAAGTATTCTCTTAAAACATCTTAGCACTTTTTTAGCATTTTCGTCCTCCAACAGCAATTAATCACAGTAATATCAATAAAATATAGTTTCACTTCCAACTAATAGAGAAAAATGAGGAACTGTGAAATTAAATATTGCCCAAGATTGCACAGCATGCCTAAGAATCCTAAGAGTTCTCAAAGTACTTATGCTCTGAAACTCCACCTGCTTTTAAAACAATTTTAAAAGCAATCAAAAACCTTGACAAAGGCAAAGATTTAAGAGATCTAATAAAAATGCCCCAATTAAACAAGCTAATCAGTAGCTTTAAGCAGCACTTTGTAGCCTTTATGCCCTTAGCTTTACCTGGACTGCTCCAAATATTTATACACTTAAGAATAATAAAGTCTTAAATGTTTTACGGGCCTGCCTGTATATTATTCCTGACCTCATGGTTTACGTATGGCTTGACATTCAGTAAGCCCTCAGTAAACTTGTTTTCACAGTGTTTGGGGAACCACTTTATCAACCAATGTCTTGACTCTTCTTTTTAGCTGTAGGACTCTAACCCTTACAGTACAGAAAGTCAGATGTTATCCAGGCAACGCTACCTAAGTAAACACACTATAGATCAATATAGATCACACCTCAAGATAAATTAAGCTCAGCATTGCTAATATAAAATAGAACAAAAAAGTATGGACAAGAGAAGAAAAAAAAACAGACCATTGAAAGTGTGATGAATCAAAAGTAAGAAATAGGCTGGGACTTTTCAGAGACACAGACAGTTATTTGCCTTAGGAGACATTAGGGTAACTTTGTGTTAAAATATAAGAGAAGGCTATTCTGAGATAGTGTTCCTATGAACTCAACATTAATGCACAAGTTACTATCAGCAGATATTTCAAATCTTTATTAAGAACTTTCTGAAAACTCTAAATGAGAGTCCCTATGGGCTGGCTACACGTATTATCGCTAACAGATTTTAATGCTTAAGTTGTGTCAACCCTGCATTATGCCTTATCTACCCTGCACAGCTCTTGATTCACTTATTATCTCACATAGATAGGATCTTAATTAGAATGTTTTAAGATGTAATACTGTAAGAACCTAGTTTTTCTGGGGGGTGTTCAAAACCTTTCCTGGCTCCCTGCTAGCATCAGGATGAGGGGTTTGACCTGTTTTACATCTTCCTTTTGTACTGTGCATGTCAGAAGCCAAGGTTCATTATAAATGGCCTGATCCTGCAGTCCTGCCCAAGGGAAAACTTCAACTAGCGTGTCCTTTTCCTAGGGACTGTGAGATCATGTGGAAAGACTAGAAAAGGGCTGAGCTTGTTAAATGCTGCAGTATATGGTTCAGTTCACCTATCTGTACTTTATCACCAGACAAACATCCTCCTGACATTCAGTAAGCATTAAGAATAAATATTGTGGCATGTTTATTTTATTTGTTTAATTGCAACTCACCTAAAAGAGGAAAGGTATATTTTACCTGTAATGTCCTTCTAGTGGTAACTGAACAGTCCCTTCCTCTTCCATTGCTAACATACTTTGCTCTTCCTAGAAGGAAGGAATTTAGATGTGAGACAGGATATGATGTTGTGAAAAGTGAAATTTATACACTTTAATCCTTCTTCCCCTTTTCTTTAAGTATATAGCTGAAGTTCTTAAAGTAAGATACTTTTCAACTCTTTTCATTTAAATATTTGACATTTAAAACCCTCTTTTTTAAAAGATGTATTTTCACTTAATGTTATTTTACAATGCCAAATAGAGGAGACACTTTTGTAACAATAAAGAAAGAGAAAAATCAGTAACACTGAGTGAGCAACTGTATGGTGAATTTTAAGTATCATGCATAACAGGATATATACATTGCAATGTTAACGTGCAAAAATTAGGGAAGCCAAATTTAAGTTTGCACACACAGTTTTAATACTGATAAAGTTTTATTGCAGTGAAAGGTAGTGAAACAAGACACCAAAATTAGTTTTCACTTGAACAGGGAAAAAACTTCTGTGAGTAACAGGAAGTGAAGAGAACTAGGAGACATATCTACAAAAAATCTTTGTCAAATATTTAAAAATTTAGAAAATCTATCTTAGGGTGAGGGGTGAACAAAGCAACACCCCTCAAGCACCATGTCCTGCCTGCAAGAACAAAGGAAAACAAGTCTCTGTCTTTCAGACAGCTCAAGGCTCCACAGGAGGATTCTCAAGGCTCACACCCCTGTTAGGTCAGGAAAACCAGAGCCAGGGGGTTAACGTGCCTTCACATGAATGTAACCATCAAATCCTGCCCTAAACTGTTGCACTGTGTGTGTATGAGCATAAGACACCCAGAGACCTCCACGTCTTTCTTCCCTTTATTAGATGGCTTTGTAACAGTTTACCCTGGTGCCTGTTCGAAAGTGTGAGCTGGCTCTCCCAAAAAGAGCATACCATTTTCTGGCAGATCACCCAAAACCCCACATGCATCACACACATTGATAAGCTGGTATTAGCTGGAAGAGCGAGTACAATTTTCCAGAATAGCAGAATTTAAGTTCTCTCTGCACAGAAATTTGTTTCTTTTATGTTTTACTATTACAACTATTTTAAAAGTCACTTTTTTTTCTCCAAATGGGAGAAGTCACTTTGTTCATTCCTGTCTCAGAAAGACTTTTGATTAACATCAAAGTGGCTTCCAAAGGAGGTCTGTGAGAAGAAGGCATACATAATATCCACTATAAATGTACAAAGCCTTGGGAAAACATGGCCTAAAAATATAAAAACAACTTAAGTGATGAAATTAGGATCCAATCAAGTAAGTTTCAGATCTTGTCAACTATATTTCTGAATATTGTTGTGGGTAGAATACTTCTATTTTTAAAAGCCGTGTGATAGCAACTCTCCAATTAATTCCTTAGGCTACATGTCAGAAGTTTTATTACTAGTTTATTTTGTCATTTCCAGGCTTCACAGCTTCATAAGTTTTTGACAGTTGAACAGTTTTAATAATAGCTCCCAATATTTAGAAATGCCAAAATATGTAAAAATAACCTCTCAGAATAGACAGTGAATGAAATAAAGTAACACCAGTAGATTTTCCCAGTTTTGTTTTCTGAGGCCACCCTATCAAGCATGGGAAGGAAAGTGACATATAACCAAAACATAAGGATAACAAGGAATTCTTTCCAATAACCAGACCCACAAGAAGAGAGCTACCTTGGTTACTTTTGGTTACTCTGAATTGTGATGCCAACAGATACTGTGATGAAACAACTCTCTGGTCTGCTTCGATTCAAGGGGGAAAACAATGACTCACATATTTTAATTTCAGCCTGGTAGTTTTACAGGCACATACTAAATAGTAAATAATCATCATGATGTTTATCACCTAGGTAAAACCTTTTCACCAAAACATATTCTATGAAAGTATGTTGAATGTGTCAAAGAAAGGAAAGTTACAGTTCTCCAGGTTACAGATGAGGCAGTGAGTTGTCAAAGGTCACGGAAGAATCCTAAGGGCAGAGAAATCTAGTTTTCATAGTTATATGTTCAAATTATTAGCTCATGTCCTATTTCTGCAAATAGACTTACCAATGGGAATCCTTACACACACCATTTCACTGGTCTCAGAACACATCTCAGGGCATCCCTAAGGATAAATTGCTGATTTATCCATTCACATTGTCTCGTTTTTGCAGTACCCTTGTACCACCAAAAGGTTATGCCTCACGGGTCCTGGGCTTTTGCAGAGGTCTTCAGGGCATCTTAGAGGTGATATGCACAACTGCCCCCAGAGCACTCCTGCTTAGAAGTGACCACAGCCTGCCAAGACCATGTGGCATCGTCTGCACCTTCACCTCCCACTGTCACCACAGCCTCACACCATGCTACTATTCAGAAGTGCTGGCGCAGGACACAGACTCCCATTTAAAATAACCTGGCACCAACATATTCTACTTACTGCTCCTGCTGTTAGTGTTTCTCCATCGAGACTTGTCCCTCATTTATTTGGGCCCAGTACTGATGTTCCCTAACACTTGACATTGATCAGGTGGCTGATACCAGGGACAAAGGACAAAGACCTCCGTCCCTTACACATAAAGTTACTTTATATTCCCACAGTTTTATATGATATCCAAACAAGCAATTCATGAAGCAGCAGCTAAATGAAAATGCTATCAAACAGATGCAAAACTGGTTAGAAACCTACAGTCAGAAAGATATGTGTTTCACTGTCAAAATACAGGAAAATTCTGAGTGGAAATGTGTAAGAATCTGCCCTGTATCAAGTTTATAAGAATTATCTGAAACGCATATTCTTTGAAAGGAGACGAGGAGTCCAGATCTGAAACAGTCAACTGGGTGGTAGTGCCACAGGCTGTAAGTGAAAGTCTGAGGATTTGGTTAGCAGGGATAAGCAGTGTAACTGACCTTTTCATTAGAAAGTGGAAGTAAATTGTTTCTACAGTAGCAGAAAGAAAATGCTGGCCCAGAGTGTAATAGGGATACTGCACAGGGTTATGACATTGCTGAGCGGGGAGGGCACAGGGTGATGGCATGTGACCTATGTATGGCTCAGATGTGGCTGGGACAGGACATGCCATGCCCCTTAAATTCTGCAGTGCTCTCCTCAGCATCTCCAGCAGGGACGAGACCAGTCCCAACGCAGCATCAAATTACCCCAGGGATCTGAGGGCTTTCCTACAGACACCGGTTCATCCCTGCACATCATCTGAGTGGGTCTCAGGAGCAATCCCAGGAGCGCTGTAGATACTATGTTATATGACAGTATGGCAGTGTAAGAATCTACGTCTAATAGAAATCCGCACCTAAGCCTATTAGATTTGTAACCTTAAAAGGACTTATGTAAAATATGAAAATATTAGTTTGTACGCTGTTAACAAGTTCTGCCTGTTGCATGGAATATGCCTTATTTACAGAATTTTCTCTAAATGCCTGAAGGAGAAATTGATAAAGTGCTACAAACCAAAAAAACCTGAAACCATGACCCACCTCTTTCTCAGCATCTTCCAGTTTCTTTTTCTTGCTCTCGGGCATCAAATCATCTAACCAACTGAGCTCCCGCTTAGTAAAAAAGAAATCCATGAGTTTTCGGACAAATACCAAAGCTAGGACCTGTAAAGATATTAATTCAAAGAATTAGGAAATTAAGCAAGTAAAAGAGACAAATATGCCTGTAGAGGAATACTTTCAAAAACGACCACAGTTTACAGCTAGAATTTTATCCTTTAATTTGGATAGGCTAACAGCTGGTCCTTTGTTCAGATGAGGTATGGCTTGAAGCATTTAACGATCACTGAGGTCAGTAGGTATCTTTTATTTTCAATTAGTGAAATAATCACAGAGAAATCACTTAAGCAGCAGAATAGATTTTTCTTTTATTTCCAGCAAGACACAGAACTATCAGTTCCTCAGTGCAATGAACAATCTTCCTTAATGAGTGAATGTTCTTTCTGTAAAATGATTAAGCACTACTCCTTAAATAAAAACATCAAATAAATTTTAATTTTTTTTTTTTTTTAAGGAGAAGAATTTTCCCTAAGAGAATACACAGTTGGGCTATCCACACATATAAACAGAGTGCAACCTAGACTAAAAGTAGACGTTATATGTAGAATTTTTCCTTACTTAATACAGTATGACTTGTCCTTGAATATTGAATCAAAGCAATATTGTAATTTATTGCCCACAATTAATTTTTTCTTCAATAACAATTATCCACAAGTGAAAAGAAAAGGGATTTTTAGAGGAAATAAAAAATATTTCGTACCATCATGGGAAAGACAATGGCAGCTCTTGAAACCTTTATAATCCACAGAAGCACAAGACAACTCAGCTGAATTACAGTGAAGAGATGGACCTTTCTAAGAGGAACATGCCTCAGATAAATAAAGTCTGGCTGATGCTTTGCAGGCATCCAGAATAACTTTATCCTGTCAAAAAGCTGAAAGAGAAATTTTTAAAAGTTTGCATCAAAATGAGCTGTAGGATCATCTATGCTGACATTCACACACTGCCTAAGAGACCCTGAATATCCTAAGAATCTGGCTTGTTATTCTAAAGGCAAAAACTGTGCAGAAATTCAGAAGCACAGAAAAAGACTACCTCAGTTACAATCATGAGCCATGAATCTATACTAATCCAACGGTGGTAAAGGACTCATCTTCTCTCCAGTTGAGCCACCAGAGAAAGAATGAGAATCATATTATTTAAGTAAAGTTTAATTATTTGGTTAGTCACGCTTCTTAAGTTCCTTTCAATTTTAATCCACATGTGACTGCCTAGGTATTTCTATTGCAGATGTGCTGAGATATTGGATTCCGCTGAATTACATTCTGTATAGTCATACTCCAGGAAACATCCTGCTCATAACTGCATAATATGTTATACACAAAGAAAATAGTTACTTTAAAAAAATACTGCTAAGATTTCAAGTCAAGAACTCTTAAAGTTAGGCAAAGCCAGACTTCAAAATAGTTGTGAATCAATTGTGAATCAAACTGAATGGAAGCTGGTTGATCCTATTGCGCATATGCAGTTACACCGCCTTTCTAATACATTCTGAACTTCTGTTTTTCAACAACTGAGCTCTGCCTCCTTTAGCACACAAAAAGCTGATCATGGAGGGATCTCTTCAGTCTTTTGTCTCCTGTGGATGAAACTCCTTTTCCTCCCGCCCCCCCTACCAAGTTTACTTCACCAGACACTTTATCCCAGGCTATTTTCTTTTCCCTATTGCACTTTCTTCACAGGAACATAAAAAAAAAAAAAAAGAGCCAGCCAAAAAGGCAACTGCCATGCCATTAGGAACATACATGAGAGGTTCTTGTTTTTCAGACCTATTTGGCTCCATACTGACCCGAGATTTTGTGTCAGCTGCTATGGCACAGTGATGATGGTGATGCACCATTTCTCCCTGCATGGGTGAGCCATGCTATATCCACAGTCTTCAGGAATTTCAAGAATTTTTACTGAGCATGTGCAAACTGCATTTTTTAAAGGCTTATAATTTGGCCAGATTTGAGCAGGTTTCTTCTTCACAGAAACAGCAAAAAGCACATCCTCCCACAAAAGCCATCTTACCAAGTCTCAATTCCTTGTCCCAGCTTGGGGGAGGGAGAAAGGGAGGGGGATGCTACCACTTTTCCAAGTAAAGATAGCCAGATTTTAACATGCCTTAAAAACACTCCTCAATAGTGTACTTTCTGATACCCTTGTTCTGAGAAACAGCTGAATCGTATTAAGTTGAAATTATCTAAACCTCAGTAAAAGCCAAACTACATTTCTTAGAATATCAACCCAAACGGTAAAAGCTAGGCAAAGTTATAAAAGAACAGTCTCTGAATAGAAAACACCAGTCAAAAAACAAGAGATGTTGCCAGCTTTGCCTATAAATAAGAGAGGTAAAAAAAAGCAAGACATTTTTAACTTGCAATCAAAAATTTAAATATAATGAAAGAAACAATCAGGCATTTTCTTTGCTATTTGTATTTGACAACCTTTTGCACAGTATAATTCATGTTTTCGTCACATGATTGTTCTTTCTCAATTGTCTTGGAAGGTGTATCAATACCTCAACTTTCGATAACAAACAAAGGCACACTTGAAAATTTGAGTGTTTGTGTCAGATGGGCTGAAAGATTTGACACCATGCCATTTAATGCTGCCATCATCCAGGAGAAATAGGATACCATTACCAACCCTGACCTGAATGCTGGAGTGCCTAGCTTCCACCAGGGGCTCCTACTTAAGGCC
>NW_008824939.1:974839-989808 GCF_000699105.1 Pygoscelis adeliae | reverse complement strand
CAGGAATGCTGCCCTTCCACTAGACTTGTCCTTCATCCCTGAGGCCAGAAATTAAGCATGAGACTTGCAACAGTTCCACTTCCTTGCCTGGGGCATTTATTTGCACAGGAAATATCTTCAAAATCTCACCTATGTTAGTTTTAGGGCAAGTTAGCCAAAAGCCTCATATAGGCAAAGTTCAAGATCAAGCGTACCACTACAAAGGCACTAACTTGGAAGTTAAACAGGCAGCAGGCAAGCAAGTGAACAAGGAGGCAGGGGAGAGGGAAGAGATCCTGATAGCTGTTACTCAGTTTTTAGGCTCAGCCAAAAATCCCTTGATAACAAGGGAGAATGGAAAAATCAGCACCTAAAAAATAAAAAATTGGAGCACATTACCTAAAGGGAATACTCTAAATAGAGAGAATCCATTTTCCTTTTTAAGTGAGTCACTTTCAAGAATTTAAGGTTGGTAACATTCCTTTAAGATTATACAGAAAAGATAATAAAATACTATAATAAAAATAGCTACCCATTTTATAGAAAGCATCATCAGTAAATGCTGACTAAACTCTTCATAAATCCATTTTACCTGAATTCCCTTTAGAGAGGAAGCACCCATGTAAAGAAATACTCCATAAAGTACTGGCATAGGAATAAACTGCACAACAAGCAGAGAAAGGGAAGAGCATATTAAATACCATTTAACAATTTCAAATGCTTCTACAAAGACATTCTAAACAGTTGAAATTCAAAGTGCCATATGCCTGCATTAATCAGACAAGTTGTAAATTCAGAGTCACTCAATTACAAATTAATAATGTTACTCAGAGTATAAAGCAAAAGAAGAATTTGGCTCTATAGTTTTATTTTCCTCTCATGGCCAGTTATTACAATATACTTTATTCACTATTAATAAAATTAACAGAACTATATGAAAAATGAAAGTGTTTGATACATACTTAAATTCTTTACTTAAAAGACTGCTCAGGAGAGCATCTGAATAGTAAAGCTATAATCCTCAGAAAAACGTTCCAAGACAGACACAAAATACTTCATACTGCTAAAAGAAATGTTCTGTGCTGTAAGCATTTAAAAATGGGTGAATGACCTTTATGGAAGGATTTTGTAAGAGTCTATTTTAAATGTTCAGGCTCTCAGTATACAGTGTGTAGGTAAAGGAATATTTCCATAGATAAGGGTCTGTTTTAAATACTAAATACACAAAACGCATGTTCTATGTGTTTTCAAAGTGAAGGTTTTATGATATACTTAATAAAATACTACTGGGAAGTACAAGTTCTGAAGGCTTATTGACTTCACTGGGACAACATGCAAGTCTAAATACTGGTCTTACTGAAGCCAGTAGCAAAACTCTCACTGATTTCACAGAGGCTAGATAATTCTCAAAAACAGTAAGTGTTATGTATATGGATGGTGTTATATATGCATATAACTAGACACCCAGTTTCAGGACACTGGTGAGCTGTGCTGAGTATGCAGGCAGCATTTCCAAGAAATGAACCACAGAACTTCTCTTGCAACTGTGAAAATATTTTTAAATTATCCAGAAATCACAAAATGTTTTTAAATTTTCTAAATAAATTTACTTACTGGTATAACTTAGCAAGACTATTTCATGATAATTTGCCATACGCCCAAAGTATAGACAAAGGGTGAATCTTCATATACTACAGGTCAGTGGCAAAATTCCCTTTGACTTCAGTCAGGCCAGATTTTCATCACAAGGTTTTTGTTTTAAAAATGTTAGATGTCCCTAGCCATTTTATTATGCAAAATTAGAATTCCACTTTAGATTATCATTGTGTAACATTATGCTAGTTAGTAATGTGCCTGGAAAGGGCACTCGTTAAGTAATACAGTAACAACAGTGAAATGTTCAGTGCAGTGCAGTATTTTTTAGCTTTTCCTTACTTCCCCAAATTACCTTCAGGATACTTGTCAAAAAGACAGATGAGCCCATAAGGATAAAAATCATGAGCCCTGTGACTCTTTGCTCCCGGATTCCAAGAAATTTTGGCTGCTCCCCTGGAGCGGAGCACTCTGATTCCAGTTTTAAGCTATTCACATGGGAAATAGAGAGGACAGTGGCTGCAACAAACCACGGCAATCCCATTATAGAGCACACTCCAAGCATGACTGCCACCATGAGTAGGTCGAGATGGTATCCACATCCTTTCTGTTAAAAAAAGTAATGACAGCAAGAAGATATAAAATGACATCTGAATTAAGGAGAACACTCCTGGCAGGCATTCCTAATGAGCAGTTAGAGACAATTAAAAAATTTGTGACTTGTAGGAAAAAATCGCTTTCTTCTATGTGTTATCCAGGTTGGGTCAGTAGCGATGGCAAACCGGTTATCTAAGGGGAATTCCTACTAGTTCACAAGAAATACTTAATGTTATTAGACTCATTCCAGTTATGAGTTAAGTGTACATATCATAAATCCAATTTACAATGGGCACCAAATACCTTTCCTGCTTATAAAAGAGATACTAGTAAGACAATGGAAAATACATACATTTTCTGTTTTAACTAAATCTCTTCTGTGGATAACAGTAAGCTGAACATCCAGCTGCACTGCCAACTTTTCCACTGCACTAATCTTAATAGACCTTCCATCCATCCTTACACAGGAGGCGGAAAGTATGTATTTTGATTCTTTCCTACACAAAAATTCTTAAGTTAACATTTGCAAAGTCAGTTTATGCTATAAAGGGCCATAAAACCACATCGATCCTTTGAAAGTTTTTATAAATGGTAAGCACGGGACAGTAGTAAGTTTTCACTAACATACTGTCATCTTATCTAAGAACAGATTAAGAGAAATTAAACTATCATTAAGCTATACATTAAACTATAAAATAATATTCATCATCGGGTACTGCTTTACTGGTTTCCCTATTCAATACTTAAAAGTAGTATCATAAACATTCATATGAGAAGTCAGTACAAAACCTTTGGGTTTGGATCATTTCTGTAATAGTCAAATACTCTGTAAATTTACCAACAGGAGGATGTTGCTTTGCTTTTGTAGTAGCGGATAAAACTCTTTGGTCAAATCTTAGATACATTTAAAAACCTGCAAATACAACCTGCACTTGAAAATGACCAATGATCTGCATCAAGCTTGGTTGTTTAGATATCTGTTTCCATAGCTGAGAGGGATATTTCTTTTCAATTTTAGTAAGTATCCAGGACCACTGCGCAGCTGCAAGCAGGAGCTCAAGCTATTTTCCTTTAAAAAGTCAGGTAGGTAGTTATCTCCACAAAATTTTGCAATATGGCAACAAATCCAATGTCATGGTCTGATAGAACAGTGATGTTCATGCAAACAATGTGAATATGTTGAACCATAATTTTGCCTGTAAACCCATGCAAATGCCTTTTGACATAAAAAAAGTAACTAAACTAAACTTGGAAGGGTTTGCTACAGAGACTGCCAAAAGCTGAAATGTGCACTATTCAGAATTTGCTATGGGAAGTATAAAAAAAGAGGGGAAAACGAGTTGGAAGCAAACAAATCATTTCTTTCTGAAGACAACTTTTACTTCTAAAATGGGAAGCGTCTGGGTTTATGAAAATGTAAGCCACATATCGAAATGAAAATGCCATCTTATTTGCTTACATTATTTAAAAAGGGGAATTCATATAAAGTAAAGAAAATGAAAAGAACCAACTCTAGCAACCTTCCCTCACTCCCCAAAAGTGCTTCTGAGTCTTATCTCCAAGACACATCTTGACAAACTCGGAGATGTGTCAAACTCAGATATTAGTTACATGCACAATGCACTCAAAGAAAGAGTTTAATTCTAAATCCTAACAGAGACACCTTTTTTTACCTTCTGACACATTTATGAGGAATGTATCTGCTAATGCATACAGAATCCGAGAGCATTTCCTCACATTCATACATGATCTGAGGAACCTGACATATGGGAAGAAAAGGAAGCATAGCAACAGGTGATGCTACACCAGACCCCAGCAAAACTAAAACGCAGCAAGACAAGGGGGCAGCCAGGAGGACCATCTGACTCCCAGATGCCAGTGCTGAAAAAACACATTCCAAAGCTTGGCAGCAAATTTCTGCATCTGTCAAGTTAACCACATGCAATGCTATGGATTGACATGAAGAGCCAGGCTGACAAAGAGGGCAAAAAAAGAACATATCAAATGTCACAATCATCCAAGAAGAGGCAGCGCAAAGTGAAGGTTGCAAATGCATTTGCTAAAGCAACTTGGGATTGGATTGCTGCTTATTAAAAGTATGTCAAAAAAAGCCTAAGCTTGCTGCATATACATGTACAGAAACCTGCTTCTAGATTTTGCCCAACAGTTTTTCAGAGGGGTGATGTCCCTTTTTCTCTCTCCATCTGTAGGCAACTAAAGTGTTAGAGAACAGAGCAGGAAGTTGTCCTATGTTGTTTTAAGAACCCATTGTGCCTCTAAAGCTCAGTTTTAAGATAGGAAGGGCATAAAAAAAAAAAGGATGGCTAGAACCACAGAGAAGGATGAAGAGAGGGGGAAAAAAAAAATCTTATATTACAAAATAAGCCCCAAATAGTTTTTCAAAATCCAATCCAGTAGAACAACACTGTCAATATCTGAAGAGGCAATTAATATTATGGTACTTAAGGAAATTATTAACTTCCAGATTTTTTTCTTTAGGTGAATGGGTATCATACTTCTAATAAAGCATAGAGGATAGCACTTTCTTGATTGAGAATCTCTGTTCCAAATCACATTCATAAAGGCTTCTGTAAGGGAGCGAATCACTGACACAGGGCACAGCTACTACACAGACCAACAGAGAAAAAGCATAACAATTTAAAGGGGTACTATGTAACATAAAATAAATTAACATACTCAAGTAGATGAAGGTACATTACATAACCTGAAGCAGAAAACGACAGTGAAAATATAACTATTTGACTGAATACCTTTAGCTTGTGTTCTTTTCTATTGATAATGACAGCTGTGATCTGCTGGTCCATAAAGATAAGGATAGTACAAAGCAGGGCTGGAATTACAGCAGCTATCACTGTCCACCAAGGATTAGGCCCCAAAGGAGTAATAAACCAGCCACGATCATCTCTGGTGGGCTATAAAAACAGACACATGCATGACCAGTCAGAACTCTAAGGATTACTTACATTTCAACTCCACAAGAATACATACAAAAACATTACTAGGATATGATTTCCTTTAAAATGAATCTATATAAGAGCACAGAAAAATGCTAAACTTCCTACGATATCAAAAAGAGAAGTTACATATAATAAAATCATCTGGGACATTACAGACTTGGTTGTATTTGATACAATGAGCCCAGAAATTGGAAGGAGCCCCAGAACATTACAGTAGTCTAGGATTTGGGTAATTTGAGCCAGGTTGGCCCTCACACAGAAGACACTAGGAAGCATGAAGGGGCCTGATGGGAGAGGCTCACTTACATGGGCCACTAATCAGAGAGGTTGCACAGTACTTGGTGAACATGAAAAATTCAGAATAGTATCGCTACTCCCTGATGATTAAAAAATAAATAAATAAATAAACCACTCTAGTACACTACTTTGTCAAAATAATAAGACAGTGCAATTTATCAACAAATTACCTTAAAAGCATTCGGAACCTGAAGTTTTGGTGATGGAATCCCAATGGCATAGTCAATTAAAACCATGGACAAAATAGTGAGAAAGACAGCAAAATCACTGACAACAGATCGTACCTACGATATTGAGAGAAACGACAATTTTAACTAAAACATCCATGTGTGATTTATGATTTTTCCTCACTGTTTCAAGCCATTTTGTGCTTACAGCTAAAACCATGCTTATTCTGGTATAATTTTCTAACAGAGAAAAGATGCAGTGTCCACTTCACCAGCAGTTAGCTGAATTTGCAATGCAGATGGAATTCATGCTTACATGTGACTAATGACAACTTTTGAATTAAAAAAATGGCACACACCTTTGTTGGGAAGTATCGGCTAGTTTTGAACTGCTTCAGTGTGGATGATAGCGTTACTGTAGAAAAGAATAAGATGACAGACCAGAAGAGGACATCAGGAACATAAGGGCCATGATGACCACAGGCTCGTCCAACAAACTCTCCATGAAACTTTTTACATTCCTATCAGGGAGAGCAAAGTAGTATTGTTCTGAGAAATATCCATGCTTATATTGATTTTTTTTTCCAATTACCTTCCTAAATTGCAAGCAGATTATATTACTAGGAATAGTAAAGTCATTTTTAGATATTTATTTTTTTAAAAATTAAAACTCCTAACGTTTGTATCTAGTCTGCATGGAAACACTCAAACCCTGAAAAGAATCTCTTTTTTAACCAGTATTAAATGATGACATCACTAAGACATACCATAAGTAAAGACATTAATATAAAACCAGATTTATTTCAAACTGAACAAGTACACTTACTTATTTTCTGTTTACAAACACAGATTTGCACTTCCTGATTCTTTCCAAGAGAGGAAAGCAAAGTTCAAAAGCTACCAAGAGAAAGGCTGCTCCTAGTGTATTCTCAAGAACTGATTTTTTGTTTTAACTTCACAGGCCAAGCAATTCAAGAAAAAGCTACTTAGAATGTACAGTATTAGCCTAAAAGGAGACCAATACATTTAATACCACATGGTGGCAGCACATTCCACAAATTATCTTTTTCTTTAAAAAGGCGAGCTGATAAAATCCAGTAAAACCCCAAATCTATAACATTAATTCTATCCAATATAATATATGATCAAATATGCAGATACAGTAGAAAACATATCTAGTAATTCTCCCATACCATCCTTAGTTATATAAAATCATACTTGTTCCAAGGTAACAAGTGGAGAAATAAAGAGTAGCTCTAAAAATGTGAGCTACAAGCTCCAGACTCGCAATCCTTTCCTTCTCCTTCCCAAATCCCTCCACACATATTAAGCAAAAAGAAACGCAGCATGCAGAATCAGAGATTCCAGGCAGCAATATCCTGCCAGATAAGGATCTTTTAGTATCAAATGAACTGGGTCATTGGCTCATCAGACTCACGCCACAATACTGTGGCCTGCCATGTTATGAGAAACTTTGGCTTTGAACAAAGGCTGGCTTGAAAAAAAACACAGTTGCTATTTGATGACTGTGAGACAAAGGAGTGCAAAACTTTTTATATTGGTATAGCAGTAAACCAGGAATAATTATGATGCACTTCTGACTGATGAAATAAAGATTTTAGATGGGGAAAAAAATTCTCAGGAAATCCCGAAGAAATTCACAAGATTCTGGGACATCAAACAGAAAACTTGTTCTGGCCTGAGCTAGACCTTGATGTTGGCACAGCACAGGGATGAATTTCATCATATACCTACTGAAAAGGATCTTGTCACCGTCAGAATAAACACTTTGCTCACACTCATTTTGTCCTAGATAGCAAAAAAAATTGTTGGTCCTACTGTTGTTTTTAAGAGAGAATGCCAATCTAGATCTTCAGAAACTTGAAATTTTTAAATCACACACAAGAAACAACAGTGTAAAAGACAGTGGGGTGAGACTGACCAAATATTTAGAGACAACTAGGTCTAATCTTCTACTGCAATTCTCTAGAACAGGAGAATTGAAGTTTCCCGATGATGCTTGCAAGAAATAAATACATGAAAGTAGGAAAAATTTCAGTTATTTCTTTGACAACTATAGGGACTCATGGGAAAAGTCGGTCACTTATACTGCTACCCATGTAAACTCAAGTTTCGGTAATAAGCTTTTACAGAAGTTTTAAAGGGTTTTATATAATGCAGCCGGTCTTTTACATTTATAGTTAAAACAAAATCTGTTATTTTAAATCTCCTCAGCTGCAAATGTACTCTGAAAAACACTGTCAGAGATCTGAGAAAGTGAGAGGAGTCGTCTGCCCCTGCACAGATGCTCTTAGAGTGTGCTGCAATTTTGAGAATATTCATTCTGGATTGCTGGAATCCCTCAGGCCAGCAGTTCTCAACTTTCTTTCTGCTGTTGCCACACCAACAGAGTTGAGGAGCAGTCCTTGCTATCAAGACAGAGCAGTCATGGAAGGCAGCTCTTGCTTAACTCATGATAGGAGGACACCACTTCTTCTGCGTTCCTGCCTTCGAAAGAAAAAATGATATCTGCTGGAGATGGTCCACTGGATTGGCTTTTAAGCTTTTCATTTGGTTATGCCTACGATGGGGTTAATTCAGTCGTATTTTTGAGAGGTGTCTTTTGCACTCAATTCTCTTTGACTGTGTAATGGAATGATCCATTTCTGAGAAAAAGTGGCGGCCTGATCTCAATACGACATTTTAATCAGGTTCTAAATGTTGCTTTAAAAAAGGCAAACCGGAAGTAATATATCCTTTAAACCTAGAAAACTGTACCGTTTAGAAACAAGTTACATATCCATGCAAGCTCCCCAAACTGTCTGTACCTTGCCCCCCACCCCCACTCTATCCCCCCCGAAAAAAAATTACACAACTAAGACATACATAACACTGAAGGCCTACGTAAGAGACAAATTTAGTCACTGAACAGAAAATGTTACAAAATTTCTCCCCTTCCTCTCCTTTATGGCCCGAACAGCTGTAAGAATGTTTTAGGGGAAATAAATGCTTTCTACACAAGGGAACTTTGGTTTTGCCATCTGGCAGAATTTAGGACAAATCCGTTGTCATTTGACATGTTTAGACTTAATCTCAGTCAAACTCTTGTGCTAGTGTGTCAAGAAGTTTCCAAAGCAGGGCACAAAACGCACATACTTGCTTTATTGTGTACTATCAAAGGCTGCAAAATGCTTACAAAAGGAGATAATGCTACAAAGTCTATGTTAATCTTTGTTAGTATTTTTTATGCTTTATTTGAACAAATATGATCAGAAAAAACATGGTATTTTTTTCAATATATTTGCTGCAATAGGAGAGACGAAATTATTTATGCTTATGCCTTTATTTATTAAGTTCCAATATTTCACTTACTGACACAGTCAGGTTCCCCCATGGCACATCAGATGCAGATATATTGTAGTCCTGCCAGTATCGTAAGGTTTTATTGCTAGGATGTTCTGGTTCCACACAACTGCAACTGAAAAGACAAAATAGTATTTTTTTCTGTAATAATAAAAGATGTATCACATATTAATCCAAATTATCAACTTTATGACATATTGAAATTGTGCCCTACTTTGCCAGATAATTTTAGTTCAAATGATAATTTTAGTCCAGCACCAAAGGCTCTGTGAACTTTTGTGTCCATTGTTTTTTCTTTCCCCACAGCTGCTTTAAAAGCATGCTTTTCATTTTAAATTGTGTATTTTAACATACAAAACGTGACGAGGCAGCGTGGGAGGACAATACTGCAAATAGGTAATTTAAAATCAAAATTAAGTCTTTAAAGCCTCTGAAGCAACTGTGGGAGGCTTTTTCTTTGACAAAGCCTTCAAAATATGTAGGATACCCTGTAGGTTCCAAGATGTCAAGTGTGCTTTGCAGTTCTCTTTAAATTAATTCAACTTTAAAAATCTATAGTACTATCTATCCTGCTAGTGTTTTAACGTGCTTATGATGGCTGTAAATAAATTCTGTACTCACCCTTCTGCTAAAGTTTTCAGGAGTAGCTGGGGACACGATAACATCTGACTATAGAGTGGAGAGCCATTAAGCATACATTTGCATTCCAGTTCTATATCAGTTTACTCACTTAGCTACGCCATCTATTTTCTCTGTGGCTGTTTATCTTTCCACAAAATGACAATTCTCATCTAGATTTGTAATATTTTCTGTATAAGAAATTCTACCATCTACATTATGAGTACAGAATAGTGCCACAGTATTTCAATTAGAATACTCTACGTGTGACAACAGCTGCATTTAATATATACATAGAGAGAGATGCAGGCTGTCTTTGTGCAACTCCTTGCTTTTATTTTAAATGCAGCTATTTAGAAAAGAAAGAAAAAAAACCTTACAGCCCATGAACAAAAAGCAAAAAAAAAAAAGCAACAGCATTCAGAGAAATAGAGGGCCTGAGCCAAAAGTCATTGAAGTAGACTGGATCTTTCAAACATATTTAAAATGCTTTGGATCAGGCCCCAAGTGCAGAATGAATGTGTGTTCAATGCAGTTTAAAATATTACAAAATGGGTTAAATGAAGCACATCAACTACTAGTGAGCTACGGTAGCATAATAAAGTCAACAAACAGTATGTCTATGTTATCATAAGGGAGTATTTGATGTTCATGCAACAATACAGAGGTGGCTATTTCAGGTTACTACTGTTTCCTGTGAGCACAGGAGCTCCCTGCACCCTGATGTCCATCGCTGATTGCAGACTGGCCAGACGCTGGGCGATGGCCCATTGGGGTTTGATTACAGTAGGCCAAGGTAACGTGGGCTGTTCAATCACAGTCACTTTCTCACTAGAAGGGAAGACTGTGCATGTCACCAACACTACATGGTAGAGCTACACTTGCTGCAAACTGCAAAATTACATTTAAAAGTTAGAGAAGCCAAAATTTCTATTTCCTTAGTCAGAAACGTGACAATTGAAGCTATAGTTTAATACAGCTCAAGTAATTCACCTTCAGATGAGATCATCGCCCTGTTTATTTCTATATCAATACCACTTTCCTCCTTCACAGCATTCCAGCCTGGCCTTTACCAAGTTTCACAGGCATTTACCAACAGCAGATTGTTTATCAGCAAGTAAGTGACTTGTGCAAGCTCCACCCATGCAGACCAAAATCACCCTGCACCAAGCTTTTGTCACTGAATGGGTGCAGAATTTGGCCCTAATTGTAAAGATCAGATCCTGCTTTCTACTGAGATGATCATTCAAACAATGACCTCAGTGTTTTGACATATATAACATTACATTGTTTTCAGTATTATATGCCTTTTGGCAACACTGACATTTTGATGTGAGATTGTATCATGGCATAACTGTCTTCCAGCATCACACTAATTGCTTAACATTATAGAAATGTGAGATAGTAAGACACTGCCTGTCCAGCGCAGAAAACACAATTGGAGGTACCATTCAGCCCCAGAACATAAAAGATTATCTACCAAAATGTGACATTTCATAACAGATATAATTGCTTCAATGATGACTATTTCCCAACACAACTGACCTGCAAGGAGAAACTCACATTAGTGAAATAAGGCTTTCTACTTTAATCTTTTGAAACTTTTAGTCTCTTTCATTGCCATTTTTTACTCTGAGAGGTCAGCTCTCAGAAGAAAAAGTAAAATACACCGAATTATTAACCACTAACACATCTTTCTATTTTCTTGATAAAATATTACTCAGAAGGCTGGAATAAGTAAAAATGTATTGCCTCTTGGAGGTTCAAATGCTCTTAAGTTCTTGTAAAGTTGTTTGAAGTGCTGAGCACTTGCCCACTACAAGAGATCTATGTGGAGTTTATGCTATTACCAATGAGCAAGAGACTATACATATACCTACAAGTATATCTTCTAAGCAACATTCAGCTCCAAATACAGTACCAACTTAGCAACGTACTCCCATGCCTTTTAGTGATAAGAAGTCAGCAATCATCTTCGTTATGCTAAAAGATACAGAATGATTCATTTTATTCTCTTTCATCATGGCTAGGAGGAAACTGCTTTTTTCATGGCTAGAACATAGGCAGGGAAGTATCTGACATTGGTTGTGGTAGCAAAAGCATAGGTGTCACTATAGTGGGGAAAAAAAAAAATCTCTGCTGCCAATCTCACAATACACCCATTTCATCACACTGATGACAGAACAATTCTTTTTGCGTCTTTACACTTTTGGCTACTGCAAGACGTTCTCATCTCCTAGGAGCAATTCAGATGTCTAAACATGGGTGCCTGTATACCCCATAGTATTTGTGACATCCATGATGGGTTGGCACATATGTGACAGGGTCTATGGTGACTCATGCCTTTGTTTTCACAGCAGGTGGAGGCTAAGAGATCTAAAATGGCACTAGATACCCAGTCACAGGTCACTCCCTTCTATAAAATGTCCGTATTTTGCAACTAAGCAGAAATCAGTGGAGCTTGCTTTCTTCTAGAGTATTTAAACATCTAATACAGCCTATTACAGCCAATTACAAAGTGGCTTATAAATCTGAGGTAGACTAATACATCATTTCAGACATGACAGTCTTCAGGAAACTGCAGGAGAACTGTCATAAGATCAGAACTGACAAAAGGAGAAAGTAACAGAAAAATAATGGCCTGAACCTGCTCTCTAGAAAAATAACCAGAGCAAGGAGTCTTTATTGCCTTTACATCTTCCAAGGTGCTCAAGAAATCTCTGGCAAATCAGGATGAGGAACAAAGGTAGATTAGAAATAATATATTTTAGGACTGGCTGACAAACTGGTGTCCTCTGGAGCCAGTACCTCTCTCCCTTTTACAGGAGGATCAAGACTTCAGATAAACCTTCAGCACCAATCCAATTGTAACAGTATAGGTCACTGATGGCACCCCCCTTCCCTTCTTTGTCCTCCCAGCCTCCCCACATTTTTCCTAGCTCTTTTTGCTTTTGTTTCATAAGTCTCAATTTCATAAATTTCATTAACTTGAGGCAGCCATCATAACTTCATTGTGTGCACCATTTCCTACAACTTGCCCTGTTTTAAAAGAACAGAGCTAGGATTTGACAACAGCAGCTTCTTGCTCCTTTGAAAGCCTCATGGCCATTCACCCCTAGGCAGTTGCCATTTTTAAGCATGTTGTTTTCAAAACTAGGAGGCACTTACTATTAATGATTTTATCTGATTCATAAGGCACTGTTTTGGAGCTCCTATTTTTCCAGCACGTACATATTGCAAGCTACACCTATTTATTCTAGTTAAGGATCTGATCTATAAAAGATGCAACTGCAGCTTCTTCATGATTAGCCAACATACCATTTCCCCTTCCTAGAAGGGCAAAACCTCTTTCTGGCTCACTTAAGATAGAGAATGAGATTTGCTCAATAGGACTATTTATATTATTAAAAAACAACATGCAAGTATGACAAAGAAGTTACGAAACGTACTTGTTTAAACAATATGTCTCACTGAATATCAGAGCACATATTTGGTAATATGAGTAGGAAGTTTTTCCCCTAAGACACACAGTATGCTCTACGAGTGTGCTGTGCACTGATGACATAACAGAGACAGAATAAGATGATGGTATGAAATGGGAGGTAACATCACTAATTTTGTTTTAAAAGTAAGGTATTAGAATATATGCACATGTATTCTTCATGCTACATTTACAAGATTGAAGAAAAGTACATCAATAGCAGAATGCTATGCATGTTTAGGTTGCCTCCAAATACGCCATTTTCATGTGAATTACGGGCACTCGCAGAGTCCTTCTGTTTGTCTAACAACTGCTATGGGAAGGGGACAACAATATCACAGATGACAACTTCTCTGCTGTCCCATACCTACAACACCTGTGTATTCCTGACATTATATTTACCCTATTCCTTCTCATGTCAACATTCATAAAGACAAAATCAAAGTCTCAGTGGAGAAGAGACTGGAAACAAAATAATTAATACTGATGGGAAATGGACTTGTCTGTTAAGTTCTATTCTCAGTATCATGAAACCCTTTACAAGCACAGCTGTCATGGCAAGACAAGATTTTTTCTTCATTTATTCATGAGATCTGCCATCCTGAATTAGACCATTGAGTCATTAAGTTAAGTAGTCCATCTCTGACAATCACGAACATCAGTAGGCATCCACATATATTCTCTAAAGTTAGAAGTCTATATAGTTTAGTTGGTGAAGTTGAGGAGGAAAACAGAAAAGCCTATAAAAGTACCTAGACAATGCACTCAGCAGCACAATTTCACACACACATTGATAGAGATAAATCTGAGGGGAGGGAACTGATGTTAGAGTGAAGAAATCTCAAAGAATCAGGTTTCTTTGGATAGCACATGAGGAGAAGAACGTTGCTCTGTCAAGTGGTAAGACTAGAAAACAGATTTATAATCACATTGTAGTTTTGTTAACCTTGTCTGTCACTCATAAAGGTTGGTCTTTATGAAGTTAATGTGCAGAAAAGTAGTGTAATTATGTGGGATATTGACAATTCATCTGAAAGCTTTCACTGAGAAATAGTTCTAGGATGTCACTTCACCCCACTTCCAAAGTTAAAAAACCATACACCTGAGGAGAAGAGATTCAGTATAATGCTGGTTCAGAAATAATATACTATAATATACTATAATCCTATATAGAATCATAGAATAGTTTGGGTTGGAAGGGACCTCTAAAGGTCATCCAGTCCAACCACCCTGCCGTGGGCAGGGACATCTTCAACTAGATCAGGTTGCTCAGAGCCCAGTCCAACCTGACCTTGAATGCTTCCAGGGATGGGGCATCCACCACCTCTCTGGGCAACCTGTGCCAGTGTTTCACCACCCTCAGCGTAAAAAATTTCTCCCTTATACCTAGTCTAAATCTACCCCCCTTTAGTTTAAAGCCATTCCCCCTTGTCCTGTTGCAACAGGCCCTGCTAAAAAGTTTGCTGCCATCTTTTTTATAAGCCCCCTTTAAGTATATGGTCAGCTTAAGTTTCAATTGTTCAGGTCTAGTGTATCAATACACATAAATGTACCGTAACAAAACCACCCAAGGATTTTATGTAAGCCTTTCTAGATTTTGAAGGCATTGTGTAGACCAGTTATCAACTACAAACTGAATGCTGCGGAGAATTGCTTAACAAGGACATCTGTTCCCAAAGTGGAGGGGATGGGTAGTAGGAAAGAATGAGGCAAGGTGGCCACTCCCCGGGCTCAAAAGAGAAAAAAAAGAGAAAAATGAGTCAATTGGGTTGGGCAGACATAGGGAAGTTCTAGAATAAATGGAATAAAGAAAAATCATTTCTGGATTCCAGAGTTTGGCAAGAAACAAAAGGAAACTAGCAGTGAAACTCAATGATGGCAGTTGCATGGTTCTGG